>NW_012151063.1:5976431-6055829 GCF_000956105.1 Propithecus coquereli | reverse complement strand
TTTTTTTTTTTTTTTTTTTTTTAACACCAATCTTCTGGAAGCCTTCAGCAAAAGGGGAACTCCTTCCCGGGTGGTGGAAACAGAAGAGAGAGGAAGGAGGAAGCAGGAATCACAAAAAATAGTCAAGTTCTGAGGACAGGAGAGCAACAGAGTCATGGTTGATGGGGCTTGTCTCAGCCTTTGCTCCGTCTCTGAGATTCCGGCTGTGCTTTGGCCCCGTCCTGGCAGAGAGGCCCGGTCAGGGACTCCGGCGGCACGCCCCTTCAGCAAGGTGGCGTTCTCTCCGAGACCTGCCGGGTTTCCCATTTTCATGTGCATCCTCATTGTGTGACGGAAACGGAGCAGATAGATTCTCCAGCTTGGAAACTGGGAAAATCTAACTAACCGGCTTGCCAAGAGGGGTATGAATGATATTCTTTGTCAGGTTGCTAGTGGCGCTCCCTATATTAGTGCTGCTAATAATACTAGAAAATATCGACACTGACGCCTCAAAACACCACTCCAGTTTTTCTAGACGTCTGGGCATCGTACGTGCTATTATTTTTACAGTTGGTGATGTTTTTGCGATGCTTGAACATCTGGCTGGTGCCAGACATTGTATTATGCGCTGGGACACAAAATTGCTGACTCTCTTCCCCTAGGAATGCAGGTGAGAGTATAGACATGTGCAAAGGTAGTCTCAATGCGGAATATGAAATGTTAACACATCCTGGGTGTTATGGAACTACAGAGGAGGGGCACATCAGCTCCTTCCTGGGATTCACCTGAGCTTTAAATAATTGGCTGGAAATGTATCTTTATGAATTAAAAAAAGAGAGTGCCCAAGTTTATTCATTTATTTATTTGTTCGCCATAGTGTGTTTGTGTCTGCTTTCTTAGAGCAAACATCCACAAGTTCAAAACACACAGAAGCAGCTCAAAGAGACTCCTAAGACAGACCCCTCTATCCATTTCAGAGGTGACAAAGTCCTAGCAAGGAGAGGAGAGCAGAAAGAGGATGGCTGAGCTGGGCAGACCAGGAGGCTGAAAAAACTCAGTTTGGCTTGAGTTCAGTCCTCACAGCTCCTTTTCAGACCTGGGTTTTAATTGTCACTAATTCCTCATATATTAGGGATGCATATTAGATAAACCCCCAAACACATTCAGCTGAGACATAAATTAGTTTCCATCACCTTACTTTTAACATAGTCCAGGCCACGGGAGTGTACTTTCCCAACAGTGCCAAAATAAAAGGTAAGACGATTCAAACTGAACTTGAAAAGTATTCCCTCTAGAAAGTAGGAAGACAACATTAGTATTAATAGCATTTAAACTATTGAGTTAAATATTAGCATTTTCCACTTAAAATGAAATTTAATAATGTAGAGGAGAGTAATGCATGCATTAGTGTTTCAGAAGTATAAATGATGAAAGATAACGAGGCTCTTGTCTTTGTAACAACGGTAACTAAAAAATCAGAATATTCTAAAGTAGAATACTCTAAAGTTTTATAAGCTTTGATCCTGTCATCATTACTGCGTGGTGTCTAAGCTGATTCTACAGAAAACCTCTGGGGAATACATTTAAGAATGTTCTAGTCTAATTTTGTCATTCAAGAAAAGTGACTTCACGTGCGAGGTTTGAATTGTATAATGCTATTAAAAAGTAAAACTAGACTGTTTTTCATATTGTATTCTGTATATACACATGGTACATTTTTTTCCTTACTTACATTTGAATTTTCAGAGCTGAAGGCCAGGATATAGTGTCAGGTTGTTCACACTTTTGACATTTCAGTAGTGGCAGCCAACAAAACAAACAAATGCTCACTTAACTTGCAAAATGTCCAGGGCTCTGAAGAGGTTATAGTAAATGCTAAAAAAAAAATAATCTTGCAAGGAATATTCTCGCCTGACATTTAAAGGTGCTGACATTATTCTGCTTCGAAGGCAACTTTTGATGTTATCAATTTGGGTGTCAGCTGGAGTTATTGTCTCTGAAAAAATTTCACTTGCCTCTTTCATATCTGGTGAACTATAGTTGTCCTGTTCTAGGTAAACTGTTCCAAACCCACTCTTCTCTTCCTCATTGTAAAATGATTCACTTCTAAGGAATAAAGTACTGCCAGGTGTTAGGATGACATTTCTGAGACGAAGTTAATATCCAAGACTCTAATTTGCTGGCCCTCTTTCTCTCTCTGGTTCTTGTCACCTTTTTGTCCTAATGCAGTCAGTCATGAGCTGCCCTGTGGAGAGGTCTGTGTGACAAAGGACTGGCCGGCAGACAGTGAAGAACTCAGGTCTTAGTGCCACAGCCCAGGAGGACCTGCATCCTGCCCACAGCCACACGAGCGAGCTCGGGAGAGGATCCACCCAGGCTGGAGAGGACCGAGGTCCCTGCTGACTGTAGCCTCGTGAGCAACCCTGAGCTAGCAGACTTGAGCCAGGCCAGAACTTCCCACCCACGGGAGCTGTGAGGTGACAAATGTTATTATTTTTCACTATTTCATCTGCAGATAGTTACATTGCAATAGAGAACTACCGTAGTCCCCCCTTATCCGTGGGAGACACGTTCCGAGATTCCCAGTGGTTGCCTGAAACCTTGGCTAGTACCAAACACTATATATACTGTGTTTTTTTCCTATACATAGATACCTACGACAAGATTTAATTTATAAATTAAGCGCAATAAGAAATTATAACCACTAATAAGAAAATTGAACATTGTAACAATTTGCTGTAGTAAAAAATTATGTGAGTGTGGTTATTGTCTCTCAAAATATCTTATTGTACTGTACTCCCCCTTCTTCATGTGGCAATTTGAGATGATAAAACGCCCACCTGATGAGACGAAGGGAGGTGAATGGCGTGGGGTTAGGCTACCAGTGACCTTCTGACGATAGGTGAGAAGGAGGGTCACCTGCTTTGGGTGATCCTGGATCGTCGAGCCCCGACAGTATCGGTGACTGGAGGTCCCAAGCAGAGGATGTCGGTAGCTGGTGGTGGGGACAGCTTGGATACGCCAGACAAAGGGATGATTCATGTCGCGAGCGAGGTGGAGCAAGAGAGTGTGTGATCTTGTCACGTTACTCAGAATGCCACGCAATTAAAATTGAATTATTTCTGTAAGTTTTCGTTTAATATTTTTGCACCTTAGTTGACTTTGGGCAGCTGGAACCACAGCAGAACTGCGGATGACGGCCACTGGGATGCATTCGCTCTGTCTCCTCTCCGTAGGCGGCAACGTCAGAGGCTTTCCCAGTTAGCCGTAAGCAAGTGAACAGAAAGCACCGCGTTCCACCTTTTGGTATCTGGAAATAACTAATTAGGTGTTTGCTAAATATTGGTTGAAATTATTTTAATTACAGATCAGGAGCAGGTCAGTTCCTGAGAGTGCTAAGGTGAATACTCATGATCTATGGTGGTGGTTGAAATGCCTCTGAGGGTGATTTTGGCAGAATTGGTTTAATGTCCCTGATTTGTCGTACGACCTTGAGGGGGTGACTTAGTCTTTTTGTACCCATTGTCCTGTTAATGAAATGGAAGCAATATACCCTGTCTTGCAGCACTTTTGTTAGGATAAAATAATGTCTGTGGATGAGCTGACATATGGAGGGAACTTAATCCACCACAAATATTATTTTTGTGTCCCCTGTTCCCAAAGGGCTCTTAATTTAATGAGGAAGCAGAAATGATGGTGGCACATGTGGTGCATGTTGTTCTAGAGGAGGATTTGGGGAGCGATGGGAACACAGGCCAAGGAGCAGCCACTTCTTCCTCCAAACACCAAGGGCATTTTACTCTGCCTCTGAAACCAGGAAAATGAAAGCAGGAAAGGGCAGGAGTGATTTCTCCCCATCGCGAGTCTTCATTAGCTTTGTTACTTACAGGTCTTCCCAGCTCAAGGTAGAAGGAAGGGAATGTGTAGGCTTGATCTGTCATTCAAGGACAAGCAAGGCAAAAAATTCAGTGTTTTAAAAAAGTGTACACACACACACACACACACACACACACACTTTCACACACACACACACACACACACTTTACCTAATGAATGGGTGGCTATACTTCACTGTACAGTGCATAGTCTCTGATAATATATGCCAGTTCTGCATGACCAAAAAAGGCTCATTAAACATTTTTTTGGTCTAACTCTCAGGAAATGAGAATCTAGATAAGGCATAAATATCTCACAAAAATGTCTTATTCAAAACTTCTTTGTTTTAATGTTCAATTACTGTTCTTTGAGCTCAGTTTTTGCAACTTCACTGAGTACTATGAGTTCCTTATTTCCTGGTGGGCATTCCCTGTCTCTCTCTCTCCATATATATATACACACACATCTATATGCACACAGATATATGCATATGTTGATGTGTGTATATATGTACACACACACATTTTTCACTGAATCCATTGCAAATATACTGTGGAAAATTTACCTTTGTGTTTCTTGTTTCCTTTCTCATGGGCTACTGTATTGCAATGTCTTAAATAAATGTTGTGCTACTTGCATGGATGGAGTAGACTCAAATGTGGCTCCTAAATCGCTCATCTAGAGCCCGTAGCTTTTTGCAAGAGAATAGCTGAACCTCGGACTCCAGAGTCTTCCAGTGGAAACGGGCTGCGGCAACCACCTGCTTAGGTATGAAGCAGGATTATAAGGCCTCCCCCACACTTAGTAAGGCTCGTTGTGTGATCCCTCAGCAGGCTGGATACACCACAAGTGGCCTTAAAGTAGTAAAGCTTCCTTCCATTGTTCCTCTGTTTCTGTCACATGAGCGGAGCACCCTGTGCAAATGTGAGCTATTGTTACTGTTGCCGCTGATTTTGTCTCACCTGGTGGTAGGTAGCTGTTCTGGTCACCTGTGTCAGACATGCATACAGTTGTTTGGAAGAGTTTTCATTGTAGAGTTCTCCCCCACATTGGAGGAGAGCCATTGACAGGGGGCAATGGTTACCTCTTTTTGTATAAAATTCATATTTCTGCTGGTTTATCAAAGACAATGAACAAACTTAGGCACACAATCTTCAGAAGACTTTTAGATAAAGGAGAATACAATTTGGAATTTTCATGAATTTTTTTAACTACCAAGAGCAGTTCTAATTGAAAGTCAAGTAGTGACTGTCAAAAGCATTTATTTCCCAGTATAAACATGTCATCTTTAGGAAGACAGTATTCCTGGGGCTATGACTATAGATTTCTCTCGAGTGAGTGCTTAAGGCAAAGTGTGGCCTTCTGGGTCCTTAAGTGTAGCCTTTTCACTGAATCCAAATTTTACAGAACAAATCCTTTTATTGAAAGGGGTGCCGAAGAGAAATATGAAGCTTTTCTTGCCTCATTTGGTGCTTAAAAAAGAACAATCTTGAAATCAGAAGGCTGCAGGTTCCCCACCCAAACGTTATCACTTTAGACTACAGAACTGCTACGGATATTACTTACTGTACTCTGTGAATAACTTTGAAAGGCTTTCTAACATCTGTCACACCTTTATTTACAAAAAATAAGCCCCTGGCTGGGCACAGTGGCTGGTGCCTGTAATTCCAGCACTTGGGGAGGCCGAGGCGGGAGGATTGCTTAAGGCAGGAGTTCAAGACCAGCCCAGGCAACATAGTAAGACCCCATCTTTACAAAAAAAAGAAAAATTAGCCAGGCACAGTGGTGTGCACCTGTAATCCCAGCTACTCAAGAGGCTGAGGCAGGAGAATCGTTTGAGCCCAGGAATCTGAAGTTGCAGTGAGCTATGATCATGTCACTGTACTCTGTCTAGCCTGGGTGACAGAGCAAGACCCTATCTCAAAAAATAAATAAATAAATAAATAAAAAGGCCTTGAAAGATCTTTTCTATTAGGTTATTTATAGCCTTTGGTTTACTATTTCCTTCCTAAAAATTGCCTTTATTGACAATATAGGATGGGAAGCACGTGGTGAATGAAAAATAAAACAAATATACTTTAGATTAGCAAAACTTTGTGAAAAAGTGTTACTGTAGTACAATTGTTTCATGTTTTTAGCTAGGTAAGCGTAGGTGAAGATTAAACAAGTAAATACAGCTTTTCCCTTGAAAACCTTGACTTTTTTATGTTTGGAAAAGTGCAAAATAATTTTCATATGAACAAAAGTGAAGTAAGTTCTCACCCATTCTCCAATTCTGTATGATAATTTTGCTAAAGCTAAATGGGCAAGATGACATTTATTTATTTAGTATCATCTCATTATATTTTTCTCTCCATTTGTCCAATCAAGAGACTTTCCAAGCCTTCTACCAGTAGTAAAATTATATAACAAACGATGATCCCAAAAGTATGTTACAGGAAAAATAAAAATCCTGACATTTTAGTTGACTACAAATTTGTCCTAAGCTCACAAGTGGTAAATTCTAAATGATTTTAGAGATTGGCATATTAGAAGAATAATTTCATTTCATATATGAAGTCTTGTATGTGCTACCCTGGTTAGACCACATCTAACTGTTATATCCAAGCTGTTGTCTTCATTCACAATGTGGGATGGCAAGCAGACATCACTCTGTCCTGCAGTGTTCTGACAGACAGTAGCCATCAGTGGCTGCACTCTTCCTCAAACAGTGAGAACCTGACCTCTTATTTTTTTTCCTCAATCATGGTAGTCCAGATTGCTCTACCAAGTAAGCAGCACTGGTACCAGTGATCCGGACTCAACAGTCTCCAGAGGAGATAAAATCATTATTGAAACCACCTTTGAAAACAGAATTGAAAACTGATAACATGTAGCAAAGATGGACAAATCCAATGGAGTGCAAGAGCACTCTTCAGATATTTAAAGGGGTGGGGGATGGAAGATGAAGTAGATTCACTATTTGCTACAGCTGCTGAAATCAAAGAACAAGACAGAGAATTTCAGGAAGGATCCTAGCTCATAATAAATAGGAAATGACAATGAACAAAATAAATGCTCTTGAAGTGTAATAGGTACCGTCAACCACTGGAAGTATTAAAAAAGGGCAAAGTCATCAATGTTCAGAAAGAGTTTGGTATCAGTGAATGAGACGGTCACCAGATTAACATCCAGGGGCAAGATTATGACATGAAAACTCTTGGTTTTTCATGAAAGTAATTATTTTGTCACCATCTACACTAGATTATGTCTTACTAAATTGAAATATTTTAGCACAGCATAACTACTGAGTTTCATTTGCACACATGATTTGTATATTCACAGAAGACTGTGGACACTCTCCTGCTTAAAGCTCTTTGGGCAAAAACTAAAATAGCCTTAGACTCGACACACTCTATGAAGTTATCTGCATCAATTATGGATGCCTCAAACAATTAGAAGCGTTCATTAGACACACAAATATTTATCATCATGTACGTCAATGTGATCTCTTAATAAAATAATACATGGGGATGGTCATTCTGTATTTATTTTAATCTTCATTTTGACATTTAAGAGTCTATGGTAATATTATATCAGAAAGTGCTTATGAAATGCTGGGAATATGTCAAATATTCCCCCAAACAGGTGCCATTCTGAAAGGGTTAACTTGAAAAAAAATGCATTTGTGCTGTCCATGAATCCATACTGGTGGTGAATAAAACAATAAAAATAATTGAAAGCCCGTCCTCGTTGACAGCCAACTAAGAAGTGTAGAAGGAAGAATGGAGTCAAAAATCTTCATTTTCCAAATACCATTTTGGTTATAATTCCAACTAGACGCCCAATCTAGTTGGATGTACTGAGATATTTTCTGTATGCCGAATTGACTTTGGCAGTGGGTCTCAATTTCTGATAGATTTGTGCTGTCCTGTTAGGCTATCTGATACACAAAACTGAGGTTCTGGGAAAGCAGAAAGGAGTGACAGTAACTTATGGTAAACATTCAACGAGAATATAACATACCTTGTAGTGTGATGTGCAAGGAAACATACCTTAACCAGAACCAAACCCAATAATATTTAGATTTCTTAAGCTGTTTGGGATTATACTGTGGGTGCCTGCGTAATGTCTGGGGTGCCTGAACTTCTCAACAGCAATTGCTAAATTTCTGCAAAGGCCAATGCCAGAATGTAAAAGCTGGAAACTATCATGCTTTTCTCGACTCAGACTCCAATAATATACATTTTACAATGTGCTTATTTATGTATGGTGAATAGTAATATAATGTGGTGAAAGCTTTATTCTGTGGTTATTCCAAATTTTTCATCAAACATTCACAGAAGTAGCATTATCAAATAAATGAAATATGAAAAAAATAATTAATTTGATCTTGGCTTCCAGTAAAAGAATCCAAGTTTAATTGTATGTACAAGTTGTTTGAGTTATTCATCGAGTTCAATGTCATTATTGATTTTTCAGGAATAGTATTGGAATGACTTAGCTTTTGAGGAATTTAGGCCAGAAATCCTTAGTGCCAATAATCTTTGTCTGTATGGAAAAAATGCATCCTTTTGTCCCCCCTCCTGAGGGGAAACCACAGAGGCTGTGAAATGGCTAAAAGGCAGAAGATGGGTTTGAATCATAGACATGGCCATTGAGTTTCTTATTTGTATTTTCACATGGGTTTTCAGATCATTATAGGTAGTTTTATCTAATCAATGAAAAGAATCAAAATATCAATATCAAAATATTTAGTGGTCAATGAGTATAATATCTGCAACTCAGTCTCAAATGGTTTCTTCTCCTTCTGTCCCAGAAAGAAGCATAGATCTCGTCTACACTAATCCCTGATTCATGCACCCATGAACTGAGATGGGGAATGAGCAGAAAGCATTGAGCCAAGAGGGTTCAAACTAAAGCATCATGGGTATACTCTTCCTCGGCTTTTGAAATCCTAATATTATGGAGCCTTTTCAAGACTGAAAAGAGCATGGTGGAAGAGCTCTGCTTGGTGGCAGCTCTCGCATCATAGCTGCCTCCAGGTAGGGCTGGGGGGTATCTGCTTCACGTGTTCCAGCATCTCAGTTCGGGAGCTAAGGTAGCGTAGATGATGCTTCCTGCAACTGGCCAGTTCCTGGTGGTCTCTTGCATCCAAAGGTTATCAGGTTAGAACTAAAACCTCGTTCCTAGAAATCGAACAGACGTCGTTCACTAAAGTGCGTGCTGCTCAGTGAGATGACACAAATGGCTGCTCCACTGAGACGCTAATCACCACTGTCCCTGCTCCATGCATTGGTTGTGCCTGACAGCTGCCCACGTAAAGTGCACAATAAGAACCAGCTTCCAGACAAGGCAGCTCTCCTCCTGGCGTCTGCTTCTAGATCTGCCCTAAACTTCTGCTCCATTCTGTGAACCAGGGCTAATTGCAAAAGCAACACATCATGGAATAATTTTTTTTTTTTTTTTTGCTGTTAACCTTAATTGCCCATGAAGGCCTTACCTCATTCATGCTGTCTACTCTCCAACTAAATTCATTATCCTCAAAATCTAAGCCATTTAAAATGAACATGAGAAGTACCTTTAACGTAGATGATAAATTCTCACTTGATTTTGATTTAACACTTTAAATTTCCCATAAGACCATTTCTGACACCATTAGCCTATTTTGTATTATTTTCATTGAAAACTTCAGATACTATCCATGATGTTATTTGTGTCTTGTCAGTTTCTAAGTCACTATGTATTTTTTCCACCTGAAATATGTACACTATGAAGATAGAGGAACGGAGTATTGCAGATTTAAGTCATCATGTAATGGTATATGTTTTGGTAAAATAGAGGAGTTGAGAATGTTTTATGCTTAAGCTAATAACCCGGGAGGAGACACACATCATTGCAGAACACCTACAATGGGCTCTGCTAGATGACAATCGTAAATTTCCTGACACAGAAAGGACCAAATTTAAAAATTCCAAGTGGAGATATTGTATTCCTAAGCCCACAAGTTTTATGTATTGTCCCTTTTCCTTGTGTGCCTTCTTTGGAAACACCCCTAGGAGATGGCGGGGAATGGAGACCACTAAGCAATTTTCCATACTTCCCCAAATGCAAGGGTGAGCACTTTAAAATGCAAGACCCTGCACCCTTCGGGGCCTGCATATGCCTCTGAGATGGATGACTTGGTATTGTCTTACATCAGTAACTGGAGTCATAAGATTTATATTCCTGTTTTTGGATTCATGAGCCATAAATCTTGAGCATGTTAAAAATGCCGGTGTGAAGATTTCACAAGAGGCCGGCGTTCTTCTGGTCTGCTTACTCCATCAGACATCCAGATGTGACAGCTCAAAAAGGTGTTGGGGGAGCAGTATGCATCACACGATACCGTTTTCCTGCCATGATAACTCAGCACAACAGTACTACCCCATCCCCTCCAGCTCCCTGTTAAACATTCTGCAAACACTTCATCGTGAATCGAAGCATGCATAAGATTTACCTTTCCATTTTAGCAAAATACTGCTGTTTTCAATCACTCATAACTTTGATAAAAAAAAAAAACCAAACCAAGCCATTTGATCTTTTGAAAAACATACATGAGAGTTGTCAATGTTTATGCTATTAATATAAATTACATCAGTTTACTTAGCTTGGAATTATAGGAACATCTAGAAAATGCTTTAGTTTTTAAAAATGGAAATTTTCCTTCAGCAGTAATTCAAAATGGCAAGAAAAAAAGATTTGTCCCAGACTCGGGAGGTTATATCTAGATAAGAAGCTCTTCTTAATAAAAGAGAATGGGAAGCAAAAAGAAAACAAACAGAAAACAAATTTTGATTTATTATATCAACATTTCCAAAGAGTTTCAAGAGTCTCATTCATGACTTCTATAAACTCTGGTGACATTTTCCCTCAGATAAATCCCCTCTTTTTGACTTCATATAAAGCTATAGAAAACAACAAAAACAGTACCTCCAGTAAGGTTGAATTCCTGATTCAGCCTCTAAAGCTGCAAGCATCCGTTGCTTAATTGTTTTTGGAATGATCTTATTTCTAACCCCACGAATCTGCCCTATTATATCACTTCTCGAAGTAACAGCTGATGCATTTTTTCTTCTTTATTTCATGAAAATCATTAAGATCAGCCTTTGGGCTGAAGATTATTGCCCCAGGAAAACATGAGCATGACAGAGCTACAAGATCAGAGTCAAATTTGTGGCTTTGGGCAGCAAAATAGCTTTCTTTCAGCTCATAGCAGAAATATTGGTCTTGAAAGCAAAGCTTTTCTTGCAAGAAATGGGTGCTTGAGAAAGTAATTTTTTTATTTCAGATTTTGCATTTAAATATGAAGAGACAAAGCTTGGAGGACTCAAAACATCAAGGTTACGTCTTTAACTCTCAACTAAGAGAAATGCACAATGAGCGGAAGGCCTCCCCAGGCAAAAGGAGATGAGAGTTCCCGCGGGGAGGAAGGGCTTTCCCTGCACCGTCAGTGTTGGTGGCGTATGAAAGCGTGCCCGGGGTGTGACAGCGCCCTTTCTCAGGAAGCAGGAGGAACCGTGAGATACCATTTGGGCACCCTTGTCTCATCTGGAGCTTTCAGAATGGGCAGCCTGTTCCTCCAGGAGGAAACACAGCTGTGTTTGAAATGGCCATGGAAGAGGGAAAACGGCAGAGATAGTGTCCCGATCTGCTGGAAGCCGCGGAGAGGTACGGGGGAGCTTTTGGAGGATCTCAACCCTGGGCTTTCAGGCCCAGAATGGCCCTCACAATTCAGCTGGAATGAACAGTGGGAAACCTCATGAAAAACTAGACTTGCCCAAGAGAAAGGAATAGGGAAGACAGAAAATGCATTGGCTTATTAACCTGCAGGAAGTGACAGCGATGGTTTCCCTTCCATCCGCAAAATGAAAGGCCCACTGTCAGCTGAGAGCTAAGACAGAAACTACCTTTTACCTGTATATTACTTATAAGTGACATAAAGAAAAAATGCATTAACCTCTGAACAGTTAGCTTCCACGCAGCAGAACAGGGAAGAAATAATGTCTATCTTTTAAGGTTGTTGGGAGCATTTGATATAATTATAGCACACACAGCACATAGCAAGCATTCGGTAAGTTGTAGATAACATCGTTGCTGAAATTATAATTGTTAGGAAAAATAAGACTGTGATGCAGGTCATTCACTTTGGTCACTAAGTGTCACAATTTAACTACACGAGATGAGTGTAATCTGTGCCCATCATCTTTCCTGATTATCCTCCAGCCGTTCTTACACTAAAAGCAAAACACACAGCAAAAATTTCCAATTCATCCCCAGGAACTGCATGAACTACAGACAGATTATTTCCTAATGGCAGGTAAAGACCGTAGCAATGCATGGTAAACCGTTCCCAGTTGCCTGGGAGTTTTTGAATCAGGAAATCTCTTTAAGACAAACCTGTGTGAGGGAAGGGGACTTGGGATGAAGGCCGTTTTAACTCTGTGGATCTCACCGCAGTGATGGCGGTACACCGCATGTTGACAGGGGGTGGGGCGTCCCTGTGACTGACTCTTCTAGTTAAGTGATCAGGACCAATCGCAGTGACGGTTTAAACAAAGTGGGCCAGACACAGTGGTCTGAGTCTCTGGCTCTGAGCGTGGCCTGCGGCCCAGCAGGGGCAGCGCCTGGAAGCTTGTGAGAAATGCAGAGTCTCAGCCTTGCGGCCTCAGCGCCTGCATTTGAACAGGAGCCCAGGGGCTCACGGACACCTGCAAGTCTGAGAAACGCTAGTGGCCTAGACCAATTTCATGCTGAGATTCTGGCATCTGCCTTACAAAAAGCAGGAGAAATAATTTTGAATAGTGCCTTTTAATTAAGTTTGTTTCCATGTAATTTATCATGAATAGTTTATATAATAACATACAGTTGCATAGATGAACAATTGTAGAAACAGAGAAATGAGTGAATTAAAATCTCATCAAGAGTTGTGTGACTATCACATAACAGTGAAATTTATATGCCGTAAATATTTGGTTTTGCTTGAATTATGACACTGCTTTCAGAAACTAGTAAAATTAAGGCCATTGTCCTGAGAATAAAGTATCTATGCTCTTTTCTGTTGTGTCGTTTTTTTACGTATTTGTGAATTGCCCACATCCCTTTGTTACCAAGCCTAGACACTACTGAGTTATGATCCTCCCTGAAAAACCACAGGCACAACTTTGAGTTTAGGATAATTAAAATGGTTTGCAAATAAATGATTCCAGCATCCTAGATACAAATTACTTTTCACGAATGAGAACCACTTATTCTGTTACAGTCAACCTGATCTACATGCAGGTGATGATGGTTCTAATACATCATCTGCTCGATGCTGAGAGAACACACCAGCAGTCACCCTGTGCTGGCATTATTGGGTGTGTGTGCCCCATTTCCTCACTAGATCACACAGGGAACTTGCCTTCCTAATCTTCATTTGCCCAAAGCATTACCCATTGCCTGGCGTGTGGGGGATAATCAATTAGTAAATAAATTACGGAGGTTTGCGTCAAACTGTATGTGCTTTTGTGTCTTTGTGATATTTTCGGTAATGTCCTGTAATAAGTAATAGATCACTTCATAGCAGGTGTTTAAAAAAGATGACGTTTTCCAAGTAAATTCAGCTGGTGAGGTTTCACTTTCATTTTTATTACTTTGAGGTGTGGTTTGTTGAATTTAGTTAGGATGATGGGCACTGCAGTATCTCTCAGAATTCTAATGCCCGTGCTACCTACTGGCAGAGAGGTTGGTGATGGTTATGAACTGAAACCCAGGTCATTTACAACTAATTGAAAACCAGCAGTTTCCTTCTGACCTGCTCTTCAAGTTCATTGAAAAGTCAATTTGGAACAAACTGTGTTCTGTTCTGTATTCAGAGGACATATTTCTGGGCAATTAGACATTATAGGTGGCATTTTAAGTGGTAATGGGTGTCGTTCAAGCTCACTGTCTTTTTCTGAAAGAAACATACAATTTCTCTTTTCTTAGGACCTTGTCATTACCTTGTCATTACCAATGTGGGCAGGAGCATCCAGTCTGTCGTAGGCCCAGACAGCACAGAGAGCAGGCTGAGGGAAGGTGGATTCACTCTCAGGTCTCAAGCTGGGACACCTGTCTTCTGCTGCCCTTGGACATGACAGCTGCTGGTTCTTGGGCCTTCTGACTCCAGGACTTACAGCCACGCCACCCCTTCTGATCTCAGGTCTCTGACCGGGAGGTACACCACTGGCCCCTGGTTCTCACGGCTTTGGACTCACACAGAATTACACCACCAGGTTTCCTAGTTCTCCAGCTTGCACATGGAAGATCATGGGACTTCTTGGCCACCATAATCCTGGGAACAAAACTTTATAAAAGTTTTTCTATTACATATGTTTCTATATATTCTATTGGTTCTGTTTATGTGGTGAATCCTGACTAATAGACCATAATAAGAAACCCAATCCAGACAAACTAGCAAAATCTCCCTAAGATTTCTATGGAGATTAGAAGTGCATAAGGATGTCATTCAAGAGTTAAGTTTGCTGGCTGACTTCTTAGAAATGCCACATTTAGCATTATGGATCATGCCCTAAGTAACTGCATAGTTGGGGTTGCCATTATGTTTACTTCCCCCTGTCTCCCCAAATATACTCTGAGTCCTCACCCTATCCGTTACAACATCACCCTCAGCTTGAGGGGTGGGTCGTGATTTGCATAAGTCCATGGCAACTGCCAATGATGTGGATGCTGCTGGCTTCCCTAGGGACTGATTGTGGTACCTCACTAAGGGAAGTCAGGGGGGTGATGCCCCCTGACCAGGGGTTGGTTCAGAGCTAATGCCATCAACACCAACGCCAACACGTGCACTGTACATTCTTGGACATGGAGCTTAAGTGGTGTAGTAGGCGAGGGGTCGAGAAGAATGCCACATTGAAGGGTTAAATGTTGGAAACAAACAAGAGAATTGCAGAAAACCACCAGGGCCCTGATAATCTCTGTGGGAGCCTATGAGGACTTCTACCTGACGTGAGCCAATGATTTAATATTTAGGAGCACAGAGAATGGATCTTCTGTTACTCTAGGTGTTCAATCTGCAACATTAATGTTCAGAATACTTTAATAAAAGTTTTCGAAGGGATATCCCTCTGGAACTAAATTATCCCAAGACAAAGTTAATGAATCAAAAGTCAACAGTGAAATATTGTTCCTAAACTGTTGTTCCTAAATCAGTTCCTAAATCTCCATGCCTGGTGAGATGGGAATTCTAAGGAAAGAGAAAGCATACTATACTCCCTGCTGTTAATTAATTTAAAAACAAACTAGTGGAAGACATACAAATTACTAATTATTATGCATGAAAAGTATAGTAACCATCTAGGGATACATATAAGCTTCATTTGCTATAGTCTACTACGATGTAAAAGAGAAAATAATGAGATCTCTATGCTCGGAGTATGAGTTCAGAAATTTTCTTGGAGGAAATGAGTCTCCAGTTAGGAAGTGGGCTTACGAAGGTGAGATTCAGCAGGAAAATGAGGAGAGGGAGAACATAAATCTGGAAATGTGCGGCAAGGGTGTACAGGCAGGCACGCACAGGACGTATTTCGAAGGAGGGGTGGTGATCGGCTTGCCGTGGCTAAACATATTTGAACAACTTTACTACTTTAATCACAGATTAAAAAAAAACAGTGGGTCCCTTTTCCTTTTCCTTCATTCGTTTTCACATTTGCATCACGATGTCATATGGCTCGCCTCATTTTCCCAATGGATTTCAAATGCATATAGTCATAAAATGAAATCTTTTAGTGAGGAAATCTTCACAAAAAACCATTCATTGCTAATTGTAAATTTCGGCAATAAAAAATAGTTCATAGGCACCTACCCTCCAAAAGACATAGATGTTAAGATGTAAGATACGGTCCCCACGCTTACATAGCCTATCATCTACCGAAAAGGGTAAAAATTCATATGTCTATGTGATTCTATCAGGAGGCAGAGTACAGCACCAGCAGTAAGATAGTATTAAAAATTAAAAATGAATTCAGAGAAGCAGTGACCACTGCATGCTGTGGGGAGTGTCACAAGTGGTTGTGGAGTGGATGAGGTGTGAAAGTTGGGTGGAGTTGCTGCAGGGGGAGGTGGTGGGTGGGAACCTCGGTGAGGACAGTCGGAGAGGCGAGGACATGCCCTTACCTTTCTTTCCTTAGCCTATTTGTTATTAAGCCTTTTTTATTAGAGTGTTGGTCCGGGCAATGGTGACAAGGATTGTGACAAAAAATAGTCAAATTGAGGCCAGGTGAGAGGCTTCACATTCCTGAGATGCATGAGGTGGCCCCTGCAGGTAAGTCACCTGCCCAAGCCACAGCAGGTGTAGTCAGTTGGGGCGGGGAGGAGGGAGAGGTCCGTGTCCTCGTGGTCTGGCCCGGGCAGCAGCTTTCTTCTTCGACTGCCACAGACCTTGCCGCTGGGATGATCGTGATTGTTCCCGTTTTTCACGCCCCTGAACTGAGATCCTCGATGGGATCCTATTCCGGCAACTGTCAGAAGAGTTCTTTTGGGAGCTGTTTTTGTGAACCCTGCCGGGTCAGAAGAGGGCAAGTTAGCAAAAACATGGAGAAAGGAAAAAGAGGAGGGGGAAAAATAAGGGAAAGGATTCAAGGGTCACAGCAAAAGAAAGCAGATTCTTTTTTGATACATTTACACTATCCTGGGACGTTGCCGCAGATTTGCTTCACGGGTTAGTTATTTTCTGCTGATTACCTTGGGAGACAAGACTGGCGCAAATACAGGGAAGACTATTATTTTCTGATCATTTCCTGTGAACGTAGAAAGATGGTTTTATTTTGAAAAGAAACTTGAGGTTTGTCAGGCTATTCCTATTCTGTGGTTTAAGCTGACCCTTCTTTTGGGGGCTGTCTTTGGTCTCATCTGCAATTACTGCAAAGGTCTTCAGAGACACAGAGAAGCGCGGGTTATAGATTTTCTTCCCACCGCTTTGCTCTTTTATGTGGCTCTAAATGGATAATTGGAATAAGAGAGATTTCCTCGAGGCAGGAAAAAGAATCAGACGTATTGGTGGACACAGAAGGTTCTTTTTGCTCCATTTACCAAATGGAGGAGGCTGCTAGAGGTTCAGCTGTGGCCAGACGCACAGCTCCTTCTCCCACTAATAAGCACGGCTTAACATTCTCTTTTTAATGTTGTTTTTATTTTTATTTTTTATTCTAATATCATTGTTTTTAGTTCAGAATATTACAGGGGTACAAACGTTTAGGTTACATATATTGCCTTTGCTTCGCTGAGTCAGAGTTACACGTGTGCCCATCACCCAGACAGCGCGCACTGTACCCATTAGGTGTGAATATACCCATCCTCTCCTCCCCCTCCCACCTGCCTGACACCTGATGAATGTTACTTCCATATGTGCACTTAAGTGTCGATCGATTAGTACCAATCTGACAACCTCACCGCATTCTGTTACTCGTTGTGGGTTTGTATCATGATGATGACCCCATATCCTTGCCTCCCCTCTTTCTGTCCCAAGCATCATGGTCTCCATGACGAGTTATAAATTACTCCCCATGCATAAGACAGTGTCCTGGTCTGCACTTACAGGAGCCAGAATATTGTGTCAACCTTGCCCCGTGTCCTACTACAGCACTTGATGTCAATCATAACATTAGAGTTGAAAAGAAAACATTTCCCACAAACAGTTCAAAGTTTTCAGCTGCGCCCTTGAGTCAGCAAACACCTAGTGTTGCAGAAGCACACACACAGGGTGAAGACAACGCAAATGGCACTGTGTCAAGAAACATGATAGTTTAGCAAAAGCAGGAGACAACAAAGAGATCCCAGGAAGATTTGACTGGCCTCTCTTCACGGGTTCAACCATGTTGCAGATGAACTGGTATTTCTGAGCGTGTGCTATGGGCTAGGGCCTTTGCAAGTCTCTTTATTCTTCGGAGTTAAATAGTAAGGCAGAAACAATTATTCTTGTGTTAAGCACAGGAGAGAGCGTGCACATAATGGAATGACCTGGCATTTTGGAAGTCTCAGGACTGCTTGGGGTCTGGTGTGTGACATAAACGGGGATTAGCAACAGTGCCTGCCTTCTCAGGAGCCTGCGGAGAGTAAATGTGATGCTACATATCAAGCATGGAGCCCCAGCCCCTAACAAAAGCTCAATAGATGTTAATTGTTATTATTTTCCAGAAAAGGACTTTGAGGCTTAGAGAAGTATAATATTTTGTTTAATTTCACGTAACCAACAAGCTTCCTGACTCTTAACTGTAAGCAACTAACCATAACCTAAATAATTCACGGCAGGCAAACACTTTCTCATTCACGTCTGTACACCCAGCACACAGTAGGAACTAAAAAAAAGAGTGGTTGACAGATTGCACCAAACCAGTTTTCTGCACGATGCTTCTTGTTTCCATGACTATTTTCATGTGAAGATCAACTGAACTTGTGTGATGGCTTCTTAAGAGATGCTGTTCAGCCCAGGTCCGTGGCTAGAAAAGGCCAGACCAAAGAGCGGTCTTCCGTCCAGGCCAGAGGTTGGGCTGGCAGCCATCTGTTCTTGCTAAAGACTCAGATGAGCACCTGTGTGGTTCTGGATCCTGCAGCCATGGAGAAGAGACAGTCCACCAACAGAATCACAGACCCTTACACTCAGAGGGGCTAGTTCGTCCATGCCTTTTACTATAAATGTAGCCGGATTTTAAAGTTCGATTTGTACCTCCTGCTGGTCTAGGCAAAGCCTTTTTGTCCATCCTTGGGGGAGGGTGACTCAACACAGCCCAGGAATGAAAACATCACGTTTTTTTCTATAGGGAGGAGACACCAACACTGCATTGGTAAGGACTCTAAATTGCAAACATTTTTAAAGGGCTGGAGCTCCTCTGTGACAATTTCTTTCTGATGAGACAATATAGCCTTTATATTGGAGTAAAAAAAAAAACACAAACAAGAAAGAATGATAACTTTCAATCAAGACAGCTCAGTATGTTGAACACGCAGCAATGCAAGTAAATACTAAAGGAGAAAACTTAAACGTAGGTGAGAGAAAGCCAGGAGTCTACTAATGGGGTTCAAAGTTCACCAGGAGCTCACCCCCACCAGAATAACCAGGGCTGCATTGCCCTTACCCAGGCGGGGGAACTGGAATGAGATTTACCTGCATAAATCCAGAGGAATGGAAGCCGATAGAAGCAGCTGTCTTGTGCTGCTTGGTGGCTTCAGCGTAGTTGAAGGGTGTAGGCTCAGGGTTGACGCACACCACCAGGAATTAAAATAACTGCCTCCCCGCCTCAGTGATGAAAGGGTCAGTTTCTCCCCAGCCTCACTCGAGGCGGGGACAACTGAGCACTGTACTGGTGTACCTGAGGACTCTGGGGCATGGTGAAGGTAGCTAATGAACCTGAAAGTTGGAAGATGGAAGGTGGAAAAGAGTATTTCCTTCTCTAAATGAACCTGAAAATACAAAAATCACAAGTATACAGAAAAATGTAAGACTATGAAAGATAGTCAATAAAACCAGTGATCATAGATAAGGATAGGCCACAGGAAACTACAAATAGAAATATGACAAAGATTTAAAGGTACTATTTTTGATGCCCAAAAGGATAAATGAAAGTACTACACTATTAAAAAAAGGAAAAGACATGGAATAAAGATGGATTTTATAAAGATACAATTGGAAATACTGAAGATGAAAAATATGAAAAAGCTTTTAAAATGAAAGAATTAGCCGGGCATGGTGGCATGTATCTGTAGTCCCAGCTACTGGGACAGCTGAGGCAGGAGGATGGCTTGAGCCCAGGAGTTTGGGGTTGCTGTGAGCTACAGTGACACCACTGCACTCCAGCCTGGGCAGCGGAGCAAGACCCTGTCTCAAAATAAATAAATTAATTTATTAATTTAGAAAAACTATCTGGATATCTGGATAGGATACTAGATTTGGAAAATCCAAATAGAGGATTTGTGACCAGGGAAAGGAGTATGTACAAATTTACTGAGTCCAGCACAGAGAAAGAAAGAAGCAGAAAATACGAAAGAGGAGTTAAGCAATATGGAGAATAGATTAGGAAGCTACCACACATTTAATTAAAGTTCTAGGAGAAAATAAACATCTTAAGAAATGACAACAGTCACTTTATGGAAATTAAGGGAAGAAAAATTATTCCAATCAAAACTGCAATCCAATATCAGGCAGGATAAATAAAAGCCAACTAAATCCTAGACAACATGGTACACTGCACGATTTCAAAGATAAAGATAAAATGATAGAATGCATCAGATAAAAAGCAGTTTACCTGAAAAGAATTGCAATTTTAGTGCCAATAGATTTCTCTTTTGCCAGAAGGTGATGGAAATTAAAAATATAAAAATGCCTTGTCTCAGAAATTGTTAGAACAAGTAGACAAAGAAAAAAATCATTAAGTGCATAGAAGATTAGAACACCACACTTGAACGTCCTAACCTAATTGACATTTACGGACACTCTGCCCAATAGCAGAATAGACATTGCTCTCAAGGGACAAATGGAACATTTATCAAGAGAGGCTATGTGCTCAGTCATAAAACATCTCAATTACTTTAAAAAGATTGATAATATACACAACATATTCACTGATTAAAAAAATTACACATCAGTTGCAAAAAGTGTCTAGGAAATCTGAACATATTTGGAAAATAAGCAACATGCTTCTAAAAACTTAGAGGACAAAAAAATGACAGGAGACATTAGAAAACATTTAAAACTGCTAAAAATCGCAATCTATCAAAATGTGTGGGGTGCAGCTAAAACAACGTTTAGGGGGAAATTTATAGCTCTAGAGGCTCTATATGGAAAAATAGTAGGCCTAAATATATCAGAGATGGAAACAGAAAATGTGAAGTCATAAAACCTCTAGAATAAAACAGAATAATATAGGGTGATCTTGAGGTTCTCAAAGATTTCTCAGACAGGACACAGAATGCACTAATGCTAAAGGAAATATTAATAAAATAAACTTTTCCAAAAAAAAGTCTACTCATCAAAATATACCTCTAAGAAAATAAGAAATGATACACAAATAGGAGGAAATAATCACACTACAGAGTCTGACCCGGGCCTTGTCCTTAGAATTGCACATAAAGAGTTTCCATACCTTAAGAGAAATGAAGCAAGGGCTTACTCACTTTGCAGAGAAAGACATCATAATAGCCAAGAGAAAGTACTCACTATCATTAAAGAAGTGCAAATTTAAATCTCAGAGAAATGCCACTTAACACTCATTACAATGATGAAAATTAAAGAGACTGAGATGATCAAATGTTGGCAAGGCTGTAGAACATCTAGAACACTCACACCTTGTCCATATGTGACATGCATGGGGTCCATACTTTGCAAAGCATTTTGGTAGTTTCTTATAAATTAAACATATACTATGATCCAGCAGTTCCGTTTCTAAGTATTATATTAACTTGACAGAAATGGAAATACATGTCTACACAGACTTGTTCTTATAAGTCTTATTCATAAAAGCCAAACACTGGAAGAAATCTAACGTCCATCCACAGGAGGGTGAATAAACTAATGGTGTATTTATACCATAACTGCTCCTCAGGGATAGGGAGGAATGAGCTACTGATACACACCGTAGCAGGGATGAGTTTCAAGAACCCCGTGCTTGAGTGAAAGTAGCCAAACACAAAAGAAAACAGGCTGGAAGATTAGGTTTCCTTGATATTCAAGAGCAGTCAAAACTAATCTATGGTGAAAGAGTTGGTATCAGCGGTTCACCCTGGGGAAAGGGGTGAACAGAATCCGACTAGGCTGGTGCACAGGGAACTTTGTGAGGTGACGAAATGTTTTGTGTTTTGATAAAAGTGTGAGTAGCACAGGTGTATGCATTTGACAGAATTCTCCAAACTGTAATACCTACCAAATGTAAATAACTTTAAAAAAAATCCTCATAGAAACATTGAAAATTTGACATCATTTCCTTTTATTTTGCACAGTGAAAGACACCATAAATGAGGCAATAATCAAGACACAGAAGAGAAGATCACATATGCAATTTCAATTTACTGACACGGATAGTTTCTGGAGATATATACGTATATCTCTATGTGTGTGTGTATGTGTGTATATATATGTATATATCTATAGATACAGATAAATAGAACTATACTATATGTAGATATAAATCTATCTATCTATCTATGTATCTCCAACAAGTAATTTAAAAACTCCTCACGACATTTAAAAATGGGCAAATTATATGGAATAAAATTATTGATGACAAAACTCAAAAGGACGATGACCAGAAAAGAGCTTGGCCTCACTAAGAGTCAAGGAATTACGAAATACCACAAAGGAGTGCACTGCCATTCCCAAAGAGTGGTAATCTTATGTGTTGATGGGAACATATATAATGGATATAAGTCCTTTGGTGGGCAGTCAGCAATATTGGGCAAAGTTGAAGATGAACATATCTCTGCCACATGGACCAGCCGGAAGCTTCACTGTCTTGCTGCTATTCTAGAGCAGAAGCTTCTTACTCTGGCCACACATCAGACTTACTGCTCTAGAAGATGGGATAATACACATTTATGTGCATTGTTGCTTGTGTATCAAATGCAAGAGTTTCTCTAGAGGAGGGGCTTACCTCAATCCCAGGCACCTGCTGGAATCTCCTCAGGCGTTCTTTTAAAAAAGCAATACCTGGCTAGCATCCCTTCAGTCTGATTAAGCTGATCTGGGAGAAGTCTAAGAGAGGATCCCTGGCTGTCCTTCAGATTCTTCCGGGGAACTCTTGAAAGTCTGTGCACCCAGGTTACAATCCAGAATCTCTGGATCTGAGCCCCAAGCATTGTGCAAACAAAATTACAGCCTGGTGTAAAATAGCAAAAAATTTGACATTGCTTAGATGTTTATCAATAGGAGAATGCATAAATACATTACAGTATATGCCTGCAATGAAATCTATCCTGCTCTTAAAATTTACCAATTATACCCTATCTATCAGCATGGCTGCAACTCAAACACAAAATTTTGTGCAGAGAAAAAGGAAATCGAAAGAATATAGACAACGGGATACCATCTACATCACTTAAGCATATTGTGCGTGCTATATATTGTTTACAGATGTGTATGTTTAATAAAAGTGCAAACGTTCATGTGGGGATGATAAAAACCACGTACGGTTAGCAGTTATGTCTGGGAGGGGAAGGAGGAAATGAGGACAGGAAACCATATTTATGGTCAATGCTTTTGTCCGTGATTTTTAAAGACCTGTCTAAAGCACTGGGCAAGAGAGTAAACCAAGTGCTAGGGGCAGAACTGTTCATTGCCACATTCTCTATACTTTTCTACATGTTTCACAAATATTTTATGATCAGGAAGCATTTATAATAAACAACTAAAAGAAATCTAACCAACAAGAAAGTGCTGAAACTAAGATACTCACTGAGGTCTAACACTAAAACCCTTATATTAACATTATTATTTTAAGAACAATTTTCATCTTTCTCCAGGTATACTATTATATACTGACTATATTTCTTAAACAATGTCTTCCTTCTATTTTCTTCCTATGATTCCTTCCTTTCCAGCTTTTCTTATTTTATATTCATGCAATAAGCTCACTGAAACCAAGAAGGAGACACACACACACACACACACACGCATGTTAAATACATTGTGCTTTCAATATGGTTAACTCATCTTTAGAGAAAAATGCATATAACGGGATCTGATTTCACTGCAAAAACAGAACACTTCAGCTCAGGGTTGGAATGTGGTCGATTTGTCATTGCTCCTAGAGCCCCACACCCAAGCATGATGAACTGTGAACTGAGAATACCTTTTAGGAGATTTAACGGCCAGGGTCTTTGGGTATTTCCACGGAAAGCTCTCCCAGAGCAGATCAACTTAACCAATAGATTTAGAAAGCATCAGTCTCCACCACAAAATGGAAACTTTTTTTCCCTTGAACTTAACGCACTATTTGAATAATTTATAAAAACCTTGCCTTGTTTTCTTTTCTCCTTTGGAAATGTCACTCTGTAGCTGTCAGACTCCTGCTTATGCGTAACTGAGAAATGTAGGGCAGTGGAGGAAGAGTTCTGGCACTGAAAACGTATTTAAAACGGTTGTGACTTTTCAAAGCTGAAGAAGAGCAGTCATGGTAGACTAGAACGCCCTGTTAGGGTTACAGCTGGCACCAGGTCCCACAGGCACATATCTGCACCCTCTGCGTCCCCCTGGAGTTGCAGTCCTCAGTGCTGACCTCCGTGGAGTAAGAGTTGAAATGAGTCGCCCCGGGCGTGACTCACGTCAGTTTCCTTCTGCAGTGCTGAGGGGCTGGGGGACTGGATAGCAGCCCACAGGTCCACATTCTTTCCGTGCACATCGCAATTCCTGCAGAAAGAGATTCAGGGGTGCAAACATTCCTGACGCAACGGGGGAAAGGGAAAGAAACTTCCATTTAAATGCACGCTACGTGCCAGCCATGGGACTGCCGGATTTACGTGGATTATTTTATTTATCACCCACATGGTATGAAATAGGCATCCTTAGCCCTTTTTCACATATGAGGAATGTGCAGTTAGAGAGGCTAATTTTCTCACCTGTACAGGGCTTGCGTGTGTGGAACCTCACAGCCTGTCTCTCTCCAGGTCTGGCCTGTCCGCCATGGTCTGTGGCTTTCGACACTCTCGGATGGTCCTTCACTTCACAGTTCCTGCTTCTCCATTGTCCCCAAGCTGTTCCTTCTGCTCTACCTTGCTACTACTAATTTGGAAACCTGTTGGAAGTTTTCCTGGTCCTACTTAAACTCAATTTCCTCTCCTGTGTCCTGCATTTTCGCACCAAACCTGCATTGGGGGGGAGGGTGCCATGAGTGGAAGTGACAGGATTTTCACTTGGGCAGAGAGAAAATTGAATTCAGGTCTGTTAAACGCAGCTGTGTGATATCGGACAAGTGACTTAATGTCAGAGAGGGTGAGATTCCTCATCTACAGTGGCAATTACTTCTCCCGTGCGGTCGCTGTGAGACAGAACGCGGCTACATTCGCACAGCGGCTCCCGGGCTCACCTTGCGATCATTGATTCCTCCTCACTTCTGACTGCTTCATAAGGTTTCCAATGAGGATTACATCTTTTTGGACTTGCTTTGAATTTGCGAACGAGACTCAGGACTGGATATTTAACACTTTCCAAGTTAATACCTTTTGAATTTAAAATTTTTACATTTCCAATCTCTTTGAGGGATTGTTTCCTTTACATAAACTTTTTATTTTAAATACTTTTAGATACACAGAAAAGTTGGAAAGATAGTAGAGACAGATCCCACAGGTTCCTCATCCACGTTCTCCAACCTTAAGGTCTTACGTAAGCGTGGTACATTTGCCAAAACGAAGAAACTAACACGGGTACATTACCATTAACTAAACTCCACACTTGATTGGAATTCTCTCAGTGTTTCCACGAATGTCTTTTCTCTCCTCCTGGATTCCATTCCAGATCCCACGTTGGGATCATGTCATCCGGTCTCATTGGCCTCCCACCAGGTGTGGCAGTTAATTTGTCTTTCCTTGTTTTCATGACCTTGGCAGTTTTGGGGAGTCTGCCCAGGATTTAGTTGAATGCTACTCGATCTGTGTTTGGTGCCTGCTTCTGTGAGCATTACACTGGCCTTCTGGGGTGGAGGCAGGATGCCGTTGAGGTGGAGGCTCTTTTCCTCGCACCATGCCACGGGTGCAGGAGGAGGGTGCTGTTTTAGGAGGTTTGAAGCAAGCATTTGCTAATAGTGAGCGTCTTGTTTGGAAAGAGTCAGCGAAGCTTCTGTAAACAGCTACCTCTTTTGTAGAATGTCTTTGCGCAGGTTATCACACGTAATATTCTTGGGCGACCTCTGGACCCTGAGATGTTGTACACTTCCAAGAAGATGTTACAGCAGAGAAGGAACTTATAAAAATTGAGCTATTAGGCAAACAAGCAAACAAACAAAAAAGCGGGCAGGCAGTTCATACTTCGGACAGTGCTGTCTTGCTCTGTTGGCTGCGTTGTGATCCCGTGTCTCTGACATCTCTTACGAACAGCTGTACCCTCCTGCAAACAGTGCCACCTCATGCACATAGAGAATAAATTTTCCTGGGCACTTGTGGCTCTGTGTGTGGCCGGGGAGGCGGCAGCTCAGCCTGGGATTTGGGCCTGCAAAAATAGAATCATTCTTTCCACTCAGAGAGGGAATTAGTCCTTGTGAAACTTTAGCTTCGTTGAAAGGACACACACAATGCACAGATTTCCTGTCTACAAAATTCATCCCGCAGATATGAGGTGGTGTTCTTAGCGTGTTCGTGCTGGTGTCTGGATCGCAGATTTTTACAAAGCAGAAATAGATGTAACCCTCTCCTTCCTCCTTCCTTCTCTCCCTTTATCCGCTTTCCTCTTCTGTCCCTCACAAGCTGCAGTGTAAGTCCCCATCAGTGGTTCTCAGTCAGGCTGATCGCACCCCCACAGGGACACTCGGCAATGCCTGGAGATATTTTGGGTTGTCACAGCTGGGGGAGGGGATCGTCCTGGCATCCAGTGGGCGGAGGCCAGGGCTGCTAAGCATCCTACAGTGCCCAGGACAGCCTGGCATGCAGGGGCACGCAGCCCCCAATGTGCACAGGGTGGAGGCTGAGAAACCTCCTCCTGCTGTGACTGTGGGTTGTGACTCTGCAGAGCCCTGCGGGTCCTTTCCCACCCCGTTCCAGTGCCTCCCTGAGATTGTCCTCAGCACTTTCTGCCCAGCCACACTTCACCTTCTTACTCTAGCTCAACCAGTTCCTTCTCCCCGCCTGTGACTGCAGCTGAGAGTTACAACTTGTATCTCTCCACACATTTTCCGTACGTTACATCGTGTTGCTTCGTCGCATCAGACATGCCTTTAAAATTACTTATCAAGTCATTAGATCCACCTGTGCATGGATATCCTGTCCTTTCTCTAAGTCAATACGTCCCAAACTGAATTCCTCCTCCTCCCGCTCCGATTTTCCTGGGCATGACTTCATTTCTGTGAAGGACACTGCGGTTCCCCCAGGCAGCCAGGCTCAGACCTGCATTCATCTTTGACTCAGCTCTCAGCGATTCCTGAGTCAGTAGTCATGCACGCCCCAGCACAGCGTTTACCAGCTCTTTCTCCCAGACTCCTTCCGTACTTACTTCTTTCTTGCCACTTCAGCTTTGGTACCATGATTCTCGTTCATAGCATCTTAGCCTGCGGTTCACCAACCTGCTAACTGCACTCTCATGCTTGCCCCGCCCATCCTCCATGGTACAGCCTTTCCTGCAGCAACCAGTGAGCGCCCCGACTTCCACCTGTCATTACTCATTGCCCCCTCCCGCTGCCAGCTATTCCCTCCGGTTAAAAAAAATCCTTTTATCTTGAACAGTTTTAGGTTTACAAAAAGTTGCAAAGATAGTCCACATGCAAAGTGTTGTATCACTGTGACGCATCCGTCACAACTAAGAAACCAAGGTTGTTATCTTACTGGTGACTAAATATAAGACTTTATTGGGGTTTTCTTAGTTTTCCCATTAGTGTCCATTTTCTCTTCCAGGATTCAAATCCCAGATACTTCACTGCATTTAGTCAAATCTCCTTAGCCTAGGCCGGATTGCGAGCATTAATCGGACTGTCATTGTTTTTGCTGACCTTGACGGAGTTGGGGAGCCCTGCTCAGGGGTTTTGTAGAATGCCCTTAATTTGGATTTACCTGATGTGTTTCGCATGAGTAGACTGGAGTGGCTGAGGGGATTCGACTCCTGCGGAGAAGGATACCACGCAGGTAAGTTGTCCTTTCCGTGACGTCGAATCAGGGGTGCATGCTGCAACGCGACGTCGCCGGCTGAAGTTCGTACGCCAGCTTCTCCGCTCCTTCCCTACGCTATTTTTTGGAACTAATCATTAAATCTAGCCCTCACTGAAAGATGACAGAGGGAAGATATTCCTTTTATTTATGCAAGTTTGCTTCCAATTCTTTTTTTAATTTTAATTTTTAATTGTAAGTTGACAATTACAGTTGTATATATTTATGAGGTACCAAATGACATGATGATTTATGAATGCAATGTGGAATAATTAAATTGAGCTAATTCACATATCCATCACTTGCAATACTTATAATTTTTTGTGGTAAGAACATTTGAGATATACTCTCTTAGCAACGTTGAAATGCTTCCAATTCTTGTTTTTTATTCCATCAGAGCACATTTATTCTTTCCCCAATTCAAATTCTACCTGAAGGGCTCAAAAGCTACTTTGTCCCTGGGGTAGTCTTTGATTTCCCCTTTGATAGAATTCTCTTATTATTTATCAAACACCCAGAAGCTAAATTATACCGGTGCCCAGAATATCTTAAGGATGTTTGCTTTCCTCCATCCCAGACCGCATCTCTACATCACCAATGCTTTTTTATTTTTCCTTGCATTTTACATAAGAGTTTCGTGTTACTGTGATCACTCCTTGTCTGCCTCTGGACTGCCTGCTGGACTCGTTCTGTCTCTTCCAAAACTGTGTCAGACACACTCAATACCTGCTAAGGGAATGAATGAGCCATTCATTGACAGCTTATGTTTTATCCTCACTCAGAATATCATATTCCTTGTGCCACAGCAAGACTAATGTGGGCTTAATTAAGACAATGTTGAAATACTTCTGGTTGAAAACCTGGAAGCTGGCGAGGGATCTCAAATGCAGCGGGGTTTTGAAAGCTTGGCAGATGCACGGTCTATAGGTACATGTTCCTTTTTGAAAAATTCATTCCAGGAAATGAATGCCTGTATTAGGAGAGCAATGAAGAGCAGTTCATATATACCCATAGGATGCAGCAGACATGGGAGGCAGCATGGCAGGAACTCAGAAATGCATCCTGCACAGCCAGGTGCAGCCTGGAATCTTCCAGAAAGGCTTTCCTCACTATTCCAGTTGGGAATCCATCTCTTTTTCCAATGAAACCTTATAGAAATCTGTCCCTGTGTTCCCTTTGATTGTGACTGCATTGACTTCTACTATTATTTAGCACTGCACATCTGTATGGTGAGTGTTTTTGCTCGTCACCTGTAAGTGGCATGCCTCATGGTGACCACACTGTTCGTGTGATCCCATCCCAGGATATGAATGGTATCGGTAAGAGATGAGTCTACGTCAGTATGTGCTGTGGATCTTAGGGCCACACGTGTCCACATTGCTTGCACCAGTATGAGATGCTAGTCTTGAGTTTTCATATATAATAGAAACACCAGCGGCTGCTCCACTTTTAGGGCAGGAGACCTGGAAAACACACACTGCCCTTTGCTTAAGCAGAGTGAGCTGCTTTTTCAAAGTCAAACCCACACAGAGTCCTTAATACAAAATATTTCTTCTCTTAAGACCTGTTATCCTAGCTACAAAAACACAACTTTTCTCAAACAATTACGGGGTACAGTCTTAATCCTAAATCTGAATTTGCTGATGGATTAACCAATTTCTCCATGATCTTTGCATTTCCAGGGGTACTCCATTGAAAATATCAGCTCCATTAGTGTCCTCCTGCTGCCTTGGGACTTTCCAAAGGAAACAGCAATGTTTAATAGAAACCTGCCTCCTGTGACCTGCTCTCCCTCCATCTTTCCATTGGTGCATTTCTACCAACAGCTCCATTAATTGCTAAAATTACCAGAAACATTTCCAATTCTGTTCGTCATCATCAAGCATAGAAAATATACAAACAGCATTTTGAGCATTTTCAAAGTCTGTTTTCTCCACACCTGCACTAGATATTGGGCTCTCTGGAAGCAGAAGTCAATTGGATGTTTGTTCTAAACATGGTCATCCATGATTAATGATTCCATCATTTAGAGGATTACACATGCTAGATCTGTTTTGAGGACTCTTCCACTTTTTTCCTAATGCTTTTCCTGGCTTCGTCTGCTATAAATTCTTCATTCGTATGTGTCATTCTGACATGTCTAAAATAAGATAGACATGTGTTATATTGACATAATACAGACGTGTCTAACGTAAGATAGCAGTTAAATTCCTGTTTGAAATTCATTCAAGTTTCTTTGCTTTGAAAGAAGAATTCTGTCACTGAGAAGATAAAATGATGTCTAACCTTAGGAGCTGTGACACAACTTCCTGTCAGATGAACACATCCCGCCATTTAATTGTGCTTTAGTTCTGAGCTGAGCCAGTGTGGTGGCCCACGTGTGAATGCCTTGTCAAAATGCATCCATCAGCAGAAGACACCTTGGGGCGGAGGGCTCTGATTTTAAATGTTAACATTTAGCTGTTTTTCACGTTCCATTGTCTATGAACGATAAAGTGGAGAATTGAGACAAGTATTCAGTTAATTTTTAAACATCCTAACTATACCACAGTTATTTTAGTCCTTAAAATGAAAGTCTTAGCAAAAAGATATTTTAGACTTTCAAATGGTCACGGATAAGATGTAACTTAGCCTACTCAAATACAAGTAATTTCCATGTATTTCAAATGTTAATATTTAATTATAATGCATAAAATACAATGGAACCAAGACATGATATGAAGATAGCAAAAATGCTTGCACTTGATGCATTGCTCCTTAAATAAAAAAGACAACAAAAATACTATATATATATATATCTATATGTATATAACCTGATACGAATCAGACCGCAGTAATTCATTGTGTAATTAAAATTTACATGCACGAAAAATTTTTTTGGTAACCTAAGTGATCAAAAACAAGTACTGAATTTTCAGAAATGGATTCATTTCAGAAATATTACATATTTTGTTAATTTAAGTATATTAATAAGCCTGTAAAGTTTCTGAACCACTGACAAATGATCTTATAAATAATGTTCCATATTTAAATTGAGTAGAATCTAATATTTGAAATATACACATAATCAAAATCCATCAGGAAATGAGTAGCTCATTTCCTTCTGGGTTCAGAAAACATTTTTTCCCCAGTTTAGGATATGTGCTTCACATATCTCTAGTAAAGAATTGGGGCAGACAAATATATTTATTAAGAGCTTGCTTACATAATAGTGGTTATTACACTTATTACCTGCTTTACAACAATACACTTAAGCTCCTTAACATGTATCTATTTGACAAATGATTGAACATTTTCATTATCCATGTCAAAATCAAATGATTTTAAAGCTACTGGGGATGTTAAGACATCAACCAGTTGATTTTCCTGTATTTTGACATGCTCTGGGAATTTTTTAATAGCAGCATTTCTCGGCCACATCAAAGGAAAATAGATCAGTGGCAAAACACTTAACATTTTTGAAATGGAATACATTGTGTTTATGCTTTCTCTCCTGTATTGGGAGAGCAGAAATAGAGCCTTGTTCAAAACCCAGACACGTGCTATTTTTATTCCCTAAGACTTGCTGTGTCCATAAATCCCACTCCTTAATAATTCTTTAAATTTGTAATTCTTGTTTTGGACCCAGGAAGGGTGTGAGTAATTGGACCTGTGCTGTCTTTGGGGAGGCTGAGTTCCCATCCTGACTGCACAAACAACACAGTGGGCTCGTGGCCCTTCCAGACTCCAGTCCTCCTCTTGGGCTATTCATAAATACCCTAGAACTCCACAGTCGGTGACGAGTATGAATTTTGCTGAGGCATCATTCAAAGTGTGAGCAAGCCTGGTCCCTCAGCTTCACAGTGAGGCTTTTTGTTGTTGTTCTCTACTGGTTATTGTAAAGACTGTCTTTCTCATGGAGCATCCTTACTGTACTGTATCTTTGCTGTCTAGATACCAAAAAAGATACCGATGGTCACCTTTACTGTCTTTATGGGTTATTATATACACTCTGGTGATTCCCGGTAATTTGGAAATTTGCAAAGATCTCAAAATATATCCCTTGAAAAAAATCAAGGCTCTAGTCTAATAACTCACATTTGCATAGCTCTGTTGGCTTATAAGCTATCTCCACTTGTCTTTTTTAGCCATCCTGAACAATATGCATTGTTGTGCTATATTTATAGGGCTTTATTCTCATCAACTAGGGTTACACTTACTAGATCGATCATTAATTTGTGTGTGTGTGTGTGTGTGTGTGTGTGTATACGTATGTAAACCAGCAGGTCTGAAAAGGATGACATTTAATTTTAAACTATGAAATTTGCATTTTGAAATACATTTGAGAAATAACAATGATACGATTATGTTGAACCTTCAAGAAGTAGCAGAGCCCATGAGTCAATTTAGGAAGACAGCAATTACCGAAAATCAGAAGTGATGTTCAAGTCATTTCAGGTTAATTAATACAGGGCTTGGCCGTCCTGCCCTCCTGACCTCAGCTGGCGAGTGTGACCTGCATCAGAAATTCCCTGAAGTGGCCTGCCTTATCAATAAATAATCGGCAAGTGCTGATATCATTATCTTCAAAACTGCAGCAGGAGATAGGCCTTCTGCACTTTAGAAATCAATGTCAAATTAACGAGTTCAGAGTCAAACCAAAGGCCTATACCTGCATCATCTGAGAGAAATTATATCGCCAAAGTCCAGTCAAATATTGAATAGTATCTCAATTTCATGAGTGCTGTCTTTCAGGCCATGTCCTGGTATTTTAGAAGCTAACTTTAAGAGAGAGAGAATAAAAATGCATACAATCAGTTAATAAATGAGATTAACTTATCTGTCCCTTGAAGAAAGGTTAAATATATATTTCTGGGTGACTTCTGAAAAGGTCTTCATGTGGATGGGTGCACAGCGATCTTCATTTCTTATTATGTATAGGTAATTACTAACACAGACATTAAACCATATAATATACTGCTTAATTTACAAGGTAAGATAAGATATAATGTAGGTTTTTTGCATGTACAGCATGTAAAACTCATACAGAAAGTGAGGTCATAAAAGTAAAATCCAATAAAGAAAAAAGTAACGGATTATTAATATTTTTAACGGAACTCATGCACTTCCTTCCCCTCCAAAGGAGAAAACAAACCAGCTTGAGGATGCCTACATGGCTTGCTGCATGTGAATTGGTACAGCTGCCCCAAACATGAGGAGAAAGGAGACAGCTCCAAGTAGAGATGAGGTTCTCTTTGATGGAAAGACGAATGTGATCAATGCTTGTGTGAGAACTTGAATTGTAGCTTATATTTTTAGTTGCCTCTGGATAGAAAATATCCTGTAATTTGGTAGGTGCACACTAAAGAATGGATGAGTGAATGAATGAATTTGTCCAAAAAAGAATTGAAGCATATGAATGACTTTATAAATAAATGGTTAGGAAGGTTTATTTTTTAACAACAGTTACACAATGGCACACCATCATCATAGTGTTTTCAACTGCAGGTCTGATTTTTTTTTTGGTATTGAAAAGATGCTTCAAACAAATTGTGTATCTCCTTAAGCAATAGCTAATAGGGGCCGGGCGCGGTGGCTCACGCCTGTAATCCTAGCACTCTGGAAGGCTGAGGCGGGTGGATTGCTCAAGGTCAGGAGTTCGAGACCAGCCTGAGCAAGAGCAAGACCCCATCTCTACTAAAAATAGAAAGAAATTATCTGGACAACTAAAAATATATATGTAGAAAAAAAAATTAGCCGGGCATGGCGGTGCATGCCTGTAGTCCCAGCTACTTGGGAGGCTGAGGCAGGAGGATCGCTTGAGCCCAGGCGTTTGAGGTTGCTGTGAGCTAGGCTGACGCCACGGCACTCCAGCCCGGGCAACAGAACCAGACTCTGTCTCAAAAAAAAAAAAAAAAAAAATAGCTAATAGGTCCTTCTCCAAATGAACATATTTAATAGGTAAAAGCTGCATTGAACAGCAATCAGGCTTGAGTATTCTAAATGGGTTTTACAGGGACCCTGGGGTGAAAGAGAGAAAACTTTGGTTCCAGTTGTGCCTGCCAGTATCTCAGTGATCTTAGAAGAGACAGGTCATTTATCTGATCAGATGCTTAGGTTTTGTCATTTCTGAAACGAGCTAATCAGTGGATTTCTAAAGCATTTCCACATGTAGATGATTATGAGCACTATCTGCATAGATAAGCTGGTGTGGACCCAACATTTCCGTAGATGACTTCATGGCAGAATTCATCTTTAGCTATGTGAACTCCATTAATATAAATGAAGTGCAAGAAAAATTTATTCAACTGGGGCTCTGCAGATGGTTTCAACAGGTGCAGTGTTTGGGGGGTGGGCCTGGGTCATCTTGCTGTGGGTTGTGCAGGGGTCAGAGGTTATGCTTCAACACCAAGGTCTTGAATGCCTGGCAAATCTTGGCAGCCCTTCATGAGGAAGAGAAAAAAATCTATGTGTTCTTTATGAAATTTATGGGCTGCAAAAGACAACCACACCTGCATCTGGTTTCTCTTACAGAAAACACATGAAAGCTGTTGCCAGGAACAGAAAGCCAAGCACTGTAGTTTCTGAAAGGGAACTGTGCGGGAACCCCAAGGAGATCTGGGATGTATCAGACACGCACAAAGTAATCAGTTGATTGCAGCAAATCTGCCACTGGGACCAACACTAGCCATATACTTCAGGGGCATCCTGCATTTTTGACCATGACATTCTATGAGAACAAAGCTGTTCAAATTTGAACGGGAGCTATACCTCACATAATACATATGACATGCACCAAAAGGATTCCAAATGTTTCAGGTCCGCCTAGGAATCCAAAAATTTCTCTCTTCATTTATTTGGTCAAAGGTGATTTTCCTAATTGGAAGTTACGTGATGTTACATAGAAGTGGTTTTTACAGCACAGTTCATGTTGCTACACAGGACTTTGTTGGGATTTGAAATCAGTCCTGGCATTTCAAATACTCTAGCTGTATTTCAGCCTACACTGCCCAATAATCTGGTACCCACCTACCCCAGTTTCTACTATGATGCAACTCATCCCAGTGGTTTATGAAGCATGTGTGAAACTTCAAAGCAGTTTTGCAACAATACTTTTGAGACCTTTCCACAAGTAGGGCACTTTGCCTGGCACTGGAAACTCAAAGATATATAAAATATACATCCCTCGGAATTCACTGTTAGGGTGTTTCTAAGTTTTAGTTCATTACTGTCCATATTCGTGTCTTCACTATGATTTCCCATTGGCTGTTTATCCACATAGAGCATACTGACACCAAATTACCCACTTTCTCCATGTTTCCAGGAAAGACTGAATGGAGAGACTGGAGATGTTAGTTCCGCTGCAGGCTATGACCAAATCGTTTGGGCTTTTGTAAAGGCATTTCACCTCCTCGGGCTACCGTTTCTTCATCTAAAGTGAGAAACTGAAGCCACAGGTGGTTTTTATGGTTCTTTTCAATTCTAACTTTCAAAGATTCTGTGATTCTAGGTGGCCTCTTAATACTCAGTAGCTGGGAGTTCAGCTGTACTGACTGGGTAATAAAACGATTAATGCGCATCCAAGATTTTACAACCAATGCTTACTCATGATGACATGTAAAAACAGCCCTGTTTCTTGATATTGAAAACCTAGGTATGCCGGGTGACATTTCTCACCCTTTTCCTCCAATGGAAGGGTCTCCAGAGAACTTACGGCAATTTTCAGAATTCCAAACCCATCTTTTTAAGATTTATTTTAAAAATGTTTATAGAAAGAAATGTGTCTCAATTCTTGAAGAAAATTCTAAGACAAGATTCCAAAGATAGTTTGGGTCACAGGAGCATCACTGAAATAATTGCGTAACTTAATTAAACACTGTGCCATCCACTGCCCACGTCCAATTAATTGTTATTTTCTTGTACGTACAATGTATTCTGCTTTATGTTTTATTAGCTTGGCATTTATTACATTGGAGTATAATAATATGGTAACGTCTGATTGTGATACGCTTTCTTATTCTTAGGCAACAGTATTTTTCAAAATGTCCAGCACAGAGTAGCAAATACATTAAGTCTATCTTCAAAGAGACAATGAAGAAGAAAAAAACTGGTTCTATTTATTAAAATAAATCTGTCACACAAAGTAAGAAGTCGTTATGGTTAAAAAAAAGTATGGGAAAGTATTTAACCTCACAATCAAAAGAAACATACATTGTTAAAAAAATACGAGGCTTCGAATTTGTTAAATTGGTAAAACATTTGGGAAGTACGATTACCTACTGTTTGTTAGAGTGTGTGCGGTAGCTGTGTTATAAATTGTAATTTGGTAAGCTTTTTGGCAATATGTAGCAATTAGCTAAAATATATGCAGCTCTTTATTTGGAAACTTCACATCTGGAAATTTATCCTAAGAACATTAAAAATAAAAAGCTATCGAAATATCAAGTATTAATAAATATCAACAAATATTAACAATATATTTGTCAAAGTCTTAGTCAAATTAGGAAATGTTAACCCAAAATAGAAAAATGATCAGCAATAGAAAAATGTATAAGTAAAAAAATAACATAGTATATTATGCAATTGTTAAAATGTTTGACATGGGTATGATAACATCAAATTATAAACGGATTTATAGCTTTCAACAAATACAAAGCAATATGGTTAGTAAACATGGAATCATGGGGGCTAATAAATTTATTTTATTTAAAACCAGCTGTTACCAAACCATGTCTGTCCCTCCAACATTTACATTTTCATCCAGGCTGAGAGTTTGTTCTCAAGTCTGCTCCCAAAGCTCATGCATAATACAAGCTAACGTATACCCAAGCCCTGAGCCAAACTCTAGCTCTTTACTAAATTTATTCTTATCAGTTACTTTTAAAAGGAGACATGAATATGAATTCTGCTTAATGAGCCAGCAAGAGAACACAAAAGCCACCCAGAAGACGCAGTTAAAAATAATGTAAGCGGACGTGGTTTTGGCAAGTTACTTTAAACCACCCGTAAGCAAGGTGGAGTTAGCTCATTTCACCTAGTGGATCGATTAATCATATAAATTTGCAAAGGGTCTAGTTTGTGGAACGGAGTGAAAGCAGGCAACATTTGTGAATTACTCCCTTTGGTTTTGGTAATAGAATTGTGGTTGTTGGGTTGTGTGCTACACATGAGTAAGAGAGTCTCAAATTATAATCTGTCCACATGAATAATATCCGACAGAGGAGGGCTGCTTAAAACCTAGTCAGACCACAAATGGGGAAACGTGCTGTGGGGCTCTTTACTGTGGCAAAGGAAGGGGAAGAACACTAGGAAAACGCTATTTCCCTGTTGATTGATACTTGTTGAACAGGCAGTGCTACGCTAAGATAAATACCCACATTCCTGAGTACTTGGGTTCTGGTCTTCAAAATCGTGGCCCTAAAAGGGTTCTTCAAAATATTTTGAGAGACAACAACGTCAATTTGTATGTAATTAACTGCTTTTGAAGCTTATCTGAATTATCATAAGGGGGCAGTAGCGAGAATTAGTATTTAAAATCATGTAGAGTAGTATTTGTTTTACATCTCAGAATTTAAAAAATCATTGCCCAATTATGTCATCTAATTTTCCCAATAACGTAGTGATGTTGGACCACATTTATCATGTTTTCACAGATGAGAGGAGAGTCGAAGAGTTAAATAAAAGGTTTGTACAATTTTGTGTTCTCCATAAAATATTGAAAACAACATTTACTTATATTTTTATTAATCCACAAGTTCAATGAATAAGAATTATAGAGAATAAAGGAATAATAGCTCTTCCTACTCCTCTTTTCCCATCACTCTACTCTTCTGATGGTAACCAATGTGTACGGCCTCATACGCATTATTTTTGGTGCATTTAGAAACACATGTCAAAATATATGTATTTGCATGAAGTATACACATTTTCTGTGCTACTTACTTTTTTCATTTAGAATCACATAATAAACAACTTTCTAAAGTACTGGAGATATCTCCCCTTCTTCACAGCAGTACTTCTTGACACTTCTTTATGCTTATATATGATTTATTTAACTAAGGCTATACCCTGGGTTATTTGGGAAGTTTACAAATTATACTTTTACACCTATATGTACCCATGGGTGTTGATCAATTAGTTCCAATTTAACGGTGAGTAAAACTCAACAGAAACCAAGCAGGTGGGAGGGATGAGGAGGGGACGGGTAAATTCACACCTAATGGGTATAATGCACACTGTCTTCGTGATGGGCACACATAACACTGGTGGTACGATTAAAAGTAGGTGTAGTTGAGGATAAGTTTTTAAAAATAAAGCTGACTAAGCAATAGGTAAGTAATGGAATTAATACTTCAAATGCAGGCTTCCTTAGTCATACCTAACCTTTCGGAACTTAGTTTGCAAAATGCTTTAATACCTCTTCAACTTGCATGACAGCTAAAAAAAATCTGACTTGCTGTCATCCTCTAATATGTACCAAGAGGACATGTTTTTATTGCTCAAAAAGGTTTTCATGTCACCTGTCATTTCTGTGGACCCTCCCTTAGTTTCTCTGCCATTGGAAAGCAACTTGTAAGTATCATTTTCGTGGAATAGGAAGAAAGTATATTTTTGCTGTGATTATAGAAGTCTGCTTGTAACCTTGCCTTTTATGTTCCCCACGTAATGCCCGGTTCATAGTCCCAGATATCTGTTTCAAGCAGTGTGGAGGCATCTAGCCATCCCCAGAAGCTAGATGCTCACAAAAGCAGCCAACATAGTTTCAGCGCCTCACCTTGTTGCTTCAAATTTAGTTGCGTTACACAGGACAAAAACCAAAACAAAACAGCCTCCCCCCGCAAAACAAACCAGAAAGGCTTTCCGTTTTTCCAGTTTCTGTTAACTGTACAACAAAAACCTCCAAACAAATTGGTGATTTGATGCATTGTACTCAGCCCATGCTTTACCATACACCATCGTGCAGAAAATCATAAAACAAGTCAACCTGGAGTGATACAGGTTGACTTTTAATCAGTTGGCTTGTTTTGAATGTACTGCAGAATTTCCCTGAATAAACACTTTTGGGTAGACTCAGTCATTCCTTGAAAAATATTCTCAACTATTAAAAACCACAAACTGGATTAAGTGTGTTGTTTAGCTACAAACAATAAAACCCACATCCTTAGCCTGCCATGCACCCATCATTTCCTAACGTACCCTTGCTAGTTGCTTGCAATGCTTTATTTGTTTTCACAATGCCCGTGATACTTAGTACGTAATAAAATGGTCCAGGGCCAAGTGAATGGTTTGAGTTTTGCCTAATTCATTCACTGAGGCCCGTCATCCATCTATCCTAGAATGGGGATACTTCTGCCTTGCTGTGAACACGTGAAAATGAACAGTGAGAATTCTTTTAGTTGCAAGGAGTGGAAACCACGTTAATCAAGCTCTCACACACACAGAAATGGAATTTAATAGTATAAAGAAATTTTATGGGAGTCCAGGAAAAACTGAGCAACCAGTACCGAGAAAACAGACACCTAATGAAACGTGCGCTCACTTACCTGGCTTCGTTAGTCAAACCCCAGCTTTTGGAGAGACAGGCTGCATTTCTCCCAGGTCGGCAGCTTTCACAAAGTCAGCCTGCAAAGGCAAACCTAATTCACTCTCAGGGCCAACCCATGGCCAACCTTCCAGTCACATGTGAGTTCTTGGTTTTCAACATGATACGAAAATTATGACAATTCTTAAAGACTTTCCCTGGACAATGCAATTATATTTTTATGGCAAGACTATCAATATAAAACAGCATTTATTCAGAAACAAAGATGTCAATCTCCTTATCCCTTAAGGTATTAATTGAGCCTTAGCAGGTGTGACTCACCCTCCTCCTGATTTGAATGGGGGAAGAGCTGTGGCCCGGAAGGGAGCACTCACTTCTGTGCTCGCCAGGCACACAGGCGCAGTCCTCTGACCACATCTGGAGAGACACAGCTGGAAGAGGCCCATGAATTGAGAGCAATTCTGCCTCTATGAAGGAGGAGCTCCTATTTGAACTGCAGAACTCATGTAAAATGCTTGAAATTTGAACTCTAAATATTCTCAGTATTAGTTGGCCATTTTGCTCAGACATATCTTGCCTCCCAAATCATACCTCTAAATTAGATGTGGTTTTTTGTTACTGTTACTTTGGTTTGAACTGTGCACGTTTCTTGTTTTTTTTTGTTTTTTCAAAGTAATAGATTAGTATATAAAGATAAGTTTTTAAAATTCTAAGCTAAACAACCACTCCTCGTAGTTCAGTTCTTCCTCCTAGGGCCACAGGATGTACTGGAGATCTGTATCTACAAACAATGGCTCTTATAATACATTCACCTAACGATATATTATTACTATCTTTCCACACGTTTTTTCATTCCCACAGCAATACTTCAAAGGGCAGGGTGCTGTTCCATTGGCTGAACGTAAGATAAGTTATTTAACCATTTCTATTGATGAACAATTCTGTTTTCATTTTTTGCTATGTGAAAATAAACACCTAGATTTGTGTACCTGTATATTTACATCTATTCATGTTTTCTAGATAGGTATATCTTTGTGCAATTGTGCAAATATTTCCATACATTAGCTCATTTGAAAATCACATTCGCAAGACGTATATACCCTTTAAAGTTGAATTATAGAGTCAATATGTATATTGTGAAAATTTGTATAAATTTACACATTTATAATACCACTAAGGTTGAATGTAGGTTTCCATTTCAGCCCGTTTAAAAAATATGAATTACCACTTTGTCAAATCTATGCCAACATAGTAGGAAAAATAATAAAATCCTCACACTATTTTGTGCGTGTGCATGTCTGTGTGTGTTTGTAGGAGATATTAATAGTAGTGAGGTTGAAATATTTTTGTGTTTATTATTTTTCCTTCTTCTGGAAATTGCCTGTTTATGCCTTTACCCACTATTGTTTTGTTAATTGTAAAGGACACTTTGAGCTAAGGAACACAAGTTAACTTTTTGTTTATTGACACAGTATGACCATTTATTCCAGATAGTGGTGTTATTTTCACTTGAATATGCTGCATTTTTTCATACAGAATGAGTGAAATGTCAAGATTTTTCTTTGCACTTTCATTTCTTATTGTCATACCTAAAAATACCTTCCACCACAGAAGAGCATAAAAAAGTCACTCATGTTTTTCGTACTGTTACAGTTTTGTTTACTACACACACATTTTTAACGTATCTGGAATGCAGCTGGTTGTGTGGCGTGAGGTAGGAATCCAGTTTCCATTTGAATAACTGGCCTGTGCGTGGTGGTTTGGCGTGCTGGCTTCCCCGGCCACCGCACCCATCTGTCTGATCCCGCGTCCTGGCTTTGAGTTCTCCGTCTATTCCAGATTCTGTCTGTTCCACCTTTCACTGCAGTTCTACAGCCCTGTATGTTCCCATCCCCCCACCCCCATAATTTCTCTTGTCATCATTTTTCTGGCTATTCTTTCACTCCAGATGAATTTTAAAAGTCAGCTAAGGGAATCGGGCTGGGGTTGCTTTGAATTGTTGCAAATTAATTTAGGCAGTACCCACATGTCTACAATATTGCGTCATCTCAGTGACAGTTTATGCTTCCGGAGCTTTCTGGTTTCCTACAGTTTTTATTCGTAGCACTTCCTACATTTACTCCTGGAAATCTAATTATTCTGCTTGCTACTATGAATGCAACTTTTCTGGTGTAATATTTTCCGAGTGTTATTTGGATATAGAAACTTTTTTATAGAGGCATCTTTGTGAATTCTTGTGTTTTCTCTAATGAACTCTAATACTTTTCAAACTGTTCTATAATGTTTTTTAGTGACTGGAACTTTCATGAGACTGTTGAACTATTTTGATGATAGCAGAACATTTCTATTTATTTTCATTGTGCTTAAAAATATTTCTATTGCTTCACTGCTTAGTGTGAGGATGAGATTTGTCTTGTGCCACCTTTCAGATGAACGCAGTACAAGTAGTGAACTCTTCTGATTTTACTAAGGAACTTTATTAAAGTGAATGCTAACTTTTCCGATGTCTCTTTTTGTGCAGTAGCAGGAGAATCTAATTGCTTTGCTGTATTGTTTTGACCCTCATCAATGTTTGCTAACATTACCGGGGATGCATCCTCAGATTCCTAGGGTGCAACGCTATCACGATGTGCTCTTTAAACAGCAGCTGGTTTCATCCCTGCATTCGTTCACACCGCCTATATCGGATAAGTGCATAATGGCATGTATCCACCATTCCGGCATCATCCAACGTGGTTTCACTGCCTTGAACATCCTCTGTGTTCTGCCTATTTATTCCCGCATCCTCCTTCAACTAATATGTCAAAAACGTCTTTCCGGCTCTTGGCCAGGTAATTCATTATACAGAAGGAACTCTGGAAGAAGGGAAAGGAGTGTCTATTAGCTGATATTTTGTTTTGCTCCTTGCATTAATATTCAATAAATGAGGTTAATCTAATTTTTGTCAGATTTGGCACTTAAAAAATCTTTCAGAAGTGGAATTTTAGAAGTTTTCTCCAAAACAAGGCTATGTCCATGTAGGATGTTTGACATCAGAGTATCCAAGAGAAGTTTTTTAAACTTCCTTTCACGGCTCAGCTGTCAGTGGACTGAAACTATCCAGGCAATAGTGACTGGTTCTGTGACTGCTCAGGAAGGAGAAGATCCAACTAGAGGCAGACCACGGTCAGCAAAGAGAGCAGATCATGTTCTACTGCTGTGTTCTTACGGCCGTGCGCTACAGTCACACCCAGGCGGCTCCCTTTTCTAGTGTGGCTGTTCTATGTGCTCCTGCGACACGTATGCAGACTTCCTACAGCATAATAACATACATATACACATACACACACACGTACCCATACACATAGATTCTCATTATTGCGGTAGTTACGCTCTATAAAGTCACTGTGAACACTGAATTATCATATTTCGTTGCTCACAGGGGGAGTAGAGGGCAGGTGCTTACGAACCTCTAGTCACACACTTTCATCAACCGGTCAATACATGACCTTGCTTTGGGTGTTTCTGTTTAAAGACAGTTTATTTAATATACATTGTTGCTTCATTTGTGTTGAATGTACGGCCAACATCTCCATGACTCATGCCTGAACAAAGCTAATCGAACACACCTATTTTCTCTGCAGAACACACTGCAGCCTTTTTGTGCCTAGCAACATGAGACAGCGCTTCAGCACAATTCTCAGGTGTGTTTTGAAACAGCAAAATCACCAAGAAAAACACAAAATGTGAACAACTTGGATGTCGGTCCACCGAAGGTTTTCACCACTCCGTGTGTGTGGAGGCGTGGGGAAGCACTAGATAACAAAGTCTAGCAAGGAGGCAAATTTGCACACACGGAGTCTATAAATGATGGGACTGGACTCTGTATGTCTTCTGCCATAGACTGTGAGCTTTCTGAGTGTAGGACAAGCATTGCCCATCCGTGTTCCAATGGAAACAGCATCACGCTTAACACAGGGTAATCAATAGACTAAATTATTTTTAAACTTTTTAACTTATAGGGTTATTTAAAAAAACACATGAAACCCAAATACATAAACCCAAATAAATACATTGATAACAGTGGGTTTTCTCTGTTGATCTGTGTCCTTCTTTTACCCTTTGGGCAAGTCAAGTGAATTTCATGAGATTGTATCACAAGCAAGTGCCAGGCCTCCAGAAATGGTGCTTTTCAGATCCTAGAGTCCTAGTTCAGCGCGTTTTTTCCTTATCCAAGCCGTCTCATCCCCCAGGTGCTTTTATGGTGAAAGACAATGATGTTACCTCTCCCAGAAAACACCACATGTAATTCCTAGTTACATGTCATTCCTGAGCTGTCTGCAGTGTGAACATGCCTAATCCATAACAGCTGGTATCGAAATGGCTCTCTCACCGCAAACTGTAAATTGTCCAGTCGGTATTTCAAATGCCCCTTTTCCCATTGGGAATCATTTGGTAAAACAGCCTCCTGGAAGTAATTAATCTCTGCTATATGTGGAGCCTTGTTAGGAAGGAATGAGCCCCCGTGATCGGTTAAGATGCATGATTTAAAGAGACCCACACCAAACTCTGCCACTAACATAATTATCAATGTAGGAGGTCTTTTGGAGAGCTTTCAACACATTTTTGTCTTATAACTCACCCTGTATGGAGTTATAGGAGGACTGTGCTTACATGCTTGAGATTTGATAATGTAAAATGAAGCAAAATTAGCCCTTAATCTGTGTCAACACCAACTATATGAAATTTTCAACATGCTCGGCGCCTGGCCCTGGCAGAGGATTGGGGTGATGTGGCCAAGAGTTTCCATATGTCTGCCAGCTTGGCTTTCCTTTGCCTGTAAGGGCCGTGGGAGAAAGTGTCCCCCTAGATCTGGAGGTCCCAGAAACTGCCTGGGAACACATTTCCACTTTCACAAACCCAGAACTGGGGGAGAAATGCTGACATAAACAAGGTGACCCCACAAGAGACGATCACTGGATTCTTCCATCTTCCATCTCCTACAACCGCACAGGGAAGTGCTGTGCGTAAACTTCACATTTCTCCTCCCATTTATTGTAAATGTCCAGAACTTGTTTCCTGCCTTGTGGTTCTATTACGTGCAGCCATGATTCCAACTTCACAAAAAGCGGTCAGTGTCTCTTTGGCTTCCACTCTCTGGATGAGCATGTATTTTGGAGAGATCATATTTCCACACAGAGAGTTGCCTGAAGACTCATTAACATTGGATCATCTTTCAAGTAGAAACGATTGTGTTTCTCTGATGATATTGCCTGTGTCAACAGTGGGGTTAATTGGTTTGCATCAGATTTAAGATCACTAATTATCTGCAGTGAGCTTCGCCCAAAATGAACATAACTTTTAGAGTTTTAGGCCCCAGGCATCTAAATAGCTTTTATATGAATTTATATCATATGTATAACACATCACCTTATGACAATATTGGGTCAGCCCTCTGGAATCAATACAACCCTTATTTAGAGATATTTGCGACCTGGGTTGGTGATTTGAAGATTATTGAGGTACCTACAAGTACCCCACCTATACAGTATCGTGGCAATGTCCTGATCACTTCAACTCTGAGAACGTGGCTGGAGGTAGACCCAGCCTGGTACTTAGTGCCCACTGTCAGATCAGTGCCTGAGGGTTAACCAGCATGTCAGTAGAACGCAGAAATAAATGCAGCACAAAAGATGGGAAGGTGTGGCGTTTAGAGTTAGAGGTTTTTGTTCTTGTTTTGTCTATATACCTCTTGCTTGTATCTTAGAACAAGTCATTCATCTCCGAAATGTAGTCCAGTTCTTCCACCGTCCACCATTGCCTGCTGACAGGGTTGTGGTGAGGAATAACACGCCGAGAGATGGTAAGTGCTCTCTGTGTACACTGTAAACCGCTGCACACAGTCTTGCTGTTATTCCTATGTGACAGGTTGGATTTGTTAATTTTCATATACCGGCTTTCTGGAAGAGTGTTATAGATAGTTCCTCTAGGACTCAAAATAAGCTCTGTTTGGTCTAACAGGATCCTAACACTCACACAGTAACCTAAGACCATTAAATCTTTGGAATCATTTTGGTACATTTGGACAAAAATACAGTCTTGGTCAGGGTAAATACTGATGAGAAGTTTCCCTACCTGGTTTTGTCCATTTTGTATGAATGATTATTTTAGCAATAGTTTGCAGTAAAATTCCAGCACAGGAAAAAAATCGTCACATACACTAAAAATGTCATTCCAGAAACAGGAAACATAGCACTTTGCTTGCTCTTTATTTACTCTCTAGTTTTAAACAATTCACTGTGGCTGAATAGTATATGAGAAATTAACAAATCAACTTTTTGTTACTTTTCAAATTCAGCTAAGCTTACCATTTATATGACTACAAGGATCAAAAGTGTAATTATAAATTATGTTTTTAAGAATTTCAACTTTTACAATTCAAATTCATTGTCATTTTAAAAGCAGACCAATATATCTTTTAATTGAAGAAACTTAAGTCATCTAATATTTAAATAAATGCCTAAGTGTTTAGTGTTGCATACTATTTTAAAAAAATGCTCTATCTTGTGAATGATAGGTTAACTAGGAAGATTTTATTTGTTTTTTACTTTTTTTGTACATATCAAAAGTTAGACTCATGCTAATTTTGCCACAAAAAATATGTTGTGCTAATAAATCTCTAGGTAAATCTGTCTTTGTTCTTGTTGGGGGAAAAAAATAGCTATCACACATATTTAAGCATTCTAAAATGTGTTTCCAGATGTCAAATTCTTTCTGACCTGTGATTTTTCTTAGATGGTACAAGTTTTCCTTTGCTATGTTAACAAGATAGATTTAAGTAATACAAAATGACACAGAAAGCTATTTAAAGAATTTGGTTAATAATAATTTACTTCAATCAAGTGACAAACATACTCACATAAATTGAATCCACACAGAACAAAACCAAATAAAAATTCCCAAGCCTTCAAAGAAGTTGCAATTTAATCAAACATTTTTAATTTTTTTCTTAAATTAAGTAGATTGGAAGAGAAAATGCGACCTGATAGGAAAAAAGTTAGCAGGATTTGGCATTGGGAGATTGGAGTCTTAGTCTTGAGGTTGATGTCACCAGGCTCAGCCACCTTGGAGCTTCAATTTCTTCATCTTTGTGGTTAAGGAATTGACAGAGACGACTTTGTCTGGACACAGAAATCTTCACTTACTTTCAGATCTCCGTTCAAATGTTACTCCTGCAGAGCACGGTTCACTGATTCCCAGGTCTACATCACATGAGTTACTCCTCCATGTTGGATAACAGATAATTAACATTTGTATTTTGAGTCATTTGCTTAACATTTACCTTGGCCAAGAGACTACACATTCCATGAGGCAGAAAATATGAATTCGTTTTGATTTTTGTTTTGCTCACTCTTTTTTCCCTATGCTTACCTCAATCCTTGGCACATAGGAGTAACAAATCTTCAGTGTAAAATGAATAAGCCAATTAATGAATACTAGCTGTTTATGACAGACATCCCTTTTTCATGTGGAGGAAATAACTTAGTCAATGTTTAGACAATCAGCCATACCTTTGTTTTTTAATTCTTTCTGTATAGCTACCTATGTATCTGCTGTTTCAAGGAGCAAATAATAATCCTTAATATTTATTTTCTTAAGCTGTGTACTTTTGTATGTTCTCTTTTTAGGAACATCTTGCCATTGTGTTACTTATAATTCGAATGCCAAAAAGAGAGGGGTGAGTCTCTTTTGTCCCCCACCGTTGCTTTTGTTGTGGCTCTGAAGCACTCCTGGACGGCACCTGGTTGGATGATTGACATGCCTTACCCTGACTCCTTTTCCCAACCAACAGTACTTGTTTTTATATTGACTGTCTGTGCTGTCCATCCTGTACATGTCTATGCCTGTCACAATGATGATGTGATAATGTATGGAGACATGTTTCTTAAAGCATCATATAAAACGTATCTCTAACATTCAGAGGAGACTCTGCATACATCATTTGGGCAGATGCAACGTACTTGATGAAAATTGTCCTAAAATGTGGAAAATTATGGGGATCAGGGACAACATGAAAACATGATGAAAGATTATTTTTACCTCAATCATTTGTCAGACTTTATTTTATATAAAGACTTTTTTTCCATTGGCAGCATTCTGAAATTTCAAGATGTGGTTATGATAAAAAATAAAACACAAAACAAATTATGAATCAACTCTTTACAACTACCTTCCTGAACAATAATGTAAAATGTCCAATGGGAATCTATCCCTGATCTTTAAAAGAGCTGGCATAATCAGTTTTCAATGGTCAATGGCCATGTCAGCCTTTTTTTTTTTATTGTGATAAATTATATTATTTATTTATTTATTTATTATTCCAGGGTTTTGTGAGGGTACAAACATTATAGTTACACTTTGTGTCTTTGCCTCACCCAAATGCGGGTTAAAGGCATGCCCTTCCCTCCCTTTAGTGCTCCCCGTGTCCTTTAGCTGTAGATTTGCCCCCCCATCCCCCTATGTCAGCCTTTTCAACAACAGAATAGAGTCAAGTCTTTGAGGCTTTTATCTACTTTTAAAGAATATTCATATTGTGGAGGTCAAATTTTAACTATTACTGTTAGCAAGCATCTTCCTCTAGCTTCATATAAAGTACTACCCTTCGTTTGCAACCTTGAGAACCGACTTTCTATTAACCCTTCTTATTTATTCTCTACATTTCTTATTTTTTTTTATTCCACATTCATTCACAACAGAAGTGACAGGATATGCCAAGCTAAAATAACCACTATAAAAAAATTTTGTCATTGCAGTCAATGCAAGGGACGTGTCCTAAATTTTAAAAGTTGATCCTGTAGTGAGGAATCCAGAATTGCAAAAAAGTTCAACTTTGCAGGTGTTCTCATGTTAGGAACCGACATTCTTCCTTATCTTTCAGCAAGGTATGGAAGATGAAAATATAGTTGACTTTTAACAACCATTGGTCTTTTCTTTTGTCTGTTTTCTCTAGTCACCAGAAATATAATTCTTCTATTTATCTGCCCATCTATCTATCTACCTATCTATCTACCTGTAACACACCTATCTTTTGATGTCCAATGCTATTCCTGCAAGAAATGTAAACAGCGTTCAAATTCTGTTTCTTTTTTACCTGGCTCTTGATGGTAATATATTGGAAAAACAAGCAAAATCCCATTCGAATGAAGTCACAGTGTATACAGTCCCCTGGAACGCTGTGAAACTCCCCAGCAATTTACTTGCCGGAGTCTAGGAGAGAAATTTTTTTTTCATGGTGTAAGTATATAAGTGTTGAGTGTTTGTTTTACTCATAATTAAAAAGATTTTGAGCACTCAATACAGATCTACAAAGTAATATATTCTGTTTAATAAGAATATTTACCTAAGCCCATAGTTAACCTTATGTGAGTCATCTTGTGAAGTGGCAAAAATCCAAGATAAGATAATGTTTGTGAACCTGCATGTACTTATGTTATAGCACTGCATATATCTAAACGCCTGGGAAAATACTATTTTCAAATGGAAAAGTTAAAATAGTACATCTTTAGGTCTCAGTGTTATAGAAGAGTCAAATCTCGGCCATTTGGGATTGGCCAAGGTCATATGTAGTTTTAAAATATTCTGTAAAAGGAGAAAATTTCAGATTATTTCCCAGGGGTTTAGAAGGAGCGTTGTATTATCTGATAAGAATGAATATTTTATATTCCAAAGCAGATAACGTTTAGGTTTTTTTTTTTTTTTTTTTTTTTTTTTTACTGTTCACAAATACATTATGAATCCATAAGCTGGGAGAAATATTAAAGGTAATCTCATTCAATCCCTTTAATTTTAAGGACAGGAGACTCCTTCAATTTATTTGTGTCCCAATACTTAAACTTAATCAAAGGTTGTAGAAGATACATGCAAAGCTTTCAAATTACCTTAGCTGTGTGCTGTTATTGGCTATGTCTCTGAGGGGAACATGGGCTGCACCATTTACAAAGCCTCTCAACCTCACCGCACACAAACTATTCTTTGCCATACTTCTGGTCTGCACAGGAATCTCAGGAACGTAAAGCATGCCGCAAATACGAATTACCTGTGCATATGTGAAGCATGCAAGAGACCAAGACTCGAGGAAGATAAATATTAGCCCCACTTGACCGTGATGTCAAATAAAATGTAGAGGCTGCCCGTACTCGTCCCAGGTGTCTGGAACTGGGGGTGGCTCCCACGTGCCTTCACCCACTAGATCCACACCATGGCTGGCTTTCCTCGCTGTCTTGGGAAAGCAATTACAGCAAGGCTCTGTTTGAGTACTGGATATAGTGCCAGATAACCGTACAAATTCACTCAGAATCGAGATGTCGCACAACCATGAAGATCAGAGGCCACGTCTAAGTAAAACTCCACTCAAGTCTGTCTTCAGAAAGTAATCCCAGGGAGCCGCGCATTCATGCGCTGAGACATTGTGAAAATTGATATGGATGCACAGAGTCACGGTTTCTTCATTTCCTTGAATAAGGGGCCCATCGCAAGCAAACTACAAAACGTAACCACAGAAAACAAAGGGAATACAGTTGACCCTCGAACAACATGGGTTTGAACTGCACAGGCCGATTCACGTGGGGATTTTCTTCCATCTCTGCCAGGCCTGAGACGGCAAGACCAACCCCCCCCCCCCAGCCTGCTCAGTGTGAGGACAATGAGGATGAAGACCTTTGTGACGATCCATTTCCACTTAATGGAGAATAAATATGTTTTCTCTTCCTCATGGTTTTCTTTTCTCTAGCTTACTTTATCGTAAGAATACAGGACATAATGCGTATAACGGACAGAACATGTGTTAATTGACTGTTTATGTTCTCAGCAAGGCTGCCAGTCAACAGTAGGCAGTTAGTAGTTCAGTTTGTGGGGTGTCCAAAGTTACACATGGATTTCTGACATCCCAAACTCCTGTGTTGTTCAAGATCGACTGTATCTATGAATGTATGCGAGCGCATAACCTATCCGCATGAGGCATTCTGGACCCTAAAGAACAAACCGTGACCCTTGCTTTTAGGGGTTTGCCTCTGAGTAGAAAGGATGAGCCCTGTATTGAGTGAGTAGCTTTAAATAACAAGCTGGAAAATGACACAAAGAGCAGATTTGAGACCAGTCTATATGGGGCTTGGGGGACGGGGCAAGGGGCGTAGAATGCCTAACACCTTTCTGACGATTAAATTAGTTCTGACAGGGGAAGGGCCTGGCACAGCTGAGATTGATTTTCCAAAGCAGCAACTCCATGGCAGTAAAGAATATGTGAAGTCACCACCTGGGTGCCCTTCAAACTCAATTCCCGAAAGCCAAAAGGACTAGGGGACTCTTCTGCTCACCTGCATCAAAGGCTTCTCCTCGGCCTCCCAATTTCTGCCCCGGGGTCTGCACCTCTGAAGGGCAGTGGGAATGGGAGCTGCCCCGTCCTTAGGAGAAAGGCCTCCCACCACACGTAGCATTGGGTCACCTTCGCGTCTGGTTCCTGCAGAATAATCTCATCGCAACACAGCAGTTTCCTCATCTATTTCTTCCCATCCACTCATTCGTTTGGGTATTTGCTAACTATTTCAGTGAGAAGCTCAATTCCAATACTGTGTTCTGTAAGTTTAGTGCTGAACAGAGCAGGCCTGGCTGCTGCGGTCGGGATTTTGGACGCGAGTGTTGTGAGGGGTAAAGGTGTGGGTTGTTTGGTCTTAAATAGCTGTGTGTGTTGTGGGTCCTGCACGTCTTTCTCAGGTTGTCACCTTTGGAAACAACTGCTCACACGGGGACGGACACCCCGAAGTGAGACAACCAAATATCTTTAATCACCATGTATTTTATATGCATACATACAAAAGCAACATCCTTCTGAAAAAAAAAAATAATGCACATTTCAGAGAGACACAGCGGGGACGCAACCAGTTCTACTTTGCTCTGCCGGACCGAGTTCTACCTTCTCAAACTTCCCCTCCTCGAGGCCGGAGGGTTAGCCCAGGTGGATTCTTAGCTTTGCAGAAAAGGCAGGATTGTGAAACGAGGACGCAGCTGGAAATGCTCTTATGGCTGCAGTGAGAGTGAGAGCATCATGGCATGGGGTGACCCGGGACTCATTGGGGGGCTGTTGTGATGTGTAGTGAGGAGTGCATGGGTGCAGCGAGGGGCTGCAAGGGATGAGCCGAGGACGTGGGATGGGCTGGTCACGGCTCTGGGGTCCAGAGAGGCTGCCCCAGGTGGGTGGGACGGCCGGTTCATGGCAAAGGGCGGAGGGGCGAGAGTGGGTTCCTGCTTTGGCCCACGGTGTAAGTGTTGAGAGTCAGACTGTATCCATCTGCTTCTGCCCTTCCCACGCCATTCTGAGAAGCCTTACACCCAGCCTGGGGTGTGTGAATTTCTTCTGGAGATGCCGGGGAGGTGTAAGGGACAACTCAGAGAGATGGCAGCATCGCCTCGGAGGTGCCCCTGTGTGGTTTCCAGGAGGCGCACTGACAGGCACGTCCTCCCCTCCACCTGCCCGCCTGCCAAGCCCCCTCTTTCCGCCACGTCTCCTCTCCACGGGCAGCAGGTCAGAGCCGTCCGTCTGCTGCCATCTCCCTTGCAATGTTTTCAGACCAAGGACGTTCAGACAGCCCATTTACTAGAAGCCCATTTTTACCCCAACGATGCCTGGAGAATAAAAAGGGCACGTCTGGACGGCATTGGTATCAGTTATAAAGTAGAAAAAAATCACAGTGACAAAGTGTGTACACACAACAACACATATTAATAAAATGTTCACAGATTAATTCCCTTTATTATTTGACATTGTGTTGTAGAAGAATCTTGTAGCTTTCTTTAGCAGTACTTTCATCTTTCTGCCCAAGGAAACAACAGTCGTGACTCAATGGGAGTAGGGAGAACTCCAGGAGAGAGGATCTCTCTCTCGGTCCCATCCAATTTTGCGGAGGGACTGGAGTTAACAGAGCAGGTGGCAGCCCTCCTACGGTTGGCTAAGTACCAAAGTGAGGCGCAAGTTATTTTCTCTAAATGAGTGTATGTGTGTAAAAATGGATATTTGCACATCCACACTTGTTATAAAGATATTTTGTTTTTGAATCAACATGTTTTAGGCTAAGTCTCTGTTCGTCAAAAGCCCCCATTAAGACAAGACAAAGCCAGGCCTGGTGGCTCATGCCTGTAATCCCAGCGCTTTGGGAGGCTGAGGCGGGAGGACTGCATGAGTTCAGGAGTTTGAGACCAGCCTGGGCAACGTAGCAATACCCCATCTCTACAAAAAACAAAAAATTAGTCAGGTGAGGTGGCATGTGCCTGTAGTCCCAACTACTTGGGAGGTTGAGGTGGGAGGATTGCTTGAGCCCAGGAGTTTAAGGCTGCAGTGAGCTATTATGATGCCACTGTACTCCAGCCTGGGTGACAAAGTGAGACCTTGTCTCTTAAAAAAAAATGACAAGACAAAAAGTGCATTTCTCTGCTATTCTGTTTTCCAACATTTTTACAGAAAACATCACTCCACCCCACCCTCTGTTGGGGGAAGAAAACTAAGAAATCCATTTTAAATATTCACGGAAAATATATGCAGGCAGTTTTATTATGTTCTATCAGCTATACCAGCTCCTACACGGAGAAAAGTCATTTCAAAACTAACCAAAACCCAGTCTGTGAAGTCTTCCAGGTGACATCCAGCAGGTAGGGTCTCCAGAAGTCAGAGACTTGCCTAGGACCTCGCAGTGCCAGAGCTCGGGTGTGCGGCACTGAGGACGGCTTTCCTTGCTGTGCTCGTAAAACCCTTGTCAAGTCTGTGCGTGCTCAGGGCCTGTTCATGGGGGACTGTGGGGCAGGAGCCGACACTGGTGCTCTGTGTCTGTTCTAAAGCAAAAACAGGGCTTATGAATTGCAAATTTCAAGGCAGAATTCTGGCTCAGGAGAGTGTTAAGGGCAATTGTTTGCAAGCTTGTATGTAAAAATATGCAGCAAAGTCTAGACCTGTTCTATTTACTTTCTTTTTTACTACTGTAAAAAAACAAAAATTTTTTTTTTTCTTTCTTTCTCTCTTCTCCCTGCCTTAAAAGAAACTGACTGAGCTGGCATGTTCATCAAAGCAATTTACTGAGAATGCACTTTAACAGATTACATAAAGAATGTTGACTTGTGAAAACAAAGGGTTGTTTTATAATGCACATAAATTATATACTTTTAAAAACTGAAGGTTCAGAATTTTTTTTAATGATACTCTAGCCAGAGCAGAATGAAGCTTTGCCTATTTTTCATTTCAGCACTTGAAAAGGTCTTCTCAGGATCTCACGGCCGACATAAGTCAAACAGAGTAGATAGCACAGTGCATTACAGTTTTCTTCTTGCAACTATTAAAATTAGATTTAAGTCGACATGTATTTTCAAGTATCAGCAATGAACCAAAGACTGTGCTGAATATGCTATCAGGGATACAAGGATGGACAAAACAGTGTCAGAAGAAGGTTGGGAGGAAACATCTCCTCATGTTAGTAGTTTATAGGGTATACTGAAAAATGTGCCCAAAAGGACTGCAAGATTTCAAAGAAGCACTTGACTGTATTTGGTTGAGAGCTCGTAAAATACGTTATTGAAAAACCCAACTTTGACATATGTGTTTCTTGAGGGCTGGAGACCAGAAGAGACAGACACAAGGGTGCAAGAGGGGCTGGCGTGGGTGCAGGATCACCAGCATGCAAGGCGGCTGGCTTCGTTCGATGTCTAGAGTGTACCTGGAGGAAGAAGAGACACGCCTGGAAAAAGTGCAGCATTGACACTTAATCAAAAACATGCGGAAGCGATGGAGATGTGATAAGAAAATGCTATGATGAGAGCGATGTTTAATAATGACTAATCTTGAAATGCCGTGTGCTAGGATGGGTGTAGAATGTGACTGATGATCCCTTAGAGGACTGTGGCAAAAATTTGCTGAGACCTGGTTGTATCTAAAACAGCCTGGGGAAGCCAGCGAGAATGGAAAGGAAGATGGATGTCGATGTTGTCTCTGTATCTTGATAAATGTTTGTGCAGTGAGGAGTTTAAAAATGACTTCAATCGTCACTGGCTTGACCAAAGGTTAAGGTCAAATAGTTCTTTCATAATTTAGTAAAATCTGGCAAGATACAAGGGACAATGAATTAGAAATTTAAACGTAAGGGAACAAATAAATGAACACATGTGCACACACAAATCAATCTAATTAATTACGTGAATGCTTCCGCATGGGAAACAACAAAGAAATGCAGAGAGAAATAAAAGACCTAAGTAGGGAAACAGATCATGTTTATAGTTGGGAGGACTCAATATTTTAAAGATATCCATTCTCCCTGGCTTGATTTATAGGTTCAGTGCTATCACTATCAATATTTCACAAGGATCTTGTGGAAATTAAGATGCTGACCTGTAAAATTTATATGGAAAGCCACAGGGCCTAGATTAGCTAAGGTAGTCTTGAGGAAGACCAAGACCCTCATTTACCAGACATCAAGACTTATAATGAAGCTATAGGAATCACGAAAGTAGCAAGAGAGCAGACAGCGGAAAACAGAGTCTAGCATCTGGAAAATGTCCCATCTATGCAGCCAACTTATTTATGAAATGGTGCCACAGGAATTCACTGAGGGGAAAAGTGCTCCATTCACTAAGTGATATTAGTTCAACTGGATCTCAATATTTTAAAAAATGAAACTTTACCTCTCCCTCAAGTAAATTAATATGAAATAGATCACAGACCATCTACGAAAAGTAATCAGTAAAAGTCGAGGACTAAAACCAGGAGAACATGCTTATGAACTTGGGCTATAAAATAATTTTTAAACAGAACACAAAAATCACTAGGCATTTTTCAAAAACCAGATAAATTGGTTTTCATTGAAACTTAGAAATTGTGTTTATCAGCAGACACCACCAAGAGAGTTAAAGGATATAATAGAAAATGAGGCATGATAGTCTCAAAAGGACTAATGCCCAGAATATAGAAAGAAATCCTACAAATCAATCCTACAAATCAATATAAAATCCTACAAATCAATATATAAAAGACAACTCAAGCATTTGCAGAAGACTTAAATGGGCAGTTTCCAAACAGGGATTTGTAAGTGGCCACAGAGCACATGAAAAGTTACTCAACACCCTCACTCATCAGGAAAATATAAATTATAGCCAGAATGACACACCACTGCCCAGCTACTAAAATGGATGAGATCGTAAAACGACTGACAATTCCAAGTATTGCCATGTCTGTGGAGCATGTTGTGGCAGTATCAGCTAAAGCCAAGCACAGCCCACAAACAGCCATTTCATCCCTAGGAGCGTTCCCAGGACAGCTGGATACTTACGTCCAACAAAGCTACAAAAGTGTTCATTATGGCTATATTCGAAACAGCCAAAAACCAGAACAACCCACATATCCATCAACAATACATGGATAAACAAAACTATAGTCTGTTTTACAAAAAAATAAAGTAATAATAAAATAAGATGAGCTCTTGTTGCAGTCAACAACATGAATGAATCTCACGGACAAAATGATGAGGAAAAAAACGTCAGAGACAAGTATGACTTCATTTATCTACAGTTTAAGAAAAGCTAAAATAATCTACAATAATAGATGTCAGAATAATGCCAGCTTCTAGGTAAGGTGATGATACAGGTTGAGAAGGAATATATTAATATTATAAACAAGCCTTCTGGGTCCTGTAAGTAGTTTATATTTTGACTGAAGGGATGGTGACATAGATATATTAATATGTAAAATTGCAGTGAACTTCTCACTTAAAGATTTGTATTGTTTATGTATATATACTATGCCTAAAACATGATGATAATTTTGAAAACCCTGATTTAACCCTTCACATAGAATGTTGTAAAATGTTCCATTTTAACAACAATAGAACAATTGTAAAGGCATTTTTAAGAAAGGAGCAAAAATCAATTTCTGGTTCATTTTTTTCCAGAGTCTCATTCATATATACATTTTCACACATTATGCATCTCAGCAAAACAATGGAGAAAAAATACATTTTTTTTTTACTTTGGTAAGAAAAAAAAAACTCTAAGGCTATTAAGAAGCATAGCAATGATTGGAAGCATAAAAAAGAAACTATCTTTGTTTATAAAAAATGATTGCCCTGATCATATTATTTGCTGATATTTCAAAAGAAATGTTACCCAGTGGAATAGTATTTTTACTTGACTATTCATGGCTCTCGCCTTACTTCTGATATATCTTATAGTTATCTCTGGAGAGAAAATAGTCCTCTGAGACTATACGTGAGATTGCATGCTGAATTTGCAAGGATGGGTAATTTTGATGGGAATAAATTCATAATAACAGTAATAAGTCTCAAGTAGATAGGCTGATACTCACATTAGTGTCTACGACTTCTCTCCCCTGTGGCATCTAATGACATTTATAGAAAGCTTCACTGGCTCATCTAAATGTTCCTATTCTAAAGTTATTCCAGTTTAGCTAATTTAAAGCATATAAATCATGGTGTGAAATGCAATTGCATCATTGGAAATTTCCACTGGTCAGTAGTTTTTTGTAGAAAATGATTTTGAGTACGTGTACTCCACAAAGATGTTGCAGAAACACCGCCTTGCAATGTCTAAACAAATATAAATTGATATTAGAAGACACTCATGGAAATGGAGCATTTCCTACGTGCAGGCACTTCAGATGGGATGGGTCTGAGTCAGAATTGGCATTAGAAGCAAAGCCTTGTCTTTCTGGATCCCAAGCCTGTGGCTTCTAACCCCCACCCAGATAACATCTACATCATGGACTGTGGAATTGAAGTAAAATGGGCTTCCTCCCCAGTTCTGACCTCACAACCTTGGGACCTTGAGCAGACCTGAACTCGGTTCCTCGGACAGAAAGGACCAATGGCAATTCCAACCTCACTGGATCATCATGAGAATCACGTGGCGTGAGTCTCCATCCCTTCCTGCTGCTGTAACAAAATGCCTTAGACTGGGTAATTTATAAGTAATAGAAATTTGTCTCACAGTTCTGGAGGCTGAGAAGTCCAAGATCAAGGCACTGGCAGATTTGGTGTCTGGTGAAGGCTGTTTTCTGCTTCACAGATGGTGACTCACACTGTGTCCTCACATGGCAGAAGGGTGAAAGGGCAAAAGGACCAAACAGACCCCTTTGAGCGCTTTCATAAGGGCACAGTCCCATTCATGGGGGCAGAGCTCTCACAGCCTCATCTCTTCTGAAAGTCCCCATCTCCCTAAACTATTACATGGGAAGTTAATTTTCATGGGAATTTTGGAGGGACACAAACACTCAAACCATAGCAGTGAGCATTCCACCAAAGCTGGCCATATTTATTACCCAGCCACGTTTGCACCGGGGCTTGGGGCCAGGCTTTACTCTCATGACAACTCCATTTCCTTCTAAACTCAGGCACACCCTTGAATCGGATTATTACAAATTGATGCGCCCATACCAAATGACCTGGCAAGACATGGGAGACTTAAGCTGCCTCCTCCTCTGCCTATAGATGGTCCTAACAGTTTACTATTAGATGTCAAGGACAGCATACAATGCCTTTGTTAATGTTGAATAATAAAATTTTAACCACCAGTTGCATAGAAAATACTTCCTGAGCACTTTGCAGATAGGATCTCTCTAAATTGGTAAGACAATTCCGGGAGGTAAATAAAGTGTCTTCATGTTACTAATAAATGAAATGAGTCTGTGCTGTGCTGTTTTGAAGAGATTTGACTTGTACTTTATTGCAATTACAAAGTCTAACACTCAGAGACAGTAGTTCAAGTATCTTCCAAAAGTATCACAAAGAAAGATAAAATAGGGAAGAAAGAGAGAAACACACAAAGAGGATCAAGGATGAAAATTGCAGAAGATATGGGGACAGCAACTTTCATAGGGAGGGAGCAGTCCACTTCACAAGGCACAGCCAGGGAAGCCCTTTCCGGGCAAATGACATTGACCCTAGAGCTGAGAGAAGTGGAGGGAGAGTGTTCTAGGCAGAGGGATGTGAAAGGAAAGTCTGCAGGCAGGAGTGAGCTTGGCAAGTTTAAGAAATGATGAGGGAGAGAGTGCAGCTGAGGCTGAGAGGTCAAGGATGTACATCTTAGGAGAAAAGGTCAGAGCTGTGGGCATGGACCAACCAGCTGGGGTCTTGCCTGCCATTGCAAAGACTTGATCTTTTTTCCAAGAAAGACAAAAGCCATGGGCAGAGAAGAGTGATGTGCTCTGACTTCCATCTTAAATCAGTCTCCCTGAATGCTGTGTGCTGTAATTTGAACATTGGTGTCCTCCCAAAATTCATATGTTGAAACTTAATCCTCAATGTGATAACTTTAGAAGGTGGGGACTCTTGGACGTAGATTAGTGCCTTTGTAAAAGAGATTGGTGGGAGTGCGTTTGCCCCTTGCACCATGTAAGGATGCAGCAAGGAGGTGCCGTCTTGCTGTCTTTGAAGCAGAGGCCTAGATCTCTGTAGCCACCGGGTCTGCCAGTGCCTTGATCGTGTATTCCCAGGCCTCCAGAACTGTGAGCAATAAATTTCTGTTGTTTATAAACTACCCAGTCTAAAGTATTAGCAGCACAAATGGACAAAGACACTGCCTGAAGAATGAACAGGTTGGCGACAGTGTCAGGGACCAGCTAGGAAGTCACTTCAGTCACTAAGTCAGGGAAGATGTGAAGGATGGAGGTGGTGGCCGGAATCAGACAGGATGTGTTTCCAAAGCAGGGCTGAGCCTCTCAGGACTTGAGAGGAAATCTACTTCAGACCACGGGGTGGAGCTACCATCTATTCTCAGTGCAGCAGGTGGCAATGGCCCTCATGTGGCTTCAGACCATGGTGGAGACACCAACCTAGCAGTGCTCCTTGGCTTTCCAAAGTGTCAGGAGGAGGAGTGTCATGTGATATGTCTGATATTCAAGAACAGGTAGAGGAAACCAACCTTCTACTTGAGGCCACCTTCATGTTTTTTCTGTCACCTCTGTACTTCCTTGTTTTCACCAGACAAGTTACTACGGGATCTTCTGATAACTTCCCCATCACTCTATTTTCCAATATGTAGTCTGGATTCCACAGATAATCACTACAACATGTTAGGGAAATGTAGAAAGCCTGGCATTCTCACAGCCCAAGAGTAAAATCCACCCACAACTTGCAAGACAACACCTAAATTACCCAGCCATAAATTGTTACTGCTTTGTACTGTCTAGAAGAGATTTGGACGACAAGATTGCATTATTGAAAACCTAATAAATGTCAATTTAAGTGTTTTCCTCCCAAAACACAGGACAGACTGACACCATCCCAGATGCCTTGTGGAGAGCTCTATTTTACTCGAATAAATAGCGTATTCCACAAAGCTTACTGGATAGTTTTGTTGTTGAGGTTCATTATTTCCTCTTTCTTATGTTGCTGTGGTAGCCAATTATCTGCACATCACTAAAATTAGGAAGGCTTGCTTGGAGCACACTCCTCAACGTACTGGGGATTAGGCTAAATTGTTTTAAGCAACGGGAATAAGTGAGATCTTAGAGAAGAGACAATAAATCAAAGTTCAGCATCGCCACCACAAAAAATGTGCAGTGTAACCCAATTCTCTCGTATGAATTTTTTGCAGAAGACTTCTTTGGGGAAAAAAATACCAGCTTTTTCTTTACGGTTCCAAGATTTGTTCTGCTCTTGCTGACATAGCCTATTAGCAACCCTGATTATGTTTTAGAGATTTATGGAAATTCTGGGTTTTATTGTGTTTGCAAAATGTTTCTCGTAGTGCGAACTGCCTGCAGACATGGCAGGCTGCTGAACTCATATAATGTTCCCCTGATTAAGCTGATTAAAAGCTGTATGTTTTGATACACACTGGAAAAGTCTAAGCTGTTGGAATTGTTGACAGTAATGAAACAGACTTCAGACTTGTTCCACGCCACACAATACCATGATTGCCCTCATAAGATTACAATGACATCTTAAGATTTCTTTTTCATTTAAATCTGGATTTTGTAAGAACGTACAGACACATTTCAAAAACATCCCTCATGGTAAAATCTTTGAGACAATGGTTCGCACATCCAACTTTTCATAAAGTATGGGCTGTGATATTAACTCACATCTCATAGGTTTAGGATATTAAAGGTCATCCTTTAAGGGACTGGTTATTTCTCTAGAATTCATCTTTTAAAATTTCACTAACTACCATTGTGTGGGCAGCAGGGCCATTGGGTTGTTTGAACTCCTCATGTTGTTCCTGGACATTTAGCACCAGGTTAAGCTAATCATGTGCTTCCAATAAATATTATTTTTTATTAAGGTGATAGGATAAAATTTGCCTAAACACTATATTTGCTGTGTATAAGCAAAGTGAGAAAAAAATTATGCACCTAAGTACAGGGTAAATAGGCCCCAAATTTTTTTATAGGTCATTTCTTTATGTTAGTCTATTTTTCTTTTCTTCTTCTGGTTAACCATTAACTTATATCATAGGTGGTATCTGCCTAAAGTTTTCTAGGGCTGTCTCTATAAGACAGAACAATTTTTTTTTACGAAGTAGCAATTTTTTTCTTCTTTTTCCTTTGTCTTTCCTTTAAAGAATCATAGAGCAAGAAAAACAATGACACCTTTGCAAACCTGTAACATGCTGTCCTCAATAGCTTCTTTCCAAAGTGGATGAGCATTTTGTTGCATTCACTCTGTTTATTACACACTCAAATCATTTGGAAAAACAACTGACCCTCATAAAATGCTTTAAAGTTCTTAAAGTGCTTTTACAATGACTGTAGTACTTTATCTTTGAAACAATGCTTTAAAGGGAATAACAGGTGTTATCATATCCATATTTGAAAGCAAATCATAATCAGACAGATAGATAGTATAGTTAGGCAAAGTTGATATAGCCATAGATGGGGTGGTTTGGTCTTTGGACTTGTAGTTTGAAGACTTTTCTAAAACAATATATTGAGATCTTGGATTCATTTATTTACTAAGCTTTGCAGTTTTCAAATATATTCTTTTCAAAGCTTTGGTTAAGTTACTCCTGCACCCAACCACCTAAGCAGATACAAACAATGTTATGGACTTAGTTGTGTTCTCTCAAAATTCACAGTTTGAAACCTGAAGTCCCAATGTGACTGTATTTGGAGACAGGGCCTGTGAGGAGGTGGTAAAGGTTAAGATCATTTAGGGTGGGGCCCTCACCCCATAGAGCTGGTGCCCTTAGAAGAAGAGGAGGGGACGCCAGAGCTCTCTCTTCACCACGTCAGCCACAGTGGGCAGCTGTCTGCAGGTCAGAACAAGAGCCCTCATCTAGTGGACCTTGATCTTGGGTTTTCTAGTTCCCAGAACTGCTAGAAAAGGAATTTCTGTTGTTTAAGCCATGCAATTTGTGGTATTGTGTTATGGCAGCCTGAACAGACTCATACAAACCCAATACTACAATTCAAAAAATTGTCAACCGTTTGCTTTCTCGCAAGTGAAAACCACATTCACATGTATACAGGCATACATGTTATCACTGTATGTGGTGGGTAAATAACAGCCTCCCCAGTACATCCATGTCCCAATCACCAGAGCCGGGGCACGTGTCACCTTTTATGGCAAAGGGACTTTGCAGGTGTGATTTAGTTCAGGATCTTGAGATGGGCGGATGATCCCGGGTTATAGGGGTGAGTCCAAGGTCATCACAAAGGGCGTTTAAGAGGGAGGCAGGAGAGTTATAATCAGAGAAGGAAATGTGACAATGGAAGTGGAGGATGGGGCCATGGGGGAAGGGGCCTCCAGACCCTGGAAAAGGGGCGAAAATGAACTCTCCCCCAAGGCCTGCAGAGGGAACATAACCAAGTCAAAATATCAATTTTAGCCAACTGAGACCGATTTTGGACTAATAACATAGAGAAATGTAAAATGATAAGTTTGCATTGTTTTTAAGCAACTAAATTTGTAGTAAACTGCAAAGCAACAGTAAGAAACCTATTCATTATTCTATAAAGGAATTCTAAGATTAGAATTATTAAACCAAAATATGAAACGTGAAACTGATTTCACAACCAACCTTTAAGGTTTTGGGACCAGTTAGTGTGAAGCCCCACCCACAAAGAATCAGGTATCTAAAAGTTTTCAATTATTATCTGAAAGAAAAAAAAAGAATTTTAAAAACCCTGCTGAATGTATGTTCACATGTCTATTTAGAAGTAAAACTTTAAAGACCTTTAATGGCCATTGTTCAATGCAGCAAGCAGAGGGAAATACTGCCATGTGTACTTGCATATTTTGAAGCAAAAAGCCCAGTGGTTGGAGAAGAGTCAGGAACCACACTATTCACTGGCACGACCCAAATATCTAATTTCTGCCTTTTCAATCACCACACAAGGGGCTTTGTGTTGCTGCTTCATGGAATTAAAGAAGAAAGATGCACCTTGGTGTTGCTCTTGGAGATTCGTCACACTGAGACCTCGTCATTAACAAGAGTCTTTTCCTTTGTGGATATTTTAGTGTTAGCAGGAAGGTATTTGAAAGGAAAGGCGGTATTTTTAACACTTCAGGTAATGTTTCCAAGCTTGGGAGGTTCACACTGGTAAAATAAATGCCTTTTGAAAAATAATAGACAGATAGTTACGGTTTTTTTTTTTTTCTTATTATGCTATGAAAGAAAAACAGTCACTGGAGCACACAGGTCTCTAATCGTGTCTGAGCCCCGGAGCTCAGAAGCAGCATCTGGTCAGAGAGTTTCAATCCTAAACTCTCCTTCTCTGCATCTCTCCTGGATCCCTGCTGCACGTGCCCACCGTTCCCCACATCCCTACCGTCTTCACCTCCATCCAGCACTTTGGAAGTATTTCAGTTGCGCCACTGAGCGCGTGTCATTGCGCTGTGTGTCTTGTTCTGGGCCTGTTCCCCCTGTTGGTCCATCAAACTAAGGAACAGGGTCTGGGGCTGTCCACCCACATGTTCCTTCCCCCCTTCCCATTTCCCTCTATTGCAGGTGTAGGTAGAGTGTTTAGTATACAACAGGCATTTAGTAGCGTTGGCCAATGTCTCCTTGTTCCTGCTCCCGGCAGGCCTGTGTGGGCCCCTGGCACCATAAATTGCTCCAGGATCCTCCTCTGGGGACCTGTCCCCTCCAATATGCATTACAGACTGACCACCTTTTGCACCAAGACCCAGGCTCTTCAGAGGGGATCCTATCCTGGCCCTGGGACTCTCGCTCAGAACAACTCAATGATATCTACCTTCCTCCTTGGCTTAAAATAAAAATTCTCACTCTTGTGCCTTCCAATAAAATCATTTCATTAAACCTAAAAATAAGACAAACCAAAACATGACAGAAAAAAACAAGTGATGTTTAGATAATAAACTACTCAGACATTCAGAGAAGATTAAAGAAGCAAGAAATGTCTTTTCCTTTTCAAACATGCATAGTTGTAAAGAATAAATCGATTGTGAATTTCAGTCTATGCAAGAGTCTTAGTGGGCTTTTGGGAGACCGGACGAGGGGCATGCAGCATGTCTTACGGTTCCTCACAGCCTTAGCAGGTGGCGCGTGTGGGTCAGGCCTGGCCACAGACAGGCTACGGAATGCCCGGATTCAGCCGCAGCTAAGCCAGGCGTGTGGCCCACGTGCAATGGGCGTGGCTGGTGCACTTCATTTTGCCTGGCATGAGTGCCCAAGGCTGAGAAGAAATATGCCCGTGATTTTACGAGTTCAAGTTTAGGAATTTCAAAACAAGCTTTTCAAAGAGGTGCTCCACTTAGAAGAGCCCTCTCATGATTGCTGGCTGGGCCTTTCCAGGTGTTGAGAGAGGAGCCATCATTTGTACAATCCTTTATTTCTTGAGCAACCAACATTCCTCAGATTGGTTCTTACTGCTGGTGCCCAGAGCGCCTCTGCGATGTTCCACATTGGCACTTGCACATGCCCAGGATGAACATTCACTTCACATCGTCAGTGAGCAAACTGATGTTTCCGTGTTCGACTTCTGAGAGAGGAGATCGTTTCTAATATTTCATCTACATTTCACTTTTCTAGAACAGTCTTATCTTCAGAAGGCCTGATGCTTATCAGTTGACTATTTAATCCCATGCATTTTAGGGCTTTGCAAATTAATGTGTCACTTATGGAATTTTATAAATGCATTTAAAAATATTAAAAAATTACTAACTTGAAAGTGTATCTTATCATTCCTTTTAAAATTTAATAGAAGCAAGCCATTATCTTTAGAATGGATATTTTTATTGCAATCCAAGTTATTTACTGTATTCACTTGTAATTATAATATGTACTGATAAATAAGTATTTTCAATAGGTAGAAAGTCTTCTTTCATTAATTATAGTTTCCCAGTACATTGACTACTGTCTTTCTCCGAATGATTGGCAAGATAGGTAAAACTAGTGTCTAAACAGAAGCCTCTTGCAAATGTAATAAGCACTTAATTTCTTCCGACTCTATGGCCCCACTTCACAAACTGAGGTCTATTTCCATAAGTCCCGTATTATTTAAATGCTGGTTAAAGGTGCAAATGTTTGGCCCCTCCTAAAACAGACCTAATAAAGACAGGACCCCCAAATTTGCACATGAAACAATATCTTCTGAGCAAATTCTTCTGAACAAAGTTTCAGAAGCAAAGGCAGGAACTATTTTATTAAGGAGCAAGTGATTTCCAGGGGTGTCAGGTGCTTTATGCCCATCATGCCATCAAGCCTCCAAGCAACATCCTGAGGGCAGCAGCTTCTCTGCTTCTTGCAGATGAGTACACAGGCACTGGGAGAACACAGCTTTTCCAACAGCGCCCCGCACAGCTCTCTGCACACACGGTACTTGTCACTGGGTGGTGTTTCTTAGCTTTCCCACCTTGTTCTCACTCCGTGACAGTCTTTCTGCTGCGCCAGCTTGGCGAGGCAGCGGTGTCAAACACTAATAGAGGTGGTGCCGTGAAGATACGCAGGTAAAGTTCATGATCAGTTGGCTTTAGGCAAGGGAGATTATCCCTGGTAACCCAGTGGGCCTGACATTCAGCTGAAAGGCTTTAAAAGCAGGGCTGGTGCTAAAAACAGGCAGAGAAGAAGAAATTGTGCTTCCGGAGAGCAGCCTCAGCCCGGGTGGTGAATTTCATCCCTTTTTGATGGTTGCCCTGTGGGACTTGGACTTGCCTCTCTTTCTCTGTCTTAGATACAAAGATGGGTAGACAGATAAATGACAGAGCTACAGCTGTCGCCCTCTGTCTCTCCCTAGAAAAACAAATAGATTTGGTATATTTATATCTGTCATATATATAAAGAGGATATACATGTGTGTTTCTATATCCACATCTGTATCTATCTATGGAGTTCTGCTTCTCTGCTGGAATCCTGTTTTAAACAGATATAATATTTTGTATGAGAGCTCAGTAATATTGAATCCGTTAATGTTCATAAAATGACTGTAGGAAGAGATGGTTTTACTGTGGAACCATTGGAAACTCACCCTAAACAACCAGCAAGTCATTTTAAGCAGATGACTCATTAAAGTTCCTGTTTGCACATAACTACAGCTGGCTGGCAGCCTGGAAGGTCAGACATTGGCAGTCCTTTTTGGGCTTTGGTATCTGGAGAGAGAATATGGTTGTCTTCTTGGGGTCTGTTCTTGCAGGCAAATATAGAGAAAAGTTGGTACCATGCAGCGAAACCAACCACGTGGTTCAGTGTGAAGTGTGGAATCCTGAAAAGGAACTTGAGTTGGCCTTGGGGGTGGTCTTTCAGAGACAATAGGGAAAATAGTGAACGAACAGGAGGCACGAAACTGCTGATTTATGAAATAAGAAAACTTCACAGAACTGTAGGTTTGTGGAGGTGAGGGAATCCTAGAGCCATATAACCAAATGCCATTATTTTCCAGTGAGAAGTGCCAGAACAAGGTGGAAGGATTTATTGAAGTTGATTGAGCTCACTAGTAGCAGTACCACAGTAAAAATCCAGGTGTTATGATATCCGTCCCAACGACATTTCTACTAAACTGCCTTGCTTCTAGTAACGTCTGTTACTTGTTGCCCATGGTATCCGTGCTTTGGAAGGTGAGGAATGGAATGTGATGTTTAAGGCCCAACAATTTAGAATGAGCTGTAATTTAACTAGAGAAACCTACAGTCAGCCTGTTTTAATCCTCTTTAACACAGCTACTTGCACTTGTGAAACTAAGCACTCTTGATACCCGACACGTCTGTGCTTTCTTTATACACAGTCTAGGCACGGTGAACTTATGGGGATGAAATTATACAGAATTTGACCTGAGGCTGCAGAATACAAAACGCTTCCATACTGAGATCACCTCTTGGCCCTCTTCCCCCAAATTCCTGCCTCATCCTCCTATACCCCATCTCTCCCTTCCCCAAGAATGCTGTCTTCTTTCTTTGCTACTTTCATGTATCCTGGAGTTTATTCTACCATAAACAGTCATGCAGTGCTGAACCACAGGGACATGTTCTGAGAAGTGCCTTGTTAGTCTAGTTCATCATTCTGCAAACATCCTAGAGTGTACTTACACAGCTAGGTGGTAGAGCCTGCTACATACCTAGTCTATACACTACAGCCTACTGCTCCTGGGCTACACACCTGTACAGGACATTCCTGTACTGAATAATGTTGGCACTTGTAACACAATGGTAAGCATTTGTGTGTCTAAACACTTCTACACCTCTAATCATCAGGGAAATGCAAATCAAAACCACAATGAAATATCACTTAACTCCAGTGAGATTGGCTTTTATCAAAAAGTCCCGAAACAATAAATGTTGGTGTGAATGCGGAGAGATAGGAACACTCATAGACTGCTGGTGGGACTGCAAACTAGTACAACCTCTGTGGAAAGTGGTATGGAGATACCTCAAAGAGATACAGGTAAAGCTACCGCTTGATCCAGCAATTCCATTACTGGGCATCTGTCAAAAGGGAAAAAAGCCATTCTTTTTTTTAATTTTTTAATTTTATTTTTTTATTTCAGAATATTATGAGGGTGCAAGCATTTTGGTGACATATAATGCCTATGCCTTGCCCAAGCCAGGGCTACAAGCATGCCCTTCCCCCATACAGTGTGCTCTGCCACCATCAGTTGTGAGTTTGCCCACCCCAATCCCCCTCCCACCAGAGCTCAATCAGGAGGAAATAGAATTCCTGAACAGACCATTATCAAGCACAGGAATTGGAGCAGCAATTAAAAATCTTCCAACAAAGAAAAGTCCAGGACCAGATGGGTTCACACCTGGATTTTACCAAACCTACAAAGAAGAACTCATACCTATACTGCAGAAATTATTTCACAACATTGACAAGGATGGTATCCTCCCCAACTCATTCTATGAAAAAAAGACATTCTATAAAAAACACAACTGCACTTGAATATTTATCGAAGCACAATTCACAATTGCAAAGATGCGGAAACAACGCAAGTGCCCATCAATCCATGAGTGGATATACAATGTGGTATATGTATACCATGGAGTTCTACTCAGCCACAAAAACAATGGTGATCTAATACCTCTTATATTATCCCGGATAGAGCTGAAACCCATTCTACCAGGTGAAGTATCACAAGAATGGAAAAACAAGCACCACATGTACTCACCATCAAATTGGTATTAACTGATCAACACTTACGTGCACATATAGTAATAACATTCATCGGGTGTCGGGCAGATGGAAGGGGGGAAGAAGAGGATGGGTATGTTCACACCTAATGGGTGCGGTACACACCGTCTGGGGGATGTGCACGCTTGAAGCTCTGACTTGGGTGGGGCAAAGGCAATATATGTAACCTAAACATTTGTACCCCATAATATGCTGAAATAAAAAAAAGAAAACAAATAAACACGTCTATACATAGAAAAGCTACAGTAAAATACAGAATTATAATCTGTTTAATACAGGACCACCATTGCATATATGGCCTGTCTTTGACCAAAATGTTGCTATGTAAAGCATGGCATATGTGTAGATAAAGAGGCAGTGAACATCTTTGTACAAGTCTTTTGTGTACACATGCACTCATTTCTCTTAGGTACACACCTAGGAGTTTAATTGCAATGTAAATATCCATGCAAAGGAAAATGGACAAACAGAATTGTGGCAGGTTCAGAGAACGGAGTGTATGTACGTTGGCCACAGAAAGGATGCAAGCAGTAACACGACTGAATCTCTAAAACGTCGTATTGAGAAAGAGAGTTTGTTGCAGCCCATGTGGGGAAAGAGCCCTGGGTAGGGAGTGAGTCTAGAGGGCAGATGGAAGCTCTCCAACACTCCAGCACTGCCTGCAGAAGAAAGATCTTTAGGAAAAGGAGATCAAAGATGTCAGAGTCCCTGAGGAAGGACAAAACAGTGACGCCAGGCTGTGAAATATGATTGAGCATAATTAGTCAGCTCGTCTGTGGTGACTGTCTCTTTTTTATCCTTTTCATCATGATTTAAAATAAAGCCTGATTAGCATTTCGACCCAAGGCTTGATTTTTTCCAAAGAGGCGGCAAACCACAATCTTTAAATTCAGTTTTGATAAGTTCAGAAGCCAGAAGCGTTTACAGTTGTAAAAGAAAGCAACATGGGAGACTTATGAATCCATTTTAGGGGTTTCTGTAGTATCCAGGACAACTGCTGGTGGCTTCCGTTCAATCCAGACACCAACACTGTATCTGTGTTTGCATCAAGGAAGGAAAACTCCGGAGACGTCACTTCTCCTTGTCATGATCATGTGCTTGTTATCTGATCTCTGTCTGCAGTAATGCACAGACCGTTTTCAGCCTTCCTTTGGCCTTCTGTGACTTATTCTCTGCACCCTGAAGATTATACCTGCCTTCTCTGCCTGCCTATCCCTTGTGGAAAATTACAAATGCTTTCCGGCCTGTGTGTCTTCCTGCTATCTTTCTGCCGTCCTCTATATAGTTCCCTCAAGTATTTTTTGTTTGAGATAATTGTAGTTTCACATGCAAGTATTGGAAGTAATGAAGAGAGATTCCAAGTATCCTTCACTTAGTTTCCTACAAGAGTAATCTCTTGATAGAAGAAGTACAGGACAATGCCCCCACCAGGAAGCTGACATCCACCAACCTTACTCACATTTCCCCAGTTTGACACACCCTCACTTGTGTGTTAGCATGTATGTTTGTGTACAGTTCAATGTAATGTTATCGCATGTATAGTCCTTCCTCCATAAAATTTTGACTCAAGTTTACGTTGCTATGTCTCTAACAACTCACCACTTTGAATTCGATTTGAGTTTCTAAACTCACCCCTCTAAAAAAATCTCTAAAAATCCAATGTGTCAAAATTTTCCCAAACTCCCAGGGAGCCTTATTCCTGTTGGCACTGAGCTTGTAACCTTTTTAGGATGGGTAGGTGTATTTTTAGATTCTGAAATTCTTTTCAATTAACCAGCAGTCAGTACTTTGTTGAGAAGGACTCTCTGAGTGCACAGGGTTGTTAGAATTGGAAGTCCTAAACCTCAATAGTGACTCTTCACATCTAAAATTCTCAAGTATCATTGTGATCCACATTTTCCTATTTTAAAATTATGCCATGGTCCAATTTTGGACTTTGAAATGACAAAAACATAAAAGTAAATATATTCATTAACTAGGAACAAATGTTATTTAGAAGGTGGTGGAGGAGATTCCTCACTATATGATTTCACTTTATTTTAAAGCTTAAAATTATAATGGGAACAATCGAGGTAATAAAAATTTTTAAGAGAGATACTATCAGATTATATCCAGAGTGTGTGTTGAATTCTACTAACCACAAATAATACACACGTAGGGTTTTATTTGCCTCTTTAGCAGGAAATTTCCTGAGAATGACAGAAGGATAAAGGAATTACATAAGAAGCATCTCCCACGTTAAGCCAGTCTTAAACAGTCATAAATTGCACGTGAAAGGCAGAGAGACATTTGTAGAGTGTAGGCGATGGCTTCCTCTACAGTTGAGAGAGAAATGTTCTGCAACACGCAGGAAGCAACTCTAATAATTTTCCTTCCAAGGAGAGGTGAGAGGCAAAATCCCAACCGCACACTCTGGAGCCTGGGAACAGAACTAAGTCTGGCTGGCATGTAGTGACCAGAGGAGTCGTCCATAAAGTTCAGCATTAGCAACACCTCTCTGATTGCTCCATGCATAAGACAAGTCATGTTGACCACTTCCTAAGTAACGTGAAATGGTGTGAATTGCATTCTGAGGGAGACAAGGGTTGAGCCAAAAGATTTTGGCAGTCTGTCACTTCCTGCGCCACCCTACACTCCAACATCAGCATAGGGTACTAAGGTACAGGGAAACCTGTGTCTGCTCTGTATGTGTGTCTGTGTGTGTGCACGCGTGCACTGTGGATGGGTAGAGATTAGAAAGGGGGAGAGGTAAGGTTGACTTCCTCCTCAGTAAATAGGAAAAAGTAAAAGCAAATACTTCATTTATAGAAAATTTTCCACAGTCATAAAATAATTATTAAAGCAAGAGCAGAAACTATATAAGCCAGGGTTATGCTTTAATGATTTAAATGGAGCTATGTTAATTGAGTAATCTAAACTTCTAGGAAAAATTCCTCTAGTAGAGAAAAAACAAAATGTTGACAGAACACAATCAATGATAACTTTTGGGCTGTGATATAATACATATTGGACTCGTTTCCATTATCTTTTAACAGTATGTCCCTGGGATCTCCAATCCACCATGTGAATAGCTCGTCCTTGTTGGATCAGGATTGCAGCTCCCTCTCCAAGGCTCTTCAGAGAAATAGCAGTTCAGATATTCTGTGCCTCAGATTGAGCAAGGAGAAGAACATTCTGGATCTCTCTCTCTTCCAGCAGCCAAACTAGCATTTCACAAACTTCTCTCCGCACACACAGGAAGCAGAAGCCTCCTTCCAAGGAAGGCCCGGCTCTGCTTGGCCACTCATTCGGAGCTGGGCGGTGGAAGGTCTTTATTTTGAAGTTGTTGGCACCAGGCAACACTCTCCTTTTCTCGGTGTCTGGCTTCCCACTCTGGAAGCAGGGATAAATTTCCTACCTACCCCACGGGGGAATTGTGAGTTTTGAGTCAGATAATAGGGGCCCAAATGCCAACTTCAAAAGCTCCACCCACAGGAAAAGGCTGATTCTTATTTTTTTGGCCTGACCCTTGGAACTTGTAGAAGGTGAGTAATAAGAACGCATAGAGCTGTGGCCTGTAAGTTGAGAATGTCAACAACTGCCAGATTTTTGTTATTGTGATCCAAGTGGCAGCCAGGGACAATGAACAAGTCTTCCTTCTGTGCCGGTGCTCACATTCTCGGTTTACGGGTGCAGCGCTGCCAGCTCTGACCTTGTGTTATCAGGAGACTTGGGAAACTTGGACACATTCTTTGGTGTCCTCTTGGCAGAGAACCTGGAATAGTTTCACCTCTTAATCTAGATTCCCTTTCAGTTCAGCAAACACTGCTGGCTGCTTCAATAGACACTTTGCCTCCTTCTTAGGCTTTGTGAATCACGCTGTGCTGACACAAATCACTGGGTGGAAACGGAGTTAAACCAAGATACACATTTTTGCACACTGTAGGCTGGCAGAGTGAGAATGGAGAGTCTTAAAGCAAGAGCTTGAGTCTTGTCGTTTCTTTCCAGAATAATATTTGTTTGAGAGGCTACCTCTTTAGGTCATATTTAAGGAAAGGATTTCTGAATAGAAAGAATGCTCCTCTTAAATATTTCCTGGGAGAGACTGGACCACGGGTTTGTGATCTTGAGAGAAATACCTTGGGGGGTGTTTCTGCTCATCGTGGGACTTTTCTGGCAAAATGCCAGCTGCCTACTTTCTTAAAGAATTCCTCTTTGGGGGCCATAGAAAGAGAGTGGGTAGGAGGTGGTTTTGCAATTAAGCTAAGGGGAAAAAAGGGGTGTTTTAAGGATAACTTTAGCTAATAGTTTCTTTCAAAGGTTTGAGGAAAGAAAAGAAGTCTGTTTGCAGAGCTGAAAGTAAATCCCTCTTACACCTTAACAAATGTCATTAGTTTCCTATCCAGGAAGATGGCCCCGGAAAATGGAAACATTCACTGGTACAAATAAAATTTGTCTGTGTAAAATTAAAGTTAAAGGAAAAAAAACTAGGGAAAAAAAAATGAACAAGTCCTGGAAGGGTGAGTTTTCTGCAAATAAATTTAATGTCTAGGGGAAAAACATACCATGATTCATGAATAGGGGACACATCTTCCTTTCTTTACCCTGGGGCACAATCTCCTCTCAGATGCCAATCTGAGGACTGAGGAGGGTATATTTGCGGTCTTACGATTTCATCCAAGCCTTGGGCAATCCTGAGCTGACCGGCAAAACCATTACCAGCTTTGGCTGATGCCAAGAAGGCTGTACGGGCAGTAAAAGGTGTGAATGTCACACAGCCCTGGGCAGCTGGGCTGTGAAGGCTAGAAGGATCTAACTATTTTGAATGCAACGGAATGTTTTTTCAGTGTGGTCAGTAGCCTCAGTTTGGGAAGTTTTAAATTTATTTTTCCCAGCTAATGTCCTGAAGGGTGGCTTTGCTTATATTTGTTCAGCTCAGACTTTTAGGTTAAGAGCTTTATTCATACCCTGGTGCAGGGCTTGAAATTTTTTTTTGAGACAGAGTCTCACTTTGTTACTCAGGCTAGAGTGAGTGCTGTGGCGTCAGCCTAGCTCACAGCAACCTCAAACTCCTGGGCTCAAGCGATCCTCCTGCCTCAGCATCCCCAGCAGCTGGGACTACAGGCATGGGCCATGATGCCTGGCTAATTTTTTCTATATATTTTTAGTTTTCCAGCTAATTTCTTTCTATTTTTAGAAGAGACGGGGTCTCGCTCTTGCTCAGGCTGGTCTTATCTCCTGACCTCAAGCGATCCTCCCACCTCGGCCTCCCAGAGTGCTAGGATTACAGGTGTGAGCCACCACTCCTGGCCTGAATTTTTTTTTTTTTATAAAGTGCTAGATAGTAAATACTTTAGGCTTTGTAGACCACAGGATCTCTGCTGTGACTACTCAACTCTGCCTTTGTAGTATGGAAACAGCCATAGACAATATACAAACAAATGAATGTGGCTGTGTTCCAATAAAACTTTATTTATAAAAACATCTGGCAGGCAAGATTTAACCTACAGTTTGCTGACCCCTCTAGAAGCTAACGTGGCCAGGTGGGTAGAACCTGGGGTCACGTGCATTGCGGTAAAAGCCCAGCACAGGGGCTGGCACACTACAGACGGTGGGCCAAATCTGTCCTGCTGGCCAAGTTTTAAGAGTTTATCCAATGAAATGTTATGCAATGAGCAGAATAAATGAACCACAGTGAGCTATATCAACATGGAACAATGTCTTAGAAACTTGATACTGAATGAAAAAAATCAAGCCACTAAACACTGCATATTGAATATCACTTTTTATAAATCACAGAAGTGGATAAAACTGATCTGTTTTGGTGTTATTATTTTTTTAGTCTTGCTTGTTATAATTTGATATAAATGAAATCATGTACTATGTACTCTTTTTTCATCTGGTTTCTGTTCCTCAACACAATAATTTTGAGATTTATCCATATTGTTGCATGTAACAATAATTTCTCCATTTTTATTGCTGAGTATTAACTCTATCAATGCACTACAATTTATTTATTCTCCTGCTCATGGACATTTTTGTCGCTAACAGCTTGAGACTATTATGAATAAAGCTGCTATGAACTGTTGTGCATACGTCTCCATATGGACAGAGGTTATCATTTCCTTGGGGGTAAACCTATGAGCAGATTTGCTGGGTTGTATGCTTGGTAGTAGATTCAATTTTTTTAAGAAAATGCCTAATCATTTTGCAAAGTGGTCGTGCCTTTTTCATCTGCACCAGGCATGTGAGCACGCCACTTACTCCACAGCTTCACCAACACTTGGTATGGCCGGTCTTTTTAATCGTAGTCGTTGGGTCGGTGTGTATAGATACCTCACTGTGGTTTTTACTTGCATTTTCCCGATGATTAGTGACAGTGAGAATTATCTGTCAACAGTTGCCTGGGGGTGTGGAGGAATGTCAGTGATTCAGCCCAGAGGGGGATGAAATAATATTTTAGGGCAATAGACATATCCTCTATCTCATGACAGTGGTTGCTGCCTGAGTATATATAACCACTAGAGAAAGATGCCTTTACCTGCACATAAGATAACCTCAACGAAACTAATATGTTGAATTGATTTGAAAACTTCACAAAACACAAAACTATATATATATATATATAGTTTAAAAAAAACACAAGAGGTTGAAAAGCACAAAATTCAGAAGAGTGGTTGTTGCTGGGAAGAGAAAAAATGATAAGATAAAAGAGTGTAGGAGAGAAGAGAGTTCTCACCCATCACAGGGCTATGACAGGGACACCTGTAATAAAAGGCAGACTAAGAAGAGAAAAGCACACTGATTTGTTTAATATAACTTTTAAGTGATTCAGGAGCCTTCAGAAATAAAGACCCAAAGAAACAAGGAAACCTCTGTATTTTCATGGGCAGTCGTGCAGAAGCACGATAAGAGAAGAAAAGGGAAAGATCTAATGGAATAGACTGGGGCCTTTTAGCAAGTCCTGTGTGTTCAGATTCTTCTTGGCCTCTCTGTGTCTTCAAGGATGAGGATGTTTCTTTCCTCCAGGTACAGGGAGAACACCTCTGGAACAAGGGTCTTACACTCCACTTCAGAGGAAGGTCAGAGGCTTCTTTTGTGGTCTGCTTCAGGGGAGAAGGGTGAGAGGAAAGGCGTCTTCCTGCTTCCTGCTTCTACTGTTTCCTCAAATGCCAAGGTGCCTGGGGTAGCATGCCCCGAACCCCATTAACAGGGATATAGAGATACATTTAGCTTCATAGGTGCTTGGAGGGTCTATAATTTTATTTTAATATTTAATTTAAATTTAATATTTTACTTTTATTCTCATGTTTCATAATTTATGCATATATGGCACATGTTGTTTGGATATATAAAACACTACACAGTACATCATTCTTACAGAAACACACTGTTAGTGTTTGGATTACAATCTCAAAAATGGTCGAGTTGCAAGTAACTTTTTTTTTGTCCCACATTTTTGCAATTTGGGATACACTGTGCTGGCTTGTAATCTTAGGGTCTGGTCTGACAGGACAAGATTATCCAGAGAAAAAGTTATAAGATTTTGAGGACATACTAAAAAGTTTTCAATGGAAGTCAGTACTTTATTTAAAATGGCAGGTGGTAGTGATGTAATCTGATTCACGTTTTTAGAAGATCACTAGAGCTGCTAAACAGAGGTTGAATTGAGTGGAATCAGAAGAACTTTTAGGGATCTACTGTAGTGTGCTCTTGGGATGGGTGGTAGAGAGGAAGTGGGGTAGAAAGAGATGGATTTGAAAGATATTCTAGAATTAAAGCCAATGGGATTTGCTGGTGCTAGGATACAATGTTAAAATACCTCTTGTACGACATACCTTATCTTTCCCTACCAAGTTTTACAAAAGGCTTGACTTTTTAAAAAACCTACTGGCTAGCCTGCTAGGTCATTCTATAAATTCAACAGTCATTTTTGTCTTACATTGATGTGAGATTTAGGGCACAGATTTGACAGCTAAAAGGCAGAAATAATAACCAGGCGCCAGTTAATATTTTCTTTTGAACATTAATTTTATATTTGTCCTAGAACAGAGGCAGGCGACGTATGGCCTTTTGGAAAACCCATTCGTTTAGGGCTTCCTTTTGCATTCTTCCCTGAAGGAATGTGAGTGATAAGAGACTTCTATCAGCTAAAAGTGATTAATTCAGAACCTCCTCTACAGAGACCAGAGCGCTTGGCTCGATAGGAAGAGAATAATACTAAAATCTGAACTTCGCATACTGTAGAATTCTATCTAGTGATTACAAAAATGAACTTAAAAAAAAAGTTTCTTTGGTTAGCAAAGTGGTTTTACGTTAAGGGCCAAATTATTACAAGAAAAGAAAAAAGCTTCTCAAAGTCCACACCCTGCCATAACATTTTCATTTTTCCTTCCAAAGTCAATCACACCACTAGGAATTTCCACCCATAGATTTCAGGAGCTTGCACATCTTGGTCTTTATGTGAGGTTGGCATTTATTGAGGTGTGTTACTCAGTCATCTCTTCCAGATGTGCAAGTGAGTCTTTCAAACTCAAACATTCAGTCCCCAATATTAAGTCCTTTCTCTCTGGCCTTGGTTTAGTGAGTTATGTCTGAGGACTTTTTGAATGAAATCTGGAATTTTTTTTTAGGAAGTTAGCACTTTTTATTTTGTAGATGAAGACCTTACTACTTTTTATTTTCTTACAGGGCTCTTTCAGTTTTTAAATGAAGGCATTGAGCCAAGGGAGTGAAAACTCAGGGAGCACAAACATCTGTGCATAAGCTGAGGTTGAAGCTATGGCCCGAGACGCGTACGCTTTGAGTGAAGGGAAGGCTTTGAGCCATTTGAAATAAATCCCCTTCTTGCCCTCCTAAGTACATGCTTTTACAGTTATGGTCACGAGTTATAAAGTTCATTGAGAATTTGCACGCAGCCAATTTGATGCTAAACTATCTAAATGAACAGGGATGAACTTTTACTGCCTATAGTTTTGGGAGAACAACAGAAGTGTAGGATTCTGCTTGGATTTCCTCTTCACCAACTGCTACTGCTGAACGGAAGTGTTGCAAGGAATGCACCATCCAACCCGAGCGTGTAACAAGAAGGAAACCACATCCCTGCGTCCACCAGAGAACTGTCAAAGTACAATTTCCTGCATTTGTGTTTGCCAGTAACATGTTGATGGTTAACTAAAAAAAGCACACCATAAAGAAAAACATTTCTCAAAATTACAAGTACCTTAGGAAGTCTCAGGAGGGAGCAGGAGAGGTTACTTGGTTCCATCCTCGCCTCACATGAAATATCAGGAATGCCAGGAGCCCGACTTCCAATATCTGCTAAGAATCCTGCCTTTTCTCCCAATAACTTCTACTCATTACAGGCAGGAGGTCCCAAATGCCATGAAATCAAAGACTTCATACAATTTAAAATGGTTTATTCAATATGTTTTACTCTGAGGTATAATTTTACTTGTAGTAAATTGCACAAATTTCAAATATAAAGTTCTATGACCTTTACCTCTGTAAACACGTGTGCAAACAATACCTAAGTTATGACCCAGAACATTTTCTTCTCCTCACAAAATTCTCTTGCTCCGATCCTTAACCCACCAAAGAGAACCTGTATTCTGCCTTCAATTACCTCAGATTGATTTAGACAGATTTTAAATTTCGAATAAACATTTCCAAAGCATACGAATTCCTGTATAGCCAGATATCTAGAAATATTTCTATGCGTAAACATCTGTGTCTATATTAAGCCATCAACGAGTGCACGCCGATGTCTCCAACTGTAATCCATTATGACAGGGGTCATTTTATCTTCTTCCCCTTAATTTTCTGTAATTTTTCACCCTCAGAATGAGAAGCCTGGCTCCCACCATTCCTGGTTCATTTACTTATTTGTTCAATTCCAGTATGCATACACAGTAGTCTCACAGCTCTTCATCCCTACGCCCATGAGATGCAGAGTTATCAACTAGCGTATAGCACTCGCGTGCAGTTTTCTCTTGTCTTTGGTTGTGCAGTCTTCACTCATTTCCAAAGTTCCATAAGTGAGCACTTGGCCACACCTCCCCTTCAGTGAATTTGTTTCATATATTTGTAATTCAGTCAGATTGTTTTCTCATCATCTGCATTCCATCCTGAATCCTCCAATGTCTTATGCGATTTTTAAAAATATCGCATGCATTAAAGTTCACTCTTTGTGCTGTAAAGCTCCATGGGTTTTGTCAATTCATGATGTCATGTATCATCGTCACAATACCATAAAGAACAGTTTCGCCTCACTGAGAAGTCCCTGTGCTTCGTTTATTCAATCCCTTTCTCCCACCGCTGACCTCAGCCCCTGGCAAGCGCTGACATTTTATCATCTCTGTAGATTTACATTTTCCAGAATGCTGTATATATGGAATAATGCTAAATGCATCCTTAAAAGGTTGCCTTCTTCACTGAGCCACGTGCATATAAGATGCATCCTTGTCTTTTTGTGGCTTGACGGTGGCAGCAATATAGACTGAATCAAGAGATTTGTGAGTGAAGCATTTGAGTTCATTTTGCACCTCAGCTCTTGTTCACACTGGTTCATTGTGCGGTCAGCTGGCCTCTATTGAGGCTGACACCCTAGTCAGTTAGCAGAACCCTGGGAAACAGTTTTCGCGAGCACTCGAGAGACCTGCAATTCTGCTCTCATGGATTCCTGTTAAAGAACAGGTTTTTTTTTTAAAGGCAAAAATCATAAGTGTCATGTGAACATAAAAGGAACGCGTTACAAATGATGGGGTCTAGATAGGGAGACAAGATCTCAGTTTGCACATAGGAAACTGGTCAGTAAAATTCCCCCAGGTCCAGCGGGCTGTATCCTCATCTCACCAGCCAATGAGGATTAAACCAGGTTCCTCTTGGCTTGGGGACAGAGTAAGGCTACCTCTGTTGTGCACAGGTAGGCAGCACTCAGGAGAAAGAATGTACAAACCATGATCAGTCAAGAACTTGGCTCAGGATTTATTTACTCAAAATGATAGGAAAGATGGCTCCCGTGGGCTCGAACATCACATAACCTGACAAGCAAATGTATAAATATTTGTTATGGAATCTTCTTGCCTCTATTGTGGTGTGTAGCTGGCACACAGGAGGTCAGAGCAGCACACTCTATGAACTTGGAGCTGCAAGGAATCACTCAGAGATAAACTCAGGAAACCAGCAAGAATGGTGGAGAAGATAATTCAACAGAATATTTCTTTGGGGGCAGGATACATGCCCAAGTCATAGCAAAGGGCAGAGCTTGTGAATATAAGCAAGATGTCATTGCAAAATATAACATAACCCATGGTATTTACATTGCTATTATATAAAGCAGAATTTTTGCATACAAAACAGTATCATTTGTTAGGAAAGGAGGGGGTGCACCTACAAATGAGGGAGTTTCTTTGTGTTGATGTTCTGCATCTTTTTTTTTTTTTTTTTTTTGAGACAGAGTCTCACTCTACTGCCCTGAGTAGAGTGCCGTGGCGTCAGCTTAGCTTACAGCAACCTCAAACTCCTGGGCTCAAACAATCCTCCTGCCTCAGCCTCCCGAGTAGCTGGGACTATAGGCATGTGCCACCATGCCCGGCTAATTTTTT
>NW_012151063.1:5971534-5972595 GCF_000956105.1 Propithecus coquereli | reverse complement strand
GCAATGCGCACCACCCGAAGGATGGACATATTTGAAACTCGGACTTGGGGGGGGGGCAAGGGCAACATACGTAACCTAAACATCTGTACCCCCATGATATGCTGAAAAAAAAAAAAAAAGAACATTTTTCCTGTTATTTTGGGACCAACCAGCCAAGGCATCACACCGTATCTTGAAGACTTCAGGAAAAGTTGTTTCCCTAGAGTCAGAATCTTGTCGCTCATCCTGCCATTTTTGATTAAGGGGAAAGTGTCAGCTCTGCCCAGCTCATAGCCCACTTTGGCTCGCACTTGAATTTAGAGTGTCGCTGCCACTTCAGGTGGTCCAGACTCCCAAGTGAGGAGATGCTGAGAGATGATGACGCAATGCCTGCCACGTGAGAGGCACTGCACACTGAGAGCAGCGCGTGCCACACAACTGAAAGGTCTGTCTTGCTGTCATTTGGTGAAGAGCAGAGACGAAGTTTGGAGTTCATGGTAGTGACAGTCAGTGTCCCTAGAAGGTCAATGACCACTCAGTGCCCAGAATGGTTCCTTCTATGTCAACCAGTGGCATGAGATTCCCAAGGAATTTCTGGTTTGAAAAGAGCATCTTTTAGGAGAGAAATTAGATTGGAAGATGATACTTAAAAGTCCACGTCTAATTGTCGTAGGAAATTCCTCTGTTGGATGTTTAAGTTTTACTTACATTTCTAATAGTGATCTAGGACCCATGTCACAGAGTTTGGGTGGAACAGAATGGCACTATGGAGATTATGATATTTTATAAGTTTCAAATGACATTTTTGTAGGAGAATTAATTATTCTGATGTTACACTTTACAGTAATACTGCTAGTGGCTAAAAGTAAACCTAATTCAGTTTTAAAAAAAGGCCAACAATATATCCTCTCTCCAGCTTATATGATCTGTATGTTTGTGGTTTAGCTATTAGATAGTTAAAATTTTTTTCTGAGCATTCCAGAAATGATACCATGAAATATATTTTGTAAGAAATAATATTCTATGTCTTGAAGCTCCTTTAATTTTTTTCCTTATATTTTTCATAACTTTATGATAGTTTT
>NW_012151063.1:5967571-5971484 GCF_000956105.1 Propithecus coquereli | reverse complement strand
AGTAAATATATATTTAAAATGTACATTTGCATGATTGAAGGTGACAAAAAAACCCAAACATTAAAAATATTTCTTCAACATGCCAGATGGGAAACAGGCTCTGACAGGGCTTTGGATATCCACCTGGCCAGACCTCTTCTGCGTTTCCAGGAGTAATCGCTCTGCCTGGCATTCAGCAGATGTTAAGAACAGCGACATAATAAAGTTTGATTTGATGTCTCCAAATCGGCAATTTAGGATAATGTTGTCTAAAGAGCATCATAATTTATTTCCATTATTATTTGGTTGGTGGGTATCATTTTCAGCAGGGTAGGTTTTAAAATCTGCAATGGGACCTTTATGTAAAAATGATGCCCATATATATTAGTTAAATTACCTTGTGTGCATATTTTATACTGATGGGATAGAAGCTATTTGTTGGATGATAAAAATAAAGAGCCTGAATATTTAAAGCTGAGTAGCTTCCACCTGCTGGGAAAGACATTCTCAGTGTTGAAAATTTGGAATCATGTGGAGTCTGAAAGTCTTCTTGTAGCCTAAAGGATAATAAAACTGAGTAGGAGAGGGTTTCAATTATTCACCTAATAAACAAATAAAATGGCCTCTTCAAGTTTGGTATCTTCATAATACTGAGCCTTAGTTCTGTGTTCAATTCTCCTAAGATGTATATAACCTTTTACTACCTTAAATGAGATTTTCTTTAATGTAAGTTCTATGATGAGCAAGTTGAGTGAATGTAATTTTCCACAGTACAAGTGAAAAACACAGGTTTCATTAATGAGTAGCATCAACAAAATGCCCTACCAAATGAGGAGACCAAAAAAAAACAACCCAACACACACTTGCCAAAGAGCTAACAGAAACTCAGGTAAATGGAGATAACTTTGGATGTGAAATGAAAGAGGTGCGGGTATTCCCAATCCCTCCTTGAAGTGGCGGGTGCACACGTATTTCCGAGGAAACCACGTCTGGCAAAAACCACAATCTCCAATGTTAGAGCGATGTCTACATGACCATGTAAACTTTCCCAGTGGCTCCATTGTAAACGGTGCCAAAGATCAGTCTGGCTTCAAAGGTGCCGAAGGATTATGCCGTGTGTTTGAAGTCAAGAAGACAATGAATATATTCAGTTCTACAAAGTAGTCATTTAAGTAAAATTGTTACTTTTTCTTCTTGCTGCCATCCAGTAATTTCATAATGTTCAACTGCTGAGCACAACTATGATCCTTATTATTAGGTATGGATTAGGACTTGGATCCATGTTTGTGCAAGTTTAGGCAAATGAAATATTTCCTTGGAAGGTTGTGAGTTATTGAGGGACTATTTATAGGCAGAAGTCCAGGGCTTTTTTTTTTTTTCATTGTTTCTCCTAGTGAAAACTTGTATTGCTACATGCTTATCTTTTGCATCTTTCCCAGTTCCATAAACATAAAGGATACAAAAGGAATATCCATGTTGAGAGACAGTATTCTCTAATATTCGTAAAGCAGAAGCAAAAGATGCAGGTAGATTGAGCTTTTTAAGTGTTGAACCTTCATATTCTGAGTCTATACACAGATAAGATTGCCAAACTAATATATAATTTGTCCAAAAACGCTGGTATTTCTTTGCATTGCTTTGTCTACATGTAGTCACTGATTTTTAAAATATAAAGAAGGAAACTGACACTTTGCTGATCTGGAAACATTTGCTCATGTTGTTTGGAAAAGAGTCCCTTTCTAACCCAGAAACATGAGAAAAAGAGACGTACTATCACTGTTTTTGGTCGCACAGACCGAACCGTGGTGCACTGAGAGAGGGGACGATGCAACAGTGTGACCACCAGGAGGGAGGGTTCGCTGGGGACATCTTGTAGACAGGCTGCCATTGTTTATAAATATATTTTCTAGATCATTTACATGTAAAACCTCTCATTTGTTCTCATGTGTGTCCAAATTTTCATTTTCTCTTCTAACATAAAGTTATAAAAATTTTTGGCTAAAACAAGGCACGGTTTTAAAGCTTGTGGAAAAGAACACATGTTTTAGACTCAGCGGAGAGTTCAAATTATCTTTGAAATATGTTTGGTTCAGCCAACTTGGAGGTGTATTGTGCCAAAGTCAGAATTCCTTTTACTTTAAACTCTAGAGAATGTTCAGGAAATTTAAATCATATGGCCATTGTTCATTCCTTAACTCAACTCATCAAATAGTTTCCTTTATAAGCTACTTGATGTCCAAAAGTTGTTCCCATCTTATTTCTTAGGGACAGGAAGCCACATTTGCCAGGAGTATATCAAGTTATCAGCCCCGAGTTTGGGGTTTGGTTTATATTTTCTACCTGCTTGGACAATACAATGTTGGCTCAGAATTATTTCTTATCAATTCTGCTTCTTTTTAAGACTCTTTATAGGTATCTAGATGTCTGTTCGTTAGCTGTAAGTAAAAAAAACACACACACACGCAAGCAAGATGAAAAGTTAAAAAAATATCCAAATCAATCCAGAAACATAAATGGCTATAAAGTAAAGTATAAGGAATAAAAAATAAATCAAGATCTTTTAGATCTGTGGATGTCTAATTTCCTTTTCTTAGGGACCTCAACGTCAGGCAATGTTTCCATTATATATTCACATCTATAGAATGAGGAATTTTTACTTAAAATAGGAAATTGCAATTCTACTGAACTTTTTTCAATTCTCCGTTAAGTTTTACCTGCTTTGAATTACTTGATTCTTACCCTAAGTCTGAGAAGCATAGGAATTATATTAAGAAGGGGTCCCTATTGTCAGAGTCTTCAAATAAGAAAGCAGAGACCTGAAGGGCACATGTCCTAGTTCATGGAGTTGGAGCTCCAAGAAGTTGGGGAAAGAACCCAGCACATCAGACTCACTTCCCATCAGCAAAGCTGTCCTTAGGGGAGAGCCCTGGAGCTAGACCTGCATTTAAACCACAAATCTGTTGTCGTAGCCTCAGTAATACTAATTAAAATCTTAGAATACTATTTTCTACATCTATGGTGACAATAACAGCTACTAGTTCTATAGCACTTACTACATCATGAACTGTTGCATTAACCTTTCATTTTATGTGTATAATTCTCACATCAGTGTCATGTACAGGGGCACTGATGTGACTACCACTGTGCAAATGAGAAAACTGATGCCCAGAGAGGTTAAGAAACTTGCCTGAGGTTACGCAGCAAGTAAGAAGTGAATACAATCTTGTCTCACAGTTTCTACTCTTGACTGATGGCCTATATTTCCTTTCCTTTAAATCCAGGACAGAGGTGAATAACGGATAAAATAGGTAAGAAATTTTGAGAATTAAGTAAGGTAAATTATAGGGACTTTTTTCCCCTTAAATGCTAAATAATCAAATGTGAATGCTTTTATATAACTATGTCTATGTCAATGTTTACGTTTTTGTCTGTATGCCTATCTGTATAGCTATGTATACCTAGACCTGTACCTATACCTGTACCTACAGCTCTTCTTCCAGTTAAACAGCATCACACATACCAGGATTCCATATAAATGTAGAAGAGAAAGTGTCATATCCTATCACTTTTGATGACATAAATTCAGTTTGTGAAACCGAATTTGTGAAAGTTGCCTTTTCTTAACAAGGGGGTCAAGGAGGTGAAGGATTAGGCAGGCCGATGCAATTCAAGCGGTGCAAATGAAAACGTACTTTGCCTTCTGCCCTGCAAACATTAAGTGGGAAGGTACCCAAATTCCACTTCCCTTCCCAGCATGCACTTGCACCTCCCCCACCACAGCGAGTAGAAGCAAAGTGCTGCATGTATTGCAATTTCTAATTAATTAATCGTTTTTGCTTCTCATGAAATAGAAGGACTCATTTCCAATTTCCTACGGCAAATTTAAAATAAAAGAACATTTTTGGGAGGAGGGAGGAGGGGACGGGTATATGCA
>NW_012151063.1:5951550-5966552 GCF_000956105.1 Propithecus coquereli | reverse complement strand
ATAGTTTTATTATTTTTTTTCCCTGATGATTGCTATCTGTTCTGACAAAATAAAGGGCAATTAAGGCCCTTTATGTGAAGTTCTCCTGATGGCCCTCAATCCTCACTACAGCAGGAATAACAAAAATGACATTTTATTGAATGTAACTACTCTAGGGCACAGCTCTATTTTAGGAATAAACAAAGAGATTAACTCTTGGGATTCCAGTTAAATTCTTAATTGTGTTTTTCAATGTCTAGAGTTCAGCCTCAGTCCCAAAAAATAAACAATGATTGAGGTAAAAGCGTATTAAAAAAAAGAAAAAAACATTAGCCTGTGTTGAAACCAGCAGCAATGCAAAATGGCCACGTTGAGCTGAATGTGTTTCCCTTTCTGAAGAAACAGGGACACCATCGTGGACTTCTGAGGTCAGGTCTGCGCAACATGGTGCAATGTTGCAACTCAATGCATCCGGTTTCAAGGGAGTTCTGTGTGTGTCTATTCCACCTCTGATGAATTGTTATGAATGAGCTTTTATTAAATCAGACCCTGGGGCAACTTAATTGCTCCCTCCTACAGAAAGCACTGGAAGCTGAAAGAATGCTTTCTGCGGTGCAGGGAGCCCCACATCTGTTGAGATCGACCAGTGGAGGGAAAAGGCCTTGGATATAATTGTGAGCTAATATGTAAACTAAATAAACAGCCACGATCATCTCCGTATGAAGCCTGATTTTTTTGTGATTATTGCCAGCAAAATCTGGAGACTTGGACCATTCTAATGGTCATAAACATAATAATAATAAATAATTTTTAAAAACGCTCTCCCTTTGCCCATGAGTATATACTATTACTTTATATATTGAGTCTGGATTCAACTTCCAGACCGTGACATCAGAGCCAATATATCATCCTAATTTGCCAACAAAATACCGTCATGTGTTGCAAAAGAGAAAATACATTCCTGGTGAAAGTAAAGTTCATGGTGCAGATTTTAAATTGTTACTACAATCGTAAGAAATATGTAAGCTGTCAAGAAAACAGTATTTTTTGACTGTCCATCAGGTCGCTGGATACAAAAAATTCAATAGTTATCTATCAGCTTATGTTGGAGCCAAAACAATAGTCAATTTTGTGACCTTCCTTTACTTCTTTTGAATGTGACTTCATATCATGAGGATTTTTTCTTTCTATGAGGTACCAAATGTCTGTAATTTAAACCTATCAGCAAGTAATAAATATAAATGACTGCATCTGTTCAAGTAGCAGAAAATCAGAGACCAACAACCCGATTCCCTGAACCAAGGTGTTGCCCTGTTTCTTAAATGCCCCTACGAATTTACAGTTTATACCACTGGTCCTCCAGATAGAGCCCAAATCCTAAATCCAGACCCTCCACGGTCAGGCTCCACCTGAACCTAAGCATGTCTGGAATGGGGTGGGTACTAGTGGGGCTGGCCCAGTCTTGGAGGTTAGGAGGCAGCAGGTTGGCACACTCCAAGGTGGCTGAGATGAAGGCGTGTGGAGGGTGGGAGGACTGAGGGCAGTCGGGACGCGCACTGCAGACAGTGATGCCTGTGAGGTCCTTGGATGGCCACGAAAGCGACGTCATCTGGAGGGAGTCTGAGCATGCTGCCTGGCAAGAGGAATCTTGAACCTGAGCCTTCCTCTAATGCTTCAGCATTTGCAAAGCTCCCACGTAAACTTCATCTGACCAGATTCTCCTCAAAGCCCTTCAACGTCAGTAGAGCAGAAAGCGCTTCCCTGAGATGAGCTACTGATCACCCACCCTCACAACCTGAAACTTGTTTCCTCCCAGTGCTCTGTCTGCCATCCACTCTCCACTCCTCTCCCGGCACGTTATCAGTGCTGCAAACCCATTTGTTGAAAGAAGGAACGAGCCCAGACCACACGCCGTCTACATGAGGTGGCAAAGCTAAGCCTCCGACTGCAAGCCGTATCTTCCTCTTAGAAGTGAATGATTAGAACCTAGGATCGTCTGCTGGACCTCAGAACCAGAAGAAGATGAACAGGAACGCCCGGAAAGAATTTAGAGAGAGGGAACAAGAGCAAGCGCCCAAATGATGGAAGTGGCGCTAAGGGTTGAGCGCCTGCCCGCTGGTTCCTGGCTGGGCACAGCCTCACCGGACCAACAGCCACCCTATTATTTACTTTCCCTGTTTACTTATCGCCTCCATTCTCCCCCAAGGCTATTCTGAAACTGTTCTCCTCTCCTTAAATGTTCTATCACTATGTTTAACCTTTCTCAGTCTGAGCTGATAGTGAGAATTAGCAAATGTTTATTGAGTTCTTACGAAATGCCAAGAGTCATTCTAAACACTTTTCATATATTTCCATATTTGATCACCACAATACCTGGAGGAGGAGGAGGAGTTTGTTATCTTACCACTCCATTTCATAGATAAAGCAAGGGAGGCAGAGAGCGGTTAAGTCATGCTTGGGACTAGACATCCTGGGATGGGAATGGTGGAGCCAGAACTTGAAGCGCTGGTGTTTCCCTAACTCCTTCTACGCTGAGTAATTAATGCTGCACTTCAGCTCTATGTTTCCCTCTCGCCCCAGTGGAGAAGTCGCCTCGCCTCTAGGGAAGACTAACTCTCCCACCAGGGGTCATGATGCTGACCCATGTAACTCCCCTTGGGGACCGGACTGTTTTTCCTGTATCTTCAGCATCCCCTCCTGCGGTCGCTTCCATAAATATCTACATGGGAAATATTTTCCGTAAGCAAAGTCTCCCTTCGACCCTGTCTTTTTTTTCTTAGATCAACCAAATGATGTCTCTCCTCCCGTTCAGGGTGACATTTCTCCATTCTCCATCTCTCCTTCCTCACATCCTGCTCGGTACCAGCCCCGCTGCAGCACAGTGAGATCGTCACTCTGCCAACCCCTGCTTCCGCCAAGATCCCAACCTGACTCCCTACCGTGCGTTCCTGTGGACGCTTTCATGGTTTTTGTGCATTTGATTTCTCATTTGCCCCTGCTGTCTACGTCCCTTCCCTTAGCCTCTGTGACATCATGGTGTCCTGATTTTCTGTGTCTCTGGCTGGTTCTCTACAATGACGTTCGTGAGATCCTTTCCTAATACTTTTCCTGTCCAGTGGGAGGGTCGCAAGGTACTCAAACCTCACTCCTGTCCTTCAGGTGCTCTGCGTCATGGTTCCTCACCCTCGGCACTATTGACCTTTGGGGCTGGGTACTTCCGTGTGGTGGGGCCGGTCCTTGCACTGGAGGATGTTTAGCAGCACCCTGGCCTCAAGCCACTACCTGCCAGTAGCCTGCCTCCCTCTGAATGTGAGGCTAAAATGTCTCCAACATTGCCACGTGTCCCCTGGGAGTAAAATCCCCCCAGAGTGCCACTGTTTATACACTCTCTATCCCTATAATTAGTATGCATATTATAATCTGTCACTAAACATTTTCACGTTCATATCCTCAACCCAGGCCTTTCTCCTGAGTACCAGAGTCTTCGATCCTATTTGATAATTCCATGTGGCTGTCCTCAAAGCACGGGAATATATAAGTTCACCACTCCCCACACTGAAACTCATCTTCTACCCCTAACTTGTCTGTCTGTCTCCTCTGAGACTCCTGACCTCAGCCAGTGGCACCACTGTCCACGCAACTTCTCAAGCCAGGACCTGGTGCCTCCTCACCCCAGTCTGACCCTGCACCTGGTCCTTGAGATCCCACTTCCTTAACGCACAGCCTCTTCTCTCTCTCTGCACTACCTCTGCCTTCTCGCTGGCATCCTCTGTCTCTCCTCCAATGAGTGCAACAGCTTCCCAACGCATCTCTTGGCTTGCAGACATTTGCTTTCAACATTCACTAGTCCAAATGCAGCCAGGGCAACCCTGCAGTCTGTCCTAGCCGCAGGGTCCTCTCCCAATGTGGTGACTTAGTTATTCAAAGCCAGTGGGAGAACTTTCTTCAGTCCACTACAAAAGAGGCCTTTGGAATGTAATGGAATCGTGGGGTGGACACCCCATTTCCTTTGTCATAGGAAGTAGCCTAATGGAGAAAGTATCCTGTCGTATTCGCAGGTCCTGCCCCACATGGGAGGAGGCAGTTTTACAAGGCACGAGCAAAAGGAATAGGAACTCTGAGCACCATGACAGTAATCCAGAAAGGTGTGGGATTTCCTGCCAAGGCAGCTAGGTTCAAATCCCAGATCCACAGGTGATATACTTAATCACTAGTGAGTCTCTGTCATTTGTAGAAAGTTGTGGTAATTTGTTCTGTGTGTTTGTATAAAAACACCATAGAGTAGTGTCTGCAGAAGCCAGAAAGAAATTCCTTTTTTTTTTTTTGCCCTAGAATTACAACATCCATGACCCATTGGAAAGGACTGTTAATCATACCCATTTTTTAAAAAAAAATCCTCAGATCTGGTCTACCGGGGAAAGCTCATTTTGCCAGCCACAGTGTCTCTCTACATAAAACGTACACAGTAATACTAGATCCCCTTGCATTCCTATGCACCTAAGTAGTTTCCCATCTTTTGGAACGACTTCACAAATGGCCGATGCTTGAAAACAAAAGAACTCAGTGAAAACACATCTGCACCACACAGAGTCTGCTCAGGCGTCCCTGTGCAGAAAGCAGTTCGCTCAGGTGGGCTTCCCGGCTCAGATTTATGGGACTGGGTTGGCGTGACATCAGACACAAGTTACAGTGAAGCACACTGGTGGGGCATTTCTCCCTGTGGTTAAGTTGAAAAACAGGTGGGACTGGGCTCACATGGGTCTCTTTCCTGGAAGACTGAAGCACCCAGTCCCAGCTGGAGCGGGGTCTTGCCAACAAAAATTCCAAGCTTCACGAGGCTACAGCCCTACCTCCAGTCCAGGCTTTCACAGCCTTGGTGCTACTGACACTGAGGGCCCTGCCATCCCTCGTGGTGGGGCTGTCCTGTGCACTGTGGGACGTGGAGCAGCTTTCCTGGCCTCCACCCACCAGATACCAGTGGAACCTCCATCCCCAAACCAAAGAACGTCTCCATGCATTTCCAAATGTCTGCCTGGGGGGCATGGGGAGAAAAAAACTAATAAGATATCATTCCTAAACAAAAGGAAAAAATAATTTTCCACCTCTCCCTTTAATGTAGTTTTAATCATCAATTCAGATATTACATCAATTTACTATGGGGTTAATGATAATCTCCATTAAAATAAAAACCATATCTCTGGTATTCATATTCTCCCTATTTTAAAGATTTTAAAACATAATGAAATATTTAATATACCTCAACATACATGGATTTATATTTACTGATGTGGGGAATAAAACTGTCCCAGAATTGTTGTGCTCATTTTATGAATATGCCCATCAAGCAGTAAAAAAACTTGTTCCCCTCCCCTAAAAAAAGGGAAATTGGAAATAATGGCAATTTCACCTAAAACAAGTCATTTCAAGGGGGAAAGAAAACCAAACTCATTTCAGTGTTGCTTTTGTTTCCTGCTTTGAAAAATAACTCAAGATAAACCAAAGTACCTCATATTTTTTTAAAATAAGATAAAAAGATGTTCACCGGAATACTTAAAAAATTATGAGAAACATTTCTCAAACAAGCAAAGGAAATGCCAAGATTTGTGTGATTATGTAGACACCGAAAGCAATAAAATAAAATCCTGGTGTTCCAGGGACCAAGACTAATCATCTCACAATCCTTTCTTTATCATGCTGCGGGCTTCTTGTGGAAACAGAGCACAGAGAAATCTGAACTCAAGCTGCCGAGTTAGTAGCTGATTATACGGTTCAAAGGAATAATCCTCTTTACAAAGAATACAGTACACTATTCTTTAAAGACTAGATTTGTTCATCTGTGCCAGAAATAAAAAAGAATTCCCCTAAAGGATGTTCTAGGGAAGTATACGTTTTGACTAATCTGGCCATTCTCAACGACAGTAGGTTCCTTGCCCACATAATCCACAAATGACTTGTTCCTTTAAAACCTGAACACATTATAAGGCGAGTGATGTAGCCATAACCGGCACATTTATTTTCTGCCTCTATTTCTTCAGCGTTACGTAAACCATCTAAAAGGCACTGTGAGGAATGGTCAATGTTGGAGACTCTTGTCTTTTGGAATCTCAGCAACATATCGAAGATCTTCCTCTTTATTAGCTCAGATGACCCCACACATTGCGAGGCCTTTGGATGTAACTGGGCATTGAGAATAGAATTAATCTACTGGCTTAAAGCATTGGCTCTCAACCCTGTGTTCCCACACACCCTGGCCCTAGCAGCCACTCATGTATTTGGGGTCATTTGGACCTGCACAGGTTTTCTAAGTCAACACCATTCATTTCATAATCATTTTTTCTAATATCAATGTCATTTAACAAACGGACTGGTGTAATTTTAAATAACAATATGGAAAGTGCTAAGTAACCACCTGTGGGCTGTGGATTCCTGATTGGGGATTTCTATTGCGAATCACCCCTGAATTGGGAATTCCTGATAAAAATCCATCAAATGCTAGTTAACCACCCCCAAGGTGTAGAGTGGCAGTGACTTGCACAGACAGGTGCAAACAACCTGTGTATACACCTTTTTTTTTTTTAGCAAAAAATTACAGTGAGATTTCCAGTTTCCATAATATAGACACAGTTCTAAGATCACCTGTGTGAGCAGATCTAGAAATTATTATGTTTTCTAGTGAGCATTCTCTATTTCTACAATGGAGGATTTAAGACTTAGCCATCAGAAATTAAATGTGTTAAATATTTGGAACATACTCTTTCACTTCTTCAAATTTATGTCACAGAATTTCCCATCTGAGCACACTGATATTTCCACTGCTGGTTGTAAGAGTTGAACATTGAACATAACATAAATGCCATGGTTAAATACATTAAGACGTACTCACAAAATGGTACGATTTTCAGCCATAAAACAGAAGGAATAACTAAATATACAGTCAAGGAGAGAGGACGACCAAAAAACTGGGGAACTGTGAGAAAGACAAGGAATTGGTCCTTTGTGCTCCCCTTTAGCCACACCCTTTGCAATACCTGCACTCCCTTATAACCATGAACCCTCCCACCACACACCTTCCACCTGACCACACACCACTCATCTGGGCCATGCTTCTCCACTGAGACCCTGCTTTCCTCCTTGGCCACTCCCACACCTCCATGCAGAGCCAGCTGTGCTCTCCTGCCGAGACCCTCACGCCAGGCCACACCCTCTTCTGGTGCTCTGACCTTGGGCATGAACAACCTCTCCTCTGGGCCTGATCATGGGAAACTGTGGAGTTGAAGGACCAAGCTTGGGTCTTCTAAGAAATCGTGAAAGGGAACTGAGAATTTTGGTGGAGAATAAAAGATGGTAAGAGAGATGGGGAACTGTGGGAGATCAAACAACAAGACGTAGAAAATATAGGTCTCTTTCATTTTCTGTTATTATAAAGACTGGCTGATGACCACATTTGTCAACAGAGGTCTGAAAAAAGCAGAGAAATAGTTGCAAGGCTGAAGCTTTCAGATACTATTTCCTGAGTGGAAATTTGACTCTGAAATATGGTCCCTGTGTTCCTCCCTCCTTCACCCTGCCGCCTTTCCAAGGACTATTTCTGCTTAATATATTCAAACATATGAGGCCATCCTGTTTGAGTCATAATTATTTAAAATGTAAACATATCATACTAACCAATTATATATATTGTCTTCTTTTAATGTGTCATAAAATCAAAGTCCTACACATTCACGAGGTAGTGTGCTTGATGCTCAAATCCCTGTATTGTTTAACGTTAAAAGTAATCACAAAACACTCAAGATGATATTTTCATTGAAAACACCGGCAATGCCTACAATGAGTTTTTAAAATAAATCATGTAAATGTTTGTAATTATTCTGAATAAAGGGTACCATTTTCAAATCAGTACTTTGAATCAGTACTTCAACTAAAATCTACATTTTATATTTTTTAAGATTTAATGAATATATCCAATAAACAGTATATATAAAAGGATCATATTCCTGTGATATATTTTGTTTGGGGATGTTCATAAAATAGGTAAGTAAAAACCCCCTTTTGAAAAATAATCTGATCATTCTACCACTAAGTGTAGAGTTATGATAAGTTTACATAGAATATGTAAACTATATACATAGAATTTACTAAGAATTATAGTATTGCAAAAGATTGTAAATATTATTGGCATAGGTACACACTGAAGCCCAAAGGGCTGCATGAACGGACATGATATTTCAAAGTCACAGAGCAACACGGCTCTTTGTAGAACAGGAACTATTAGTGCATCAACCAGTTTCTACCACCACAGAACCTCGTATGTTTTTATATATCTGGATTTGATGTCTGATATTTAAACCAGCTAGAAATTCTGCAAGATTTAAAATAACAGCTTCCAATGTGTTTTTCTTTTAACCTACGCTGTTTAGTAGTTCATCAAGATCACCTTGTAGGCAGGTACGTTACTCAGTGGAATCTCGAACTGCAGGACTTAGGAGGTGGCTTGTGACCTAAACATGTTAGGAGGAGTTAACTTACTCAGGAAAGTTTTTGAGTTTTACTCTTTCAGCCCAACTTTTCTTTCATCCTGTCGTATTGAAAAGATTTAAATTTCTTTAGACTGGTGAGGATGATGGCTCAAGCCAAGAAAGTGTAGGTGTGAATTCAAAGCCTTGCTTTGTAACTAGAATGCAAATGCTATTCTAACATAATTCGAACTCAACTGAGCTGCCCAAGTTTCAACCATCCTGGAGCAAAAACAGGAAGTCTGTACCACAGCCAGAGAGAGAGAGAGAGAGAGAGATTCTCTTAATTCCAAATGGAAACAGAGTACTTCACCATTCCTTGGATTTGTACAAGGTCCAAATGTGCAGCCTAGAAAATAATAGTTAAATGTTGCTTTTGGATCAACTGTTGAGTTAGTTTTAAAGTTCCTTCAGAAAAAAAAGAAAAAAAGAAAAACTATTTTCATATAAAAAGACACAAAATCAAATTGTTCTTCTGGCTCAAAATTTTCTTCACATTATTTTTATATTAAGTTTTTCTTGAAATGAAATTTTCTACTGCTTTTGTTCCCCCAAAATGTGATTTTGCTTTCATTTACGCTGCTGTCACCAGTATCCAAGAAAGGGCATCTTACCATGATTGCAGCCCAGAAGGAACTAGTTCCTTAGCTTTTGATGAGGACAAGAACAAAATAATAAACATAGCTTTCCTATTTCTTCTTGAATACCAGACACAATTCTGATTTTCCTTTTACTCAACCTTCAGTTTTGGCATCAATACATTGAATTTCCAGTATAAAATGTACTAAAATGGTAATAATCAAAAAAGATAGACCATAACAAGTGTTGAAATGGATGTAGACAAATTGGAAGCTTCGTGTATCGCTGAGGACAAATGGTACAGCTACTTTGAACAATAGTTTGACAGTTTCTTAAAAAGTTACACATAAATGTACCATGTGACCCAGCAATTCAACCCCTAAGGGGGGTTGAAACCCCTAGAGAAATAAAATGTGTTCACACAAAGACTTGCACCGAATATTCACAGCAACATTATTTCTAATAGCCAAAAAGTGGAAACAACGCGACTGCCCATCAGTTGATGAATGGTGATTAACAGTATGCAGCACACCTGTGCAACGAAAGACTGTAGAAGTCTGGGTCCAGCCGAGAGACTGACAGCTTGGAGTAGGTTAAACAGGGGAAGTTTAATGTAAAGAATAACGAACACTGATGAAAGCATAACTATAAGGTATATGGAAGCTCTATGCAGTTTCCTAGGGCTCAGGGAGAGTGTCCACAGAAGGACCAACTCGGGAAGAGTTCAGACTCTCCTGGAAAAGGTGTGGCGTGGCCATCTGAAACTGGAGGTGTCAGGAGGTTTGGCCAGGCCAGAGTTGGTGTGGAGCTGCTGGGGAAATCGTGGACCACATTCTTGAGTGCAGGGAGGAGCAACCAGCGTGCACGGGAGTCTGTGCACTGCAGCTGGGAGAAGGTGCTCAAAGGGAATGGCCGTGTAGGAGGCTTGCAGAAGGATAACAGCTTGGTCTTAAGCCTAGTCGGGGACTCTGCCTTCCGAGCTGACAGGGCCCAGGAAAGATTACGGCCGGGCTGAGATGTCAGGGCTGCAGAGGGGATGCGATCCGGGCCCACAGCTGGAGGAGGCTCCACTGGAAGTCCTTCTGTCTGCACTTCCGGTCTGCCCGCGCCTGCACTGGAAGTTGCAGGAGCTTCTTTCTCTTGCAATGTGGGCCCAGAGTCCTCTCCTGAGGAAGCTTGACTCGGTGCCCATGTTCAAGGAGCACTGCTTTAAGGGATTCCCTTGTTTATCACCGAGAATATATTGAGGGTGCATTGGGAGCTGAGGGACTGATAACCAACAAAAATTCTACCCAGCAATAAAAGAAGATAGGAAGTGCCGGGACTTTCTACAGCATGGATGAAACCAGAATATCATGCTGAGTGAAAGAAGTCAGTCACATATGACCACATATCCTACAATCCCATTTATATAAAATGTCCAGCATAGGTCCATACATAGAGTCAGAGAGTAGAGGAGTGTTTGCCAGGGGCTGCAGGGAGGGAGAAGGGGCGTGCATGCTACAGGGCCTAGGGTTTCTTTCTGGGGTGATGAAAACACTCTAAAAGTAGATTATGGTGAAGCTTGCACAACTGTGTAAATACACTAAAAAATGTTGAAATGTACTTTAAACAGGTGAATTTTATGGTACATAAATTACATCTTGATAAAGCTGTTAGGCAAATTCTACTATATAATCGAAAAAAAATCTTTGATAAGACCTAGCTTTGTTTGAGTTTACCATCTTGAGTTTCTATTAACCCAAAGAAGGGAGGGGTTGGTAGCAACATGGAAAAATTATTAAATTAGTGTTTGGAATGCTCTGTGAGAGCTAGTCTTGGATAATTAGAATGGTTTTAAAAATCTTGATGACTACATTTATTTAAATGCTTGCCATGTTGTTAGGGAAATTTCCATGCATACTAGGGGAATTTCTGTGCTGATTCTGCTTAAAACCACGAAGCAGCTAAAGTAGACGCTGACACCTGTCAGCCTTGCAAGCTAAAACTGCAGAGCAGTTGAGCAAAGCTGAACAAAACTGCAACCCTGTCATGATTATAATGTTTGTTATAAGCCTATCATAATTCTACTACTTATGAGAATTATTGTTTATTGGATAACTTTTAAGTCTTTTTGCTAATTGGTTAATCATTTATACTTGTGTGTGATTTGTTAAGAGTAACCCCCCAACAAAAGTATAAAACCTGACAAAAATCTGGAAGAGGTACTCAGATTTTTGGAGGCTTGACCTCATCTGGGCCGCTGGCGATTAAACTTTCTGACCCTCCAACTCTCTGCGTGGCGCTCGGTTATTCCCCTGGGACCGGTCACTGACACTTGCTGTAACAGTGTGACCAAATTGCAATTTTACTTCTGTTCATTTTTTTGGCGGTTACCTTTTTATTGGGTAGATATTTATTGTACAACTCTTCAGACTCAACACATTAATTTCCATTAAGTCATCTTCATTCTTCTGAATTTCATGCTCTGGATCTTAAAAATACATATGGAATGAAAGTCGGAGAGTTCTAAATCTCTGACTGGATTTGAGAGTGTTCATCAAATGGAAGGGTTGCAAACGGAGCAACAGCAGTGATGGGGACAATCTCCTGCCTCTCACACTTACGTGTGACTTTAGTCTCTACATCATATTTGTTTAACAGACAGAAGCAAATCTTTTCATTTACTGACCACTAGAAAGGTCCACGTTAGATGGGGGAAGGGTGGTTGGCTGTAACTAAAACTGACCCACAGAAGTGACTGGTCCAATGCCATACTGCAACACATCCAAATGCAATCAGATGCACATGTCCTGGTGTGTGGGGTCTAAATTCTGCATCGGTGTGGCCTGATACCCAGGGAATGACGTCAGGGACAGATGTACATCACACCTGCTGTATATTATTGCATTATTAGATTTATCAACACCAAACCTCTCTCTTGCCACACAGAATTGATTGTGATCTGTTACTAATTCCTGTTTTGCATTTCCTCATTTCCATTTTGCAGGAGTAAATTATTAGGGCTAGCCACTCTGCCTATAACAATACAAAGTAATTTTCTTTGGTCTTTTAATCACTGCAGAGACTTGGACTGCTCATTTGGTGAATAAAGAGCAGTGTAGGAAAGGGGGTGAGACCCCAGTGAATCAGAACTCCGTTCACCTGTTAAGAATCTGAAGCCAACACAAAACCTTATTCGTTGAAATCCACCAGGAGAAGAAAAATGAATAAACTTGGATTCATATGCATTCATTCATTTCTCAGTTGAGGAAGAACAAGAAGTGTCTTCTCCATGTCCTGAGCAATTGCATTAGCAGAACTGGAACGTAGACATGGGATCCCTGCACAGAGAGCCAAGACTTACATGCAGAGTAAGAAAAACTGAGATTTGAGAAAGACTTATCACAAGGCCAGCAAGAAGATGATATGAGAAGATGCCTGGAAACGCATCTATGCTGGGTACATCACTTATGACTCGAGCAGAAGATAAAGATTTCATTGACCTTGCTAGGCTTTACAGGAACAGAGGACTACTTCTTATAGACTAAGGAAACACACAAGAGCAGACTGAGAAGGAAGATGACGTGAAATTTAGCTGTTATTTTACCAGCAGAAAATCATTACCCATGAAAAGTAGAAAGGGCCTTCCCTCTTCCCTTCTTTCCAGGCATATCGAAGCAGATTAAACACCCTCATCTCAGTGCCTTTTGGCCATCCCATAAACCCTTCTGTGGACACGGTGCTGAGTCCTTTGGGTTACTGTGATGTCTCCACAGACATACTTATTATTTAATAAGGGCCTTCTAAAAATTCAGTTTCTTCACCCAGTTGTGTGACTCGGGGTGGAAACTTCATGTACTAGTATGGCAGTGGAAAAGATATTTTGAAGAAGATGGGCCTCTTAAAAAGACTAATTTTAAATAGAATCAGAAAAATGAAAACACATCATCTCGCTTGGCCATAGTAAGAGCATCCTATTTAACATTCTGGTCTGGACCATCTGGGCCTGATTCTTGTCTTCGGAAATTTTATCGGAGCTACTTTCTCTTGGGAAAGTTCCGGTTACGTTACAAGCAGAATGAGCACTGAGTCCTGTTGCTGAAATAGAAAGATGATTTTTCTTTTTTGATCATTTTTAGAGAAAAGTTGCTTTAGGAAGAAGAATTTGGGAACTTAGTATGTATTTGAGAGATGAAGAACATTCCAGCTATCAATTTGGAGCTCAAGCAACGATCATTTATATATGAATAAGACCTCCTATTTCCTTCAGATCAGAAGAAACTCAATTTTCCCATCCTGTTGATGTTTCTGTTCTATTCCTTAAGGCAGAAATCCTTGGATGAGTTCACTCTGTCTCCTGAGAAAGTTCTGGAGCCGTTGTGTGGTAATAGAGTAGAGGAAAACAATCTTTCCACTATCTTCGCTTCCGCGTAACCACCTTCCTCGTCAGTCTCAAACGCTCTGTGGAAGCTGCTAAAATATGTTGCGAGTCATGCATTTTAGAAACACATTTTCTTTTAAAACTTGCACAAATGCTGTTACAACATCAACATCAGCCTTCTGAAAAGTACTACTCTAAATCTTTCAACCTTAGCATATCCCTTCTTTAATTTTTCAAAATTTTCACATCTTGTCCTTGCCTGCATGGGTGCATAATTTTTAAAAAATGGTTCAATTATAGTATAACATGTAGTACAAACTGATCTGTTTTTGGTAAGGCATTGTTTTACTTGATTTGGCCTCTTTCAGAACTGAAAGTTTTATTCAAATAATTTTGTTAGATCTACGAAATCCAATAATGTTCATTTAATACTCCTTAGAAAGATTATTTAACTCAAACAGCAGGGAAGAATATAATTTTGTATTCTGTCTTTTAAAAACAGGAACAGTTTTAAGGTTGTAGTGAGCATTTCAGTAGTGAACATACATTATTCACTCCATTTAAAATTATTTTCTTGTCACAAATTAGTGTGTACATTTTCAAGTAAATTGTCTATCATCCTGTTAATTCAGGATGCTACCGCTGTCTGTAGAAATCGAAACTGGCCTTTGGCCTAGCATTAGTGAGGTACAGGTGGGTCACAGATCGTTTAAGCTACGAATAATTGGATCAGCCCCAGGCACAAGGTAGGTAGGTGGTCCTAGCTGCAGATGCAGAGCTTGTGGTGGCCTTCGGTTTGCCTCTCCTTTCATGGTTAGGAAACAAAAGATGGAATTCAGGACATCTGCCTATATACCTTATTATACGCAGTGGGTTGTGGGCTAATGTTTGGTTTTGCCTCTGTTTCCATCTGCTACCCACCTCATGTCTTGCTAAAAGTATTCTGAATTCTCTCTGGGCAACTCATTCTTTCCTTGAGCTTAACAATCATTCCTCCCAGGGGTCACTCAGCCTCTACGTAAATGTGGGGCTAGAAGACACCCACTTCTTGCATGAGCTCTGTGCATTTGTGGACCGCTCTAAACTTTCGCCCAGAGTTATTTATCCTGGGATCCTTGGATTATGCTGAATACACAGATGGACTACAGGTGTCCCCGAGGCCCTGAGATGGGGTATTCATGCTGCGAGGTTGTACCCCCATGATTTTTTTTTACATGGGAAATAATTATGGCTTTTTTACTCAATGGGGGTTATTAGGTATTTTAAGAACCAATATAGGCCAGGCGCGGTGGCTCACGCCTGTAATCCTAGCACTCTAGGAGGCCGAGGCGGATGGATTGTTTGAGCTCAGGAGTTCGAGACCAGCCTGAGCAAGAGCGAGACCCCGTCTCTACTAAAAATAAAAAGAAATTAATCGGACAACTAAAAATATACAGAAAAAAATTAAGCCGGTCATGGTGGCACATGCCTGTAGTCCCAGCTATTCGAGAGGCTGAGGCAGGAGGATTGCTTGAGCCCAGGAGTCCGAGGTTGCTGTGAGCTAGGCTGACGCCACGGCACTCTGGCCC
>NW_012151063.1:5945202-5951190 GCF_000956105.1 Propithecus coquereli | reverse complement strand
TTACAGGTGTGAGCCACCGCACACAGCCTCTTATTTCTTACAATAAGAAAAATTCCAGGCATATGCATACACAAAGAGTGCAATGCGCACCATCCAAGGGATGGACGCACTTGAAACTCGGACTTGGGGGGGTTGGGAGGGTTACCTTGGTTAACCTTTTTTCCCCTTTTATTTTGTTGAATTAAAAAAAAAAAAGAAAAATCCATGTGGCCCTGCCTGGTTCACATATTCTACTTCTGTACTCCAACTAGAAATCTTGACGTCTACTTGCAGGTCCAGCTGTCCCGGAGTCCAACACCTAATGTGGACGTCAGACCGAGGGATTTAAGGAGCCCTGGGTCAGTGCTCTGAGGTGTCCATCATGGTGCTTTGCTGCATTGGCTCTGACAGCTGCCTACACCACAGTCTGCTTAATATTGCCGATCAGTTTGCTCAGTGTGGTCACCACCCAGGGCCTGGTGCACCGGCCCGGGAGTCTATCCCAGCACATGGAAGTGACATCCTGCTGAAACAATTTCCTGGTGATAAGTTTTGCTTGCCTTAAACTTACAATTGTCGCTTGCCCATTTCTTGTCTTTTGCTTTGGTTTACTTGCTTTTGTGGTGCCTTGTTTTATTCCGGCAATTACCTCTCAAGGTAATCACCTGCTACCTACTGTTTTCCTCTAGGAATATGAGGCCATATTGTCATGGAGAACTGGACTGGACTGAAATCTGTCCCTCTCGCTGTCACTGAAGTTGAACTTTGGAATCCTCATCAGATGGTATAATCTTTGTCAACAGGACAATTTGTCAACCATTCAACTACAGCTATTATGTATGAATTTAACCAAATCATTTATGTCCCATCCTCTCATGCACAGAAAAAGTCTGTTCTAAATGATTTTTGAGATTTCTTAAGCTCTAAATGCCTAGACTCTTCCTAAAACTTTAAATCAATACCAGCCCCCTCTGTCATTCTGGTTATTTAACTCCGTTTCCACTCTACTTTTTCAGTGTTCCACTGATAAGCCCAGACTAAATGACTGTTTTCAAGTCATTTTTTTCACATTTTTGAGTGCACAGTCAGTGTTTTATTGATCTTTGTAACACACATCGTACACAGTGCCTAGGACGTGTCAGCATCTATTAAATGTTTATTGGGGAAAAATATGCTGAATTAATATTCAAGAGTCATTACAAGTATCTTTGAAAACAATTTTATACTCTTCTATTTAGAAATTCATCCCCCATAATTACTAATTACAAGAAATGGATTCATCTAACTCTTTTTAATACCAAAAGATTTATAAAATTTTTCTTTATTCTCTAAAGGGTCATTTACCTGCAGATTTTTTACGTTTTAAGAAAATAGGACCGGGTCAGACTTAGGAGAATTCTTTGCAATTTTAAAAGTCAATAATGACTTGGGAAGCTTGTGTGTTTGTTTTTTTCCCCTTTCAAAGGCCCTCTGGTAGTCTATTTGCGTAAGCATTTGAGTGCATTTTAATACTTATGCAAGTGATTATCAGACCCACAAATCTTGGATTTATTATAAATGTGGAACATTTATAAAGACAAAATGTTAAGTAGAAAGTGATTACCCTAAAATCCCAACCAAAATCACAATAAAAGGCTTTTTTAAAGTGAATTTTGTCTAAAGACTGCCCTTACCCAACTCTAGCTAAAATGACAGATAATAGTGAGCCCACAGAGACAACAGGTGCGGGGGGAGGGGGGGAAACAGTCCATTGACTCAGACAATTAGACTGAACTCTGCAGGGAGATGGGACCTAAATTTAAATTCAGTTAGTCACAGCTCAGATGTTTGAGCTGTGTTCATTATACAAACAAGCAAATACTTGTTGACCAATCTGGGTCAATCAGGGACTTGGAATAGTCAGCTATAAAAATAGAATAAAAACAAATGCATGTACAGAGAATAGTATGCATGGAGCCACCCAGATTAGCACACACTGAGCTAAAAGCTTTACAAAACTCATGGTTTCCCTGCCTCTAGCATATTAACTCACCTCTCACTCCAAGACAGTTCAACCAGAGTCTCTTGGGAAAGGGTATAGTTTAAAGCTCCTCATTCAGGCTTCAGATCGACTAAAAGGTTATGTCTTCTCATTTTCCAACCACCCTATAGCGCAGGCCATTGATTGGAAGTGTGGTCCCTGGACCAGCGGCCGCAGCACTGCCTGGGCACTCAATTGAGATGCAAGCCCTGAGCCCCAGCCCAGGCCCACAGATCAGACACACTGAGCGTGGGGCCCGGAACGCTTACGATCTGGCCCCACTGGTACAGCTAATTTCATGACCAGTTTATGGAAGAAGACTCTGAATTTAAGAGATGTTAGATAATTTCCCCAAAGTTAAGCAAGTCACAGATAGGTGTAGGTGGCTTATGAAGCCGGCTCTTATTCAATCAGAAGGTGTGTGCTTTTTTGCTGGCACCGTAAGGTAAACCAAGAAGCATTTAAGAGCTGTTTAAGAAACAATCCCCTCTGGTAAGCATGCCATTATTATTTTAATAAGTTGATTGATGATTTTTAGTCATTTTCCTCAAGACCAGTGATAAATTCAAACAGAACAAAGTAGGTCATAGAAGAAATTACAGTGCTAAGCGGTCTCTATGCTAGTTCAGAATGCAGTCTCTTCACTCCGGGAAGTGTGCTTGCTGGTTACTTACTACGATACTCTATTATCACAGTGCATGTGCTTATCATGTGTTCTTAGTCATGAGTCTAATGAAAGGGGGGGACTTCCTTTTTATTTTACGTCAGTTTTGTGTGAATCTTGTATGCTCCAACTGCAATCAAAATGCAATCAGAGACAGATAATTATATCAAATTTGAGAGACGGGCCGGCCAGGCGGTATGTAAATGTACCCTTGAGATAGTATTTTGTTAACAGTATACTATAGTAGAATTCAAGTATTCTTGGATCTTAAGAGTATATGGCAGAATAGTTATACTCTTTGTTAAAAAGAACTATCATTATTGGACTTGCATGGCCTTTTGTATGTTATTTGACTATTTATTTTGTTATTAATAAAAGAAGGAACATTTGTTATTTTAATCATGCATTATTTAGGTTAAAGGTGCAGTGAGAAGTGGCAAAACAAGGAAAGAAAAAAAAAAACTTCTAGGGAGCTGAAGTGTCAAAAGGCATCTGACGTTGTTCCTTCCTCCATCTCTCAGGAAGGGCAGTAAGTGTGCACTGGCAAAAGTCCTGGAAAATCTACCAGTTTACAGAGGATTGCACAGAGAGAGTAGGCAAGTTGAATAAAAAATTATAAAAAGGCAATGAACAGTGGCGGAGGTTCTCTGTCATGGAAGCACAGGCAATAACAGTCAGCAAAACTTGCCACCCATCAGGGTTTCCTTTAGGCAGGAAACCCTTCAAGGAACATCCTGAAGTCTGATGTTATCTCCTGGGATAACAGTATTCACATTTGAACAGATGGATGACTCTAGCAAGGGCTTTTAAGAAAATACCAGAAGAGAGAGTAGATCTCATATTCTTTTTTTAAAAAAAATGTTCACACTGACCCAAAATAGTCTCCCTCCTGCCACAACCCTTTTCCCCTGGCAACACAGAGGAGTGGATGACGCCAGAAAACACTACATCCTGCTTTCCAGTTGCTTCAACAGAGGGTACGTTTAGGCTACGCTGTGTGTGTGTGTGTGTGTGTGTGTGTGTGTGTGTGTGTGTGTGTCTTTGTGTGTGTATTCTCACCCGAAGAACTGAACATCAGAATCAACAGTGTCCTTAATGAAAGTGAAGAACAAAAGGAACAAAAGACAGTATCAAAAATATAACTGAAGAAGACATTCCTGAGCTTAAACATGAAAAGCGTAGCTAGAATAGCAGGTCGATTGAGTTCTTGGCAAAATTAATGAAAGCAGATGCACACTCACTATGAATCGTTTTTTTAAAATTGAAGTATAAAGAAGGACAATGCCTGAAGTATCAGGTAAAATAAACATGTCTGCGACAGTATGAGATGAAGCTGACCTCTCATTATAAAACAGCACCAGCGAATGTCAAAAGAAAAAACATCAGTGCATTCAGGACTTTGATGAAAGAACTTTATACAGCCAGGGCATGTGTGAATGTGAGCGACGGAGGCGCACTGGTTCGGAGAAGACAGCTTTCGACCTATTTCATTTGCAGGATGCACTCATGTTTTCTATGAAGACGTATCTATCGAGCATCTATTATATACAAGGCACTTTGCTGAACAGTAAAGCTACAACAGAGAGAGGTTGGTCGTTACACGGCAGCGCCATGGCAAGAGATACCTGCTACAACAAGGGACGCCTGCCATTACTGAATGGACCGCCCAGCTTAAAGAAGGGTGGCAGTGATGACTACACTAACAGAGAGAGGAAGAGTGAGATCTGACACACAGAAGAGGAGTCGACAATGTGATGGCAGAGGCAGAGACTGCAGTGATGTGGCCACAGCCAAGGAAGGCCACTGGCCCCCAGAGTCCGGAAGAGGCAAGGAACAGATGCTCCCTTAGAGCCTCAGGAGGGAGCGCAGCTCTGCCGACACCCAGATTCCAGCTCAGTGACACTGATTTCCGACTTGTGATCTCCAGAACCGGCAGAGAATAAACGTGCCTTGTTTTAAGCCACTGGATGTGTGGTAATGCGTTACAGCAGCCACAATATACAAAGTTACCAAGTGTATGATGAATAAATTATCTCATGCATGTAGGAAAGTTGAAGCATACCACTTCGTTCTAAACAGAAAAGTGTAAGTTGAGGGTTTGTGAACCGTAGTACAATCTGTATGGATATTGATGGGCATCGCAGGTGTTGGCGAGACCTCCGATTGGCAAGGACAGGTGGCCTCCGTGCTCTTGGCAACAGGCGAGGGCAGCCTTGTCCCGGGCATTGGAATCGGCAGTGGTGGTATCTTCTGGGCAGAGGGCAGGGGCTCTTCGGGAGGTACCAATCACAGAGAAGCATGGTTCTGATTTCTCATTGTTCAGTGTTCTTTCCTCAATTATCCGCTTCCTTTAGACACGCCCTGTATTCCGGCCTCTGCCTTGTACGGTGATAACATGAATGTTCAAAACGTATAGAACATGGAATCTGGGCTGGGTACTACGTTGAATGCTGAGATCCTGATAGGACTGCCAAATAAAATACAAGAGAGTGACCCAAATTTGAATTTCAGACAAACAGGAACATTTTTAAAATATAAGAATGGCTCAAATATTGCATGGGGTTCATTGTTTCTCTGAAATCCAAGCTTAACTGAATCCTATACTTTCATTTGTTAAGTCTGAAAATGCTAGATTGCTAACAAGAAGCAGACATAATCTCTGCTTTTCCAGATTTTATCCTGTAGATGTAAGAGGAACATAAAAGGATAATTACAAGTTTTTTTTTTCTTTGGAGGAAGGTTTAGTGGAAAAACCAAAGAAAGCACTTGGTGTTTTGGGATATTTAATAGGGACCCCTTAGCATCTTTTGGTTTCAGGACAGGCTTCGTCTTCTCTGCCCACACTCACTTATTAAATTGGTTTAGTGTAGGTTTACACTATATTATGCTAGAATTATTATATTCGAATTGCTTTCACTGTAACCAAGCAAGTGATTCCTGAGACCCAGGTGTGTTACGAGGAAGCAGGGTTTTCTGCAGACAAGTTATGAAAACACAGAGCCTCAGGCCATGCAGGCAAAGTACAGAGCCGTGTCACTACCTGCCACCTCCTTAGAGCAGCCGGCTGAGCCTGTCTTCGCTGTGTGGGGGTGTCTGCTGTTGGGGGGGCAATGTGGGTGCCTTTGCAAACAATAAGAACTATGGTGGGCTACTTGTAAGAAGACAGTGCCTGTCCCCAGCCTCCCCTCCTCCAGCACGTTCGTACACAGACACACACACACTCTCACACACACACTCTCACACACACACTCTCACACACACACACACACACACACACACACACACACACACACACACACACACATACACACATCCTTCCCCCAGG
>NW_012151063.1:5942495-5945152 GCF_000956105.1 Propithecus coquereli | reverse complement strand
TTGCTTTCACTGTAACCAAGCAAGTGATTCCTGAGATCCAAGTGTGTTACGAGGAAGCAGGTTTTTCTGCAGACAAGTTATGAAAACACAGAGCCTCAGGCCATGCAGGCAAAGTACAGAGCCCTGTCACTACCTGCCACCTCCTTAGAGCAGCCGGCTGAGCCTGTCTTCACTGTGTGGGGGTGTCTGCTGTTGGGGGGGGGCAATGTGGGTGCCTTTGCAAACAATAAGAACTATGGTGCGCTACTTGTAAGAAGACAGTGCCTGTCCCCAGCCTCCCCTCCTCCAGCACGTTCGTACACAGACACACACACACACACACACACACACACACATACACACATCCTTCCCCCAGGCAGTTCCTCTCACCCAGGCTAAACAGAAAGAAGTAGTGCTGGTCTGAGAAGTTCATGAAAGTTGATCTCAAAGTAATTGTCATCACAGACATTGGTTGAAACAAATTGTTACAATCACAGAAATTGGTTGTAATCACAAAAAATGGTGGGAAGCTGCGCAATGACTCTCCTCTATTGAGCCCACAGGGTACTGTAAAGCTGTGCTTCGCAAACACAAACCACCTGGTGTATTACTCAGGGGTCTTCAGGGAAACAGAACTGGTAGGATCTACATATCTGTACCTACGTGTTTTAGGTATCTGTCACGCACACAGAGATTTCTTATAAGACAGTGGCTGGTGCAGTGACGGAGGCTGAGAAGTCCCGAGATCTGCCTCTTGCTCCGTGGAGACCCAGGAAAGCCGGTGGTGCAGGCCAGAGAGCTGGAAAGCAAAGGCGTAGATTCCAGTCCGCGTGTGAAGGCCTGAGAAGCAGCAGCCCTGAGGGCAGAAGAGGGTCTGTGTTCCACGCCAGCGGTCAGGCAGAGGGAGGGAGACGCCAGCCTTCCTGAGCCTTTTGGTCCTGCTCGGGCCCTTGGGGGGCTAGGTGGTGCCCGTCCGCACTGGGGACGGTGGATCCCAGAAACAACGCATAACCAGATACCCAGCCACCCGGTGGCGCAGTCAAGCTGACGCATGACATTCGTGATCACATCTGGGGATGCTGTTAGAGCGTAAATGCTGCTCCCGCAGGTCTGGGCAAAGCCGGAGGTGCTGGGCTTCTCAGGAGCTCACCGGGTGGTCAGGCAGCAGCTCTGGGGCCCACCCTTTCAGCAGCAAGGCCCTGACCTGGGGATTCTGCCCACACATTTCTGCACGTCCTTTTGCACCAAGAAAGATCTACAGATACAGGTGGGGGAGTGGGAAGTTGGATTCTCATGGGAAGAAGCTAAACCTTTGTTGAGAGAAACACAGAGTTAAGGTGCTGGAAGTCGGGTCTGGCCTAGAGGTAGCTCCCCGAGTTGTCAGACACTGGGGAACAGACCTCTGCCTCACTTCCCAAAGGGCAGAGGCCGTGAGGGGCGCTGGGGAGGCCCTCAGTCCTGCGTCAGGACTCGAGTCGTCGTCGCACAGAGAGGCGAGCCTACCTTTGGGTAGAATTCATTTATGCAGAACGTTTTATGTGCCTTTGGGTGCCAGGCCTGGGCGATGAGCATTGCTTAGCCAGCCCAGATAAGCCAGATACCACGTCATGCCCAGGAGACGAAAGGGTCGCAGCAGATGAGGACTTCACTGAGGGTGCACCTGAGTGCCAGGGAAGTCATGTGACCGTCGTGGGGCCACACAGCTGGGGGCGGGCCAGGACCCGAGCCCCGATTTCCCGGTGGAGTAGCCAGTGCCCCTTCACTCTCCTCTAGGAGGTGAGAGGAACAGAAAGCGCATCCAGAGCCTGTCGCTGGAGTCTGGCCCCGAATTCAACTTCGCCAGCTGGTATTTTCATACCAGTCCTCAGCATCTAGTGCGGTTTCTCCGCGATGTCTGCATTCCCATTACACAGTACTAATCACGGAAATGTCTCCTACGATGAAAGACTCTTGCATTTCCAACGCTCCTCTTCTCTGCTAAGCTGAAGCGATTTCATACCTCGGGCTCCGCCGACATCTTTAATACATCCTCAAAGCTGGAGGCTTAGATGTGGAAGGGACAAGTAAACAAACTGCAGCCGGGGTAGCCCGAGGGATGATTTTGGTTCACAGAAAAATAAACCGCGATTTAACAACCTTGTCTGGTCTTGTGTGAGCGAGTCGCAGCGCTCGAATAGGCCCAGGCAGGAGGCTGCCTTAGGACGATGAATTATGGGTGAGAGACCCACAGATTTTGCGCTGAGTCTGTCCAGCACGAGTGCTCCCTTCAGAAGGCTGGGAGCTTCCCTTACACGGGTCCCGTCTGAGGCATGAAATGCATCGCCAAGATGCGTGAATAACTCAACCAACACGAAATCAGTATTATTCGCCGCACATCACGAAGCTTGTCTAAAGTACTTGGCAGAGAGCCAGATTATATGAGGAAGAGTAGAGAATTATAGCTTTCAAAATTCTTAGTTGTTTAAAGGCCAAAGATTTTTTTAAAAACAACTTTTAAATTCATGAATGTAATCTCACACATAGAGAAGAGTATAATATCCAATTTGACGATATGTCTAAGTCTCCAGTAACTTGGAGGATGAACTGGATAGCTTGGAGAAATTGGAACAAAATCACATCCCACGGGTGACATATTCCAACTTCCTGGGGACCTTAATTTATGGCGAATTTATACATTA
>NW_012151063.1:5929575-5941690 GCF_000956105.1 Propithecus coquereli | reverse complement strand
TTGAAATAAAATCTACAAAATGACTCTCTTACCATAGGGCCTATGCGTGTGCCCATGCATATGCTGTTAACCCCTACATGGAATGCTCTCCCTCTGTATCTTAGCATGGCTCCCTCCTTCTTATCCTTCAACTTTTGGCTTTACCCCAGTTTGTACTTACACATTTGTTTAAATAATGCCATTTTAACTGCCAGTGAGCTACAAGCACAAGGAAAGCAGAGGCACTGGATCTCTGGGTGACCACGGTACATCCAGCACACAGCCTGCTGCCCGGCAGACAGTAGGCACTGGCCACACATTAGCTGCATCAATGAAATGAATCGCTTCCAACCTTCATTTGCCTTAATATGTTCTATTGAATAGAATCGCCCTATTCATTCAAGGCGGGGCTTGTGTTAAGATATTCCCAGAAATCTCGTTCCCTGGTTAGGATCTGGTCCCGGGTGCTACTGGGGACAGTCCAGTCACACCACAGCACACACCAGACTCTTGCTGCAGTGGCATCAGAGCTCCCTTGGACCCAACACAGTTCAGGGTACTAAATAACAAAATCCAAGTCCAAGGGCTGTGTGTGGCTTTGAGAGGTGGTGATGTTTTCACAGTAATGACCAACACTTGCCTTCTAATCAGCAGGCCAGGGAGGGCTGCACAGAGCTACCTCCAGAGCTGGTGTTGTGACTCAGGGCAGTCTATTCCAGCCTCGGGTGGGTGTAGCCCAGGGAAAGCTCTGGAGAGGGAGGGAGGATTAGCTAAACACGGGATAATCTGCCCCTGAGGTAAGGCGTACCGGGGACAAATGTAAGTAGGTGGATGAGGGAAGCCCGATGAGTCAGAATGATCTGGCGCAGCCTGAGAAGCACACGGAGAAAACCCAGACTACCCAGGTGGCACGGCAGCCACCTCAGGACCTTAATTAGAAAGCCCTAAAGCAGACGGGAAAGATCGGGAAACGTGGAGGCAGTGCTGGTGGCAAGAAACCCAAGACATTAAACGAGGAAGAGGAGGAAGAGGGCAGGCAATGGTTCCAAGCAGTGTGTTTGCAACCAGCTGCTAGGGTCGGACAACACGCTCTGACACACACGCAGCGGCACCGCTTCTCCTGGGGTTCCGTGTGGTGGTTTCCTGAAATGCAGATGAGAAGTCCCATCGCTATATCGAGATATATATATATATCCATGTGTGCATATATATATATATATAACATTCTATATTCTTGATACCATCAGGCGCTTGAAGGTAAAAGAAAACAAAAAGGAAGAAGAACAAGACATAGTTCCTGTCCTCCAGAAGCCTCCAGAGACCCACACCGAGAACTGTACCGTGACGTGCCTTAGGTATAGAGAGAAAGTTACAGACAGGGGAACCCATCCGGGGTGTTAGGGAAGCTCCTGACGGAGGTCACCCTCACAGTGAGTTTTGAAGTAAGGAAGAGCCAGGCAGAGAAACGAGAGAAGGGGGCTCCAGGCGATGGGCAGGGTCCCTGTGCAGGTGTGGGCGCCCTCGGTGGCAGGTGGTTTGGTTTTACTGGGGAAAAACGTGGTAGTAGCAGGCGCGGAGGCCAGGCGGCACGGGAGAGGAAGGGAGGGACAGCTTCACCCTGAGCAGCCTGCCCATCCAGAGGGGCAACTAGATGCTGTTTCTTGATCGGGGGCCAGCTGTGCAAGCAGGTTCCACTTTACAAAGCCTCACTGGGCTTTCTGCTTCTGGCGTGTGCTCTTTCCAGAGGCGTAAGGCATTGCAGTGAAATGTTCACAAAGAAAAGCAAACCACAACTTGCTTCCTCAGATAAAAACATGAACGCAAGCAAAACAGACAGACTGAAAAAAGCACCATCAACAAACGACACGGAGGTCAGCCATACGATGTGTGCATCTCCCAAATCCACACTTCTCTGATTCTACCAGGGCTCTGTTAATGCATTGTCCTGGGTTGAATAGCGTACCCCTAAAGTTCACGGCCACCTGCAACCCCAGAATGTGACCTTATTTGGAAACACTTTGTTTTAAGCCACCGGGTTGGTGGGAATTTGTTACGGCAGCCCTGGGGAACAAATGCACTCACTCACACCCGTGTCGGCAGGTGATTGTTAACACTGAAGCTCTTTAAGTAGATTTAACTTAAGTATTTTCACACAAGAGTGAGGAGGAGCTGGCTTGGGAAAATGGACATGTCTTGAGTGCCTCTTATTCCCAAATTACTGGGATCAACATGTGCCAACTCCAGTAATTCCTAAAAGTCATGCTGGAAGGGACAGATACATTTTATCCCCATTATGAGATGAGAGAGCCAATGCTAACATGCTTTCCCAGTTACTGGTTCTATACCCGGTTTTCCAAAATTTCAAACTGTGTGTACTTCTCACCCCCAAGATGTGTTCCATTTGTTGGATACTGTGTATTCCCTGAAATGTTCTGTGACCTTTGATTAAGGTCATGTTTTTATTTTTTTTAATAGGCATTGTTCAGGAATATAGCATCGACTCAAACTAGTCCTTGTTTACTATGTTACCTCATTAGATTCAGAAGGCTATGGGCTCCCTAGCAGAGCTAATCGAATGGAATCAAGTTAACAGAGACTTCTAATGGGAGTCACTCGTCATCTTGACAATGCCTGGATATGGCATTTAATTAAGGAACAGTACAAGACATTCCATTTATGCCAGGCAGAGAAGGAACCCCGAAGGATGACAGGACTGTCCAGGTCCCCTGCTTCTAATATTTCAGTGTCTCTATTAGAGAGACACAAGAATGAAAACTTCTTTCGTTTTTTCCTGTGGCTGCAGTAACTATTAATTATTGATACCACCATCTGGGTGGCTTAAAGCAGCATACGTTTATTCTCTCACTGTCCTGGAGGCGAGAAGCCCAAAACCAAGGTGTCAGCGGGGCTGCACTCTCTGCAAAGGCTCTCAGGTGGCCCTCCCCTGGCCTCTGCTAAATTCTTGTGGTTGCTGGCGGTCCTTGACGTTGTAGCTTCTAGCTGCGTCGCTTCTGTCTCTGCGTCTGTTGTCACACGGCATTTTCCTCTGTGTGTTGTATCTCGGCCCACCTTGCCCTCTTCTTATAAGGACATTTGCCATTGGGTTTAGGGCCCACCCTAATGCAGCATGACCTCGACTTAACTTGATTCCATCAGTAAAGATCCTATTTCCAAATAACGTCCCATTCACGGCTTGTGGGTAGACATGAATTTTCGGTGACATTATTCAACCCAGTATGGTACAGTGTGTTCTTTTTTTAAAAATTTAAATGCTAAATACAGGTTTACCTGCGTTATATTCAGCTTCTAGTTAGCTTCCTACGTTCTGCAGTGTTACAAGAAAACTTCACCTCCTCTCTTCAAAAGTCTCGTTTAGGTTCCGCCAAGGGGGACCAGCTCGATTCGCTTTGCCTGGGAGCTCCCCTGTTTCAGCGCTGGAAGTCTGGGGTTTCAGGAAACGCCTCAGTCCCGGGCAGGCTGGGGTGGTCGTTCACCAGACACTAAACCCTCTCCAGCCCCAGGTGGGATTTCACACTCCACATCTACCCATTTTCCTGCTCAAACCCAGTTCTTCGTTTGGTCAGGAGATGGGAAAATGTCATCAGCCAGGCAGACAAGTGGAGACTGAAGCTGCCTGAAAGATGTACAGTCATCGCTGTCCCAAGAGAGGTGCTGGGGCAGAGAGGTCAAAGGGTAGCTTTAAAATCCTCACTGATTTATTTACACACTTGTTACTCATTGCAGAGCTACCGCGTGCCAGACACTACCGAGTTCTGTCAAAACATTGTACATTTACTTCTCGCAGTCACAACCTGCAGGGTAGCTACTTCACAAAATTTCTCAGAATGCGTGGCTATATGAAGTCGCCCCAGAGAAATTCAATTCAACGGACACTTGTTTGAGACTTACTAAGTACCAAGCAGTATTCTAGATGCTGGTGATGTGTAGAGCGAGGCCATTCCTAACCTCTCACCAATGCTGCACTGCAGGGGGCAGACGCATCACGTGTGTCAATAAAGAAATGACAGGATTTCAGAGTGGGACTAATGCTGTGGAGGAAATAGGGTAGGTTGCTACAGAAGTGGGTGTGAAACTCTTTGGATGCTCAGGGAAGCCCTCTCTGAGGAGATGACATGGGAGTTGAAACTTAATGATAAAGAAGCCAGGTAGAGGAAGGCCTGGAGGAAGAGCTTCCCCGGGGAAAGGAGCAGCAGATGCAAAGGCCCTGTGGCAGGAGAGAGTTCGGCAAGTCATGCTGGAGGAGCGGAGTGAAGGCCGTGTGGCTGGTGGGCGGTGGGCAAGGGAGAGCGTGGTACACAAGGCCAGAAGCCAGGGAGGCCATGGGGAGAGGTGTCAACTTTATTCCACACACAGTGGAGGCCAATAAAGGGATCTGAGCACAGGAAGATGTGATCACATTTACAGAGCATGCCAGAAGGTGTGTGGAGGATGACTTGCAGCACAGAAAGAGGAGGTGAAGAGTCCTCTGTGAGGAAGCTACTGGAATAGGCAAGCCAGGTGAGGATGGTGACTTCACCTGTGGCAGAAGCAGACAAAGAGATGTGGATGGATTTGTGCATATTTCAGAGGGAGATGTTAAAACAGTACAAACAGAGCATGATAATTGTACAATTCTGGCTTCATATCTAACTTTAGTCCATCATTTTCCCCCATCGATGTCTTCTTGCATGCCAACCAACAAAAATTAAGAACAGCTCTTTTATTTTCTGGACATATTTGTGCTTTGCTGCTGTAATTTTTGGCTTTCTGGTATTTTGGAAACCTACTTCATGATGTTTCATATCCTTTGATGTGCATGCTGGTACTCAACTGAAATACAACCAAGAGGGATAACGCACCCTAGATTAAACACAGCCTCTAATTCTGCCTTTTCCTTTGAAAAACCCTGAGTTTGGGTCAGGATTCTCTGCCTGTCTCAACCACCACCATCGTACATGCACGTCCTGGAGAATACTTTTGGCCAAGCTTGGGATTCTGAGGACATCTGCCAGCAAGATGGAAAATAAAGTAATCTGGTGGCCATAGACTCATACTGGGGACAGCAACACTCAGTATGAGTTTGGACCGCAAGTTAGACACAGTGAGGACATTTTCTCTTTCCCTCTGTGGGAGTGAATCCTGTCATCTTGGGCTGCCTGTGGGAAGAGCTCCCTAGCAGAAGGATCTGAACCCCGTCACTGAGCACGCTTGGGTTGCTAAGACTTCTGTTACACAACAAAACACGGCGTTATTGAGCTCTGAAAATGGATCCTCCAAACAAAGAGCTGATACTCAAAGGTCTCCTTTGTGGGAACTCTGACATTCTTCAATGTCAAAAGCAAAAATTCTTGAGGGCTGGGCCACCACTTTCTGCGTCTCAAGTAGATGAGCTTATGTATGGTTGGATACCTGTCTTGGTTCTGGCTGTGCTGAAACTTTCTCACGTGTGCTTTGAGAAGAGTGTCAAGCAGCTAATGTGTCAGTGGTCAAAACTCTACGGTCTCTCAAAGGATGCATTCCACATCAATCCATCCATGGACCAGTCAGTGAAGGAGGAACTGGGGACCTAAGGGGCAGGGGGGGATCCTGCCCTCAACACGCCCACAGTAGAGGCGCTAGAAGGACCACGTCTTTGATGGCAAACAGCAAGGCCAGTCTTGCCAACAGGGTATGGAGTTGACGAGTGGCCTTTTGGTCATTTTTCTGGTGGACATCAATTCTTCATAATGTGATCTCTGCCAGTGTTAGAGAAGGAACATTTGAGCAGTATCGCAGTATCACTGCATATGTGTAGACTCCATCTACACAATGATTCTTTCAACATGCGACCCTTAAATATGCTGTGACGGTTAGTTTCATCTGTCAGCTTGGGCTAAGGGATGCCCAGATAGCTGGTAAAACATTACTTCTGTGTGTCTGTTAGGGTGTTTCTGGAGGAGATGAGCATTTGAATCAGTGTAGTGGGGTAAAGAAATCTGATCTCACCCATGAGGGTGGGCATCTTCCAGTCTATTGAGGGCCTGAATAGAACCAAAAGGCAGAGGAAGGGCGCATCTCTCTCTTTCTCTCTCTCTCTGCTCTTTCTCTTTCCCCTTGAGCTGGGACGTGCATCTTCTTCTGCCCTCAGACATCAGAGCTCTTGGTTTTTGGGCCTTCAGATTCTGAGATTTATGCCAGCACTCCCCACCCGAGTTCTCAGGCCTTCAGCCTTGAACTGCAAAACGCCACCTGCTTTCCCAGTTCTCCAGCATGCACAGGGCAGATCATGGCACTTCTTGGTCTCCATAATAATGCGAGCCAATTCTCATGGCACATCTCCTCTAACAGATGTATATTCACACATCTGCTTGCTTCTGTTTCTCTAGAGAACCCTGACAACACAGACGAGGAGTGTTGATGATTCAGGCACCGAGAAACACCTTCTGGGGGTATTTAGAAATAGAGCTTTTCCCGGGACCATCTGACTTTGTTTGCCCTGCTGTCCCTCCTCTGGAGGGGAGAAGCATGAACTGGTGTGGCCTGGCAGGGGTCCAGTGTCCTCCTCTTCCCTCCATAGTTTGTTTTGCCAGAGCCCAACAAGCACACTACAGTTATCCTCTGCAAGATGGCCAGGCTGTTTGGAGTTTGCACCACCCTCTTGGAAGCTACACCTGTTTTTCCATTGTTTTTCAGATTCTGCATTACATGTCCATATCTATTGTACAGTTATAAATTATGAATTTATAGAAAATAAGACTAGAGAATTTACAGACAAATTATTTTCTGTCTGAATTTTCATTCTGCCTTGTTTATCCTTCTTCTATCTAGAGAGGTGATTGTTTGGAGTAAGAAATTTTCTTGACAGTCACATTTCCAGGGTAGCAACTCTTCTTAAAGTGATGTACCCCTGCGGGGAAGAAAAGTTAATGGTCTGACCATTAAATGATGTACCTGGCACAGCAGTGGGCTTTGACACTCTCTCCAACCAACCAACCAAACACAACAGCCACCACTGATAGGTGGAGGGCATGAATGGGGTTTCTTAGCACAAGAGATATTTTTTTCCTTTTAAACAGAAGGTCAAAGTGCTTTCCTACTTCTGTGTGTGCACTGCTCTGCTGATCTGTGCCTCTGCCAGGTGCATCAGCTGTGAACCTATGAGTGGGAAAATGAGAAAAAGGTTCATGTTCATCTAATTTTTTGAAATAATCAGATTTTAGAGAATCCATAAATGCTTCAGAAGTATTTTTAGATGTGCTTAGCATAAAACAAAGCATTCACATTAAAAGCTCCATGTGGTGAAGTAATCTTTTCAGTACTCAGAACTACAAGGAAGGACAAAACATTTTATCAGTTTAATAAATGCTCTCCTAATGGAGGAGGCTTTTTTTTGTTGTTGTTTGTTTTTTGTCATGGGGATAGCAGTAATCAGAGTAAAGGGAAATATTTGTATTAATAACTTTTATTATATATACATAGCTGTAAGGTAGCTGTAACAAACCACTTGTTTTCTCTTACTATACTATCAACACAACACACTTCCGGTTACCAAAAAGTAAAGCAATTCTGCAACACCAGCTTGGTGTCCTACAATTTAACTCAATTCTGACACTATCTACCTGGAGATGGTGTCAGACCCCACAGGGTAAGGCTTCTCCCCTCTTCAGATACCAGTCACAGCCCCAGGTGGTTCACCTGTGCTTCTGACTGACCAGCTGTAAATTGGGGCTCCCATGGTTCCCCGGTCTGGTTCAATAAATTGGCTAGAGTGGCTCACAGAACTCAGGGGAACACTTACTTGTGTTTACTAGCTCAGTATGTTAATGAAGGATATGATAAAGGATACAGATAAACAGGTGGATGAAGAGGTGCAAAGGCTGAGGTCTGGAAGGGTCCCCAACTTCTGTCTCTGTGGGGCTGAGGTGTGCCACCCTCCCAGAACACAGATGTGTTCATCAACCTGAATGAACTTGAACCCCACAATTTTTGTATTTTTATGGAGATTTAATGTAGGCATAATCAATTATTAACTCAATCTCCTGCCTGTTCCCTTTCCCTGATGGGGGGTGGTGGGGCTGACAGTTCCAAGCCTCCAGTCATGGCTTGGTCTTCCTGGTGACCAGCCCCACCTGGGAGCCCACCAGCAGTCACCTAATTAGAAAAACCGTGCTCCTACCCCTAGGAAATTCCAAGGGATGGGAGCTCTGTGTCAAAAACCAGGTTCAAAGACGAAATGTCCAAACAAAAGATGCACCTAGCACTCCTCTTGCTCAGGAAATTATAAGGGCTTTTGAAGCTGTATGCCAGAAAATGAGGATAAAGACCAAATATTTATTTCTTACTGTATCACAATAGCTATAAGCTAAAACTCAAGCTCTCCTGTACAGTGATGCTAAGAGGATATAGTTAGTGGGATCGAGAAAAAAATTATTGATGGAATAGAGAGAATCACCCCCACCATGAATTCCCCATTTCATCAATCCCAACAATAAGGCTAATGTTGTCTCCATGATCCAAATGAATAACTTATAGGAAAGTGGAAAACTAAACTGAGAGATCAAAGAAGCAGAGACACAAACTACAGAGAGCCTGTTAAGGGGAGGGAAACCCAGATGTCACTCCAGGGGGCAAGCACACACGCTATGGGCAAAGGCTTGGACCCAGGGGTCCTGAGCTTCAGAAAAAATAAATGGCTTCTGCTCTTTAATCTGTACTTTTCTCTTTGGAGTTGGATTGAAGCTAAGGATAGTGAAAGTAATTTAAATTGGGAATTTAGAAAGCTCTAGGGAGCCAATCAGAGCAAGCAACTAGCGTAGAAGACTTTGTCATCATCAAAGAGAATATTTTTCAAAATAATTTTTAGTTTAGAGATTGGGTCTTGCTGTGTTGCTCAGGCTGGAGTGCAGTGGCTATTCACAGGCTTGATCATTGTGTGTTACAGCCTCGAACTCCTGGGCTCAACTTATCCTCCTGCCTCAGACCCCCAAGTATCTGGGACTAGATATGCAAACCACTATGCTTGGCAGGAATCTTTTTTTTTTTTAATTGACAGATATCACTGTATGTTTTTTCATGTATGTCATGGTTTGAAGCATACATACATTGTAGAATGGTTAAATCTAGCTCATTAACAAATGCATTAACTCCCATACTTACCATTTTTGTGGTAATAGAACATAACATTCACTCTCTTTGCATTTGTCAAGAATACAGTATGTTGTCATTAACTATAACTGTAGTCACCTTGCTGTACAACAGATACCAAAATTTAGTCCACTTATCTAACTGTAATTATGTATCCTCTGACCAAGATGTCCCCATACTCCTTTCCCCACTAATCACCCCAGCCCTTTGAAGACCACCATTATTCTTTCTACTTCTATGATACCAGCTTTTTAAGATTGAACATTGAGTGAGATCATGCAGTATTTGTCCTTCTGTGACTGGCTTATTTCACTTAACATAATGTCCTCAAGTTTCATCCATGTTGTTGCAAATGGCAGAATTTAATTCTTTTTTATGGTTGAATAGTATTTCCCTGTGTATATATACCACATTTTCTTTATTCATTCATCCATTGATGGGCACTTAGGTTAATTCTGTATCTTTGCTATTGTGAATAATGTTGTAATAAACATGGGAGTTGCAGATATCTCTTCAAAATACTGATTTCATTTCTTTTGTATACGTACTCAGTAGTGGGATTGCTGGATCATAGGGTAGTTCTATTGTTAATTTCTTGATGAGCTTCCGTACTCTTTTCCATGATGGCTGTACTAATTTATAGTGTAAAGGATTCTCTTTTCTCCATGTTCTTGCTACTACATGCTATTTTTTGTCATTTTGATAACTGTTATTCTAACTGAGGTAATATCTCATTATGGTTTTGATTTGCATTTCCCCGATAATTAGTGATGTTGAGCAGATTTTCATATACCTATTGGCCATTGGTATGTCTTCTTTTGAGAAATGTCTGTTCAGATCTTTTACTCATTTGTTAAATTGGGCTGTTTGTTTTTTGCTATTGAGTTGTTTGAGTTCCTTAGGTATTTTGAATATTAACTCCTTGTTAGATGTATAGCTTGCAACTATTTTCTACCATTCTGTAGGTTGTCTCTTTACTCTGTTGATTTTTTCATTTGATGTACAGAAGCTTTTTAGTTTGATATAATCTCATTTGCCTAATTTTGATTTTGTTGCCTGAGCTTTTTAGGTCTTATTCAAAACATCCTTGCTCACACCAACATCATAAAGCATTTCTTCTATGTTTTCCTCTAGTAGTTTCATAGTTTTGGGTCTTATATGTAGGTCGTTAATTCATTTTGAGTTTATTTTTATATATGGTGAGAGATAGGAAGGTCTAATTTCATTCTTCTGTATGTGAATATCCAGTTTTCCCAGTACCATTTATTAAAGAAACTGTCCTCTCCCCCTTGTATGTTCTTGGCACCTTTGTGGAAAATCAGTTGGCTATAAATGTAAAGATTTATTTCTAGACTTTCTATTCTGTTCCATTGGTCTTGTGTCTATTTTTATGTCAGTATCATCCTGTTTTGGTCACCGTGGCTTTATAGTATATTTTGATATCAAGTAGTGTGATGCCTTCAGCTTTGTTCTTTTTGCTCAGGATTGTTTTTACTATTTAAGGTCTTCTGTGGTTCCAAACAAATTTTAGGATTGCTTTTTCTATTTCTGTGAAGAATTTCATTGGTATTTTGAAAGAGATTACACTGAATCTGTAGATTGCTTTATATAGTATGGTCATTTTAGCAATATTAATTCTTCCAATATATGAAAATGAGAATTTTTTCCACTTATTTGTGTCTTTTTCAATTTCTTTCATTAATATTTTATAGATTCCATTGTAGCGATCGTTCATCTCCTTGGTTACATTTATTCCTAGGTATTTTTTTTTTGTAGCTATAGAAAAGGGGATTGTTTTCTTGATTTTTTTTCAGATAATCTGCTACTAACATATAGAAATACTGCTGATTTTTATATGTTTATTTTGTATTCTGCAAATTTACTAAATTCATTTACAAGTTCTAATGGTTTTTTGGTGGAGTCTTTACAGTTTTCTATAAATAAGGTTATGTCATCTGCAAACAATGACAAATTAACTTTCCCCTTTCTAATTTGGATACATTTTATTTCTCCCTCTTGCCTAATTGCTCTGGGAAGGACTTTCAGTACTATGTTGAACAGAATTGATGAAAGTGGGCATCCTTGTCTTGTTCCAGATCTTAGAGGAAAAGTTTTCAACTTTTCCCTGTTCAGTCTGGTGTTTGCTGTGGGAAAGAGAATGTTAAGGGTGACGACATACATTTGATGAGAATAAATGTATGCTGTCACCTTCTGGGAGGGAACAATTTTTTAAAAATAACAAAACAGCATGAAAAAAAAAGAAAAGGTTTTTTAGGCCAATCAAAAGAGAAAAATGAGTCACTTATTTTTATTTTGTTTGACTTGTGTGTTTTCAAATGCATTCATCTGACTAATTGCTAGGTTGACTCACGAATTATCTATTGGAAACAAACCACAAATCAAACACATTCATGAACCTTAATGAAAATATTAGAGACGTGTTCTCAGTAAAATGACTCTTGTCAAGTACTCTATCTGCTTCCTGTGGCTTCTAACATACATAGAGAATTGCTTTTTAGATTTTTCTTGAAGACTCAAATAATTGCTGAGGAAAGGTCAGTGATGCCATTGTTATGAGCCTTCCTGGTAAGATTGTGAAAAGGAATACATCACAGACCATCTAGTGCCCTGTGTTGCATGCTGATAGGTAGTGCTAGGTGAAGTTATGATTTCCCAGGAAACTCCTTATGTCTTAGCTGATTTCACTTCCTCACCTCTTTTTCTCTTTACCCAGTCCTCCCTCTCACTTTCCTCCAACACATTTTCTAGAGTTCCTATTTGTGTTGTTGTTCACTGTGAGCATATTATTTCCTCTGTAAGAGATATTCTTCACCTTGTGAATTGTGTCGGTAGGTAGAACCTGCAATCCCACTACAGAGCCATGGATAATGTAAGGTAGTTTATCTACAGTTCCTCTCGGAGACAGGATGCTGTAGAGCAGATCTTCTTTCCTTCCCCTTGTCAGATGTAAGGGGAGAAATAAGAACAGGAATCAGAAAAATGACACAATATC
>NW_012151063.1:5927802-5929525 GCF_000956105.1 Propithecus coquereli | reverse complement strand
GAATACATGTGCTTATATATTTCCCCAAACATTCCCTCATCATAAAATAATATAATAATTTTCCTGATCTTTGGGGAGAGGTTTAAGTCATGTGCATTGGAGGAAATAAAATTTCTCCCGTGGTGAATTTGGGATACCAGGGCTCCCATCCCATTCTCTCCCTAAGTTGATTTATGATATTCAGGAAGCACGAACATAAATGGGACACATCTGTACTATCATATACCTCACTGGGAAAAATACAGAGTGAGCTTGATGCCTCTAAAATGTCCCTGGCACTAACATTTCCCTTGACTTTTTTCCAGAAAGTCTAATCATGGGAAATAGCATTGCTCAAAATCACTCAAAAATTTATCTCCTAGAGACACTGCTATGATTCATAGACAGCTACTGCTTCCTTCCTTCTCTCTGCCTCTCTGTCTGTCTCTCTGTCTCTGTCTCTGTCTCTCTCTGTCATCTTTGCTTTGTATTCCTTATCCAATGCCCAGTCTTTGTCCATCATCTAGAAATTTTTTCCTGATCTTTTGCCCTCATATCTTAACAGTGTTTCTGCTTTCAGTCTGTTTTATCTAACGTGCTTTTAATTGTTAGTTTAATTGTTGCTGTTGTTGCTGTTATTTTGCATCTTTTCTTGTCACTATCGAAGTGCAGTGTATCCTGTAGATCATTAAATTAGGCTCCACGTATTCGGTCAGACAACTCATGTTGAGGGCCTGCTTTTTCCCAGGCTGAGGTCTCGGAGCAGAGGAGTTGCAGTCAGTGAATGAGAATCCCTGCTCTCAGGACCCTCATTGCTGTAAACTTCTCCTGAACTGGAACTCACAGCCCTAGAGCTCCTTAAATCCTCATGCCTTTCTACCAAGCAAGCTAAGAATTCTCTAGTCAAGCAAACCAACTTCTGCTCCCAATCTTCAAATCCTCCCACAACCCCTCACAATGTCCTCTTTTACCTGCTCCATGTTTTTACTCAAGCTGTGTTTCTTCTTTTTAAAGAATTCCCCCATGTTTGACCACTTGTCCAAATTCAAACATAACCTCCCTTTCAAGAGCAGCGTTGCCTTGGCAAAGGCTTCTCAACGGCTCAGGCTCACAGCATTCTTCCTGACTTCAGTAGGGTTTATTTCTGCCACCCGGCTGGCACTTGATCAGGTGGGTGGGCTGTTGTAAAACACAGACACTCCATTTGCAATGTGAACATATACTTGGCCTCCCTCGCTTTGCTAGATATTTTTGTATAGTACCTCTGCAAGAACCTGATCCATTGTGGACATACAGAACATGTTCACTAAAAATCTTGTGTGGTGGAATGTACCAAGTATGTATAGTGCATGGCCAGACATTTCCCTTTGCTGTGATTTGGCTAAATTTCTTGTTCATTGGGTATGTGATCTGGAGGAAAATTAGAGAACATTAAAGAAAGGTCTGGCTTCTTAATCTAGTTAACAGGCCAATTTATTCAAGTGTTCTGTTGTTCTTCGGAGGAAAATGTTGACAAAATAATATATATTATATACACATACACATATATGTATATATATTATACATGTATGTTATTATGTGTGTATACATATAATCAAAAGACAGGATTCTTGATTGCACCATTGAAAATTAAAATATTAAAATCTGTGTATTTCAGCTCAGATTATGTTTCAAAATTGTACGTGGATTAAGTAAAGTCTCAGTCATAACATGAACAACTTGAGATACAGCCCTATGGGCTCCT
>NW_012151063.1:5925514-5927752 GCF_000956105.1 Propithecus coquereli | reverse complement strand
GGAGACAGGATGCTGTAGAGCAGATCTTCTTTCCTTCCCCTTGTCAGATGTAAGGGGAGAAATAAGAACAGGAATCAGAAAAATGACACAATATCACTCCTACTACTAATAAAGCTGATAGTAGAATGCAGATGTGCTATTAACTAGACTTCTTCATTCCAGCCTCCCTAAACTAACCTAGCCCACCAGCTAGCAGGTATTCTCTTTGCAAAGACAGAATCTGCTCTTACAGGGAACAGAGAAACACACAAGATTTCTTTCCATAAGGTTTTCTCCTCACTTCCTACCTTTCTCCCTTCCTCTCATCTTTCTTCTCTCCTCCCTCCTTTTTCTTGCACCCTCCCTCCCTCTCTCCCCCCTATCAAATATATCTTCTTGGGACTTTGAATAAGGGGCACATGATACAAAGATGTCCCTCTCTTTATGGAGTGGCTTATCTCCTGCTTTCTGGGGGCAGCCAAGAGAAAGGAGCCTACAGGAGCACATGGTGCCAGGGAACAGATATTTTAACCTTTGGGTGCAATCCCTACATGGGTTTCCTAATGTCTAAAGTCCAACAAGCCCCTGGTAATCTCTCTCACTACCAAAATGGTAAATCCAAACCATCTACCACATCTCTGGTGTATTCTAAGAGATGCGTGGCATCACCTGGTTCAACTTCTCTTTGGTTATCACAGCAATACATTTTCTCCATTTATGACTTTGGGCCACACTTTGGTCCACAGAGACCTTGGTCCTCTTACCTCCCCCCCCATTTTTGACATCACTTGGATGGGATCTGGAAAGCAGGGTGTGGTCAATATTTTAGATGCTCTGATAAAACATACGTGGACGCAGGGGTCTGCCTTCTTCTTAAGATTCCTAGAGGACCCCAGGACTGGTTCATGCTGGAACAGCCACGTCACAGGAGAGGGAATGTTGCACCATCATAAAGTAAGCACATTACTTTGTAGGTCTCTTTGGACTTTGCAGTCAGTGCTACACAGGATTGTTCCAGTCTCCCCCATGGACTCAGTGCCCTCAAACATGCCAGGTTTGAGCAGTGCCTCTAGCAGGAGAAGGTTGGCCAGATGACTCTCCTGTCGACTTTTCAGTTTTTAAGGGTAATAAAAAATATCCGAATATATTGCATCCCCCTCCCTGCTAGCCCTTCCCTTTCCTGTTTGCTGTCAGTAAGGGAAGGTTTTCACTCATTTCTACCCTGAAGACGTTCTGGGCCATCCAGAAAAGAGCTGGTTGTCTGATTTTCCCGGCACTCTCTGTATATGACTACTCTCTTGAATTTTACCTTAATAATGAAGTGTTTCCTCTCAGTACACTCCTCCTAAATGGAGTTAGCTTTTCTATGAGTTTGGCATGTGTAGATTATAACTAATCCACATTTTCTGCAGTTTGTGTATACTTTAGAAAGAAGCCATATCATTACTTTAATACTCGAAATTCTCTCAAGAATTGTCTCCTGAATTATAATAGAAGTAGCTAATATTTATTGAGTACTTACTATGTGTTAGGCACTTAACTCCTATATCCTGATAATACTATGAGGCAAGTACGACTATTATTTCCCTTTGCAGATGGAGGATCTTAGGCATAGAGCACTCAGTTAATTTGCCGAAAGTCACGCAGCTCAGACATGACAACGCCAGGATTTGAATGAAGGCGGACACCAGACCACAATCTTAGTACTAAAAATATAGTACTCCTACATTTTAAAGGCCATCTTCAGAATGACCTAGGAGAGTCCTGTGAATGGTTAAATGGTTAACGTAACATTTGGACAATGATTTAAGCACAACTGATTTTTTGTGTGTTTTAAAAAGCAAGCAATTAACACAAGAGGACAAGCAAACACAAACAGAAAGAAAGAAACAAAAACCTCTGAAAAATACTATCCTTTGTGAAATGATGTCTCCACATTATAGTGATTCAGGACAAGGGATTCGGTGTCCTTACTTGAGTTCTCAGGAAAACAGAAAATTGCACCATCTCCAAGGCCAAACCTTTCTTCTTAAGATGACTCAAGCCAAACACATCCCTGGCTGCCCAGACTGGCAAGGAATTAACAAGAGGGGAACTGAGGGCCAGTCAGGAAAGGGAGATGTTTCTCTAAAAAAGAAGAGTTTGTTTGTCCTGTCGAATGACCAAAAAGAATAATGAGGCAGGAAACCAAGCTGAGGTTCACCCAGCTCCCACTTTCAACAAAAGTTGATATATGAAAAATAAATGAACCAGATCCCA
>NW_012151063.1:5918805-5923854 GCF_000956105.1 Propithecus coquereli | reverse complement strand
GCTCAGGCTCACAGCATTCTTCCTGACTTCAGTAGGGTTTATTTCTGCCACCCGGCTGGCACTTGATCAGGTGGGTGGGCTGTTGTAAAACACAGACACTCCATTTGCAATGTGAACATATACTTGGCCTCCCTCTCTTTGCTAGATATTTTTGTATAGTACCTCTGCAAGAACCTGATCCATTGTGGACATACAGAACATGTTCACTAAAAATCTTGTGTGGTGGAATGTACCAAGTATGTATAGTGCATGGCCAGACATTTCCCTTTGCTGTGATTTGGCTAAATTTCTTGTTCATTGGGTATGTGATCTGGAGGAAAATTAGAGAACATTAAAGAAAGGTCTGGCTTCTTAATCTAGTTAACAGGCCAATTTATTCAAGTGTTCTGTTGTTCTTCGGAGGAAAATGTTGACAAAATAATATATATTATATACACATACACATATATGTATATATATTATACATGTATGTTATTATGTGTGTATACATATAATCAAAAGACAGGATTCTTGATTGCACCATTGAAAATTAAAATATTAAAATCTGTGTATTTCAGCTCAGATTATGTTTCAAAATTGTACGTGGATTAAGTAAAGTCTCAGTCATAACATGAACAACTTGAGATACAGCCCTATGGGCTCCTATGTGTTAGTCACTGGTCCATCTTTGAGTCTGATGAGTGCCCAGGTTTTGAAAACAGTCATGTAAAACACAAGGGTTTGAGGACAGATGAAAATTATAAAATGCAAGATACCTTGGATTAGTTTAATAGTTGAATTCAGTAGCTATGACTATGAAGCTCAGAAATCAATACAACCAATTTATGATGAAAAGAAAGATTCACCATGGAGGAACTGTGGGGTTGTGCTGAAAGTTACATGTTCTAAGAAACTCAAAGAAAAACACACAACTAGGTTATGAGCAGATGTTGGCAATTCTTATCTGTAAAATCATTACATTTTCTCTGCTAGCCTTCAAGGAACCCTGATTTAAATTAAGGACTTTCAGTCAAATTGTGGTTTTCTTGTAGGAACATTGGCCATCTATCAACCAGAGTAAGAATGTATATTAGGATCTTTAATTTTATAACAAGTTATCGCTGTGCTACCTACTTTATTATACTGAGAGTAGGTGAATGATGCCCCCTGAAAACACAGCAAAAATGACTATTGGCTGAATTCTAACTGTGTCAGTCTGTGGTTGCACACTCTACGGAATACACATATCACTGACATCTCACCATAGTCCTACAAATGTGGGGTTATTCTATTTTACAGAAGAGAGACACAAGATGCATGAATTTTATGTCTGCACCAGAAATCTTAAATTTGGATGGTTCCCTCAGTAGCTTTTCTTAAAAGGTAACCTTTTCACTGAAGTATAGTATAAGAGAGGAAATTGCAAACAGGAATTTCACAATGAATTAATGATGTAAATTCATAATTAATTTCATAAAGTAGACATAGGCAGGTGAAAAAATGGACAATTATCAGCACCTCTGAAGCCACATTCATGTCTCTTTCTACTCATTCCTCTAGAACATTTGATGTGAGCCTGGTTGATTCAAGTGAGTTACACCAGGACACAGTGCATGCTACCTGTTCATTCCTTGAGATTATTTAAACCTTATTCCTGCAGTAGCGTGGGTCACTACAGAGATACTGTGGATCATACTGCATTGGGCACATCTTTTCCTCCACAGAGATGTTTATGCAAAGCTATAATTTATCAGTATGCCTTGACTTTTATTGAGATCTATCTTAGTTTGGGTTTCCCCAAAGGAAACCTTGAGAGTTTATTTGGAAAGGAATCCGAGGAGGCAGCACTGAGGAAATAAGAAGGCTGAAAAAAGAACAGAGAAAACCGAGAAAAGATTCTCTCTGTGGTATATAGAGCTTCTTCCAACTGAAGACTCTGAGAAACTTCAGAATGGGCCCACCAAAGAATGAGGAGGCTGAGGCATTTATCCATGGAGGGTTGTTTACCCCTTAGGGTTATCTCAAAGGAGTTAACTCCTCTCTATTTCCTGGTCAAGATCACGTAGACTGGACAAGCCCCAGTGAAGTTAGCTTCTGCAGAATAGACGAGTGACCCGAGCCTGGGCAAACCACACACACGCATTCCAGAAGCTGAGCTATATAGTTGAATTCATGCGGCATCAAGAGATCTGTTATAAGAGACTGGAAGTGAACATTATCTTTTTTGTTTTGAAAAACCATCATTATGATATTGACTTTGCATAGTTTAATATACAAGCATGTGCCATAAATACCAGAGACTCAGGAAAACATTAGCCTCTTGTGATGATATAGCTGTCATCATCTCATTAGAGAACAAGCACCTGCAACTCATTGCGTTTCTGTCCTGGCCAGGGCTCCTAGCAACTCAAAGCTAAGTTCTTAGCTGCCCTTCAATGACTTCCCTCTCCTTTGCATTTCTTCCGTAATTACTGCTCAGCTCCATACTCATGTAGAGATTTTATCCTAAATTTTATACGTTTTGTATCCCTGCATGTGTCTTAAATATTGCCTCAAATACATTTTGGAAAAAAAATACATGGATTAAAAATCATAAATAAAAAGCCAACCTAGGGAAAGGAATAATTCATCCTGATATTTTATAGCAGCCAAGGAAATTGAGTCAAAAGAGAAAATTCCTGTGTTGGGTCTATACTTTTTCAAGGTGTGATATGTTATATTTATAGTAAACCCCAGTTATCTTCATTGTGCAGATGGGGAACCCAAGGCTCAAAGGAACCAAAGAACTGTGGGAAGCCAAGGCAATCATGTGGTGGATATGGGAGCCAGACCTGCAGGCTGGTCTGCCTGGCTCCATCCACATGTTCCCTTCGAACAATGAGAACATAGTGACTAATGTTAGATTATGCCTAACAATGGAGAGATGCAATATATGTATGTAATAACACATTATATATTGTTAGTTTTGCTTTCCTTTAACATTCAAACCTTTCCTAAAATCATAGTGATGTTGGAGAGAATGAAAGACTAAGTCTAGGGTCAGCATTTCATCTGCTCTTGACATGTTTCTTGAGCTCATTCACAATTTTAAGATAACACACTACCCAATTTGTCATATTATTAAAGATTTTTGAAATTAGTAGGCTGTACTTACTGGATGCAAACAATTACAAGCAATTACAAAAGAATTTTAATACAAATCATTTCAATTTGATATTATTTATTTTGAAATGGAGAAGATTAATGACAGTAGAATGAATATGAATTTCAACTGAATTTTGCATGTGTTTCAGGAAACCTGGCTCTTCCAGAGGGTGGGCACAGGGAGAAGCAATGCCTAAGAAGCCACTGGTTCTCACTGATCTGAGCCACTTGTTTTGCACAAACTCATGCTGGACAGCCTTCTTTCTCAAAATGAAGGGTTCTTAAATCCGATTATGTCACAGCCTGCACTCCACTTTGGGTATGAATAGATTTTAATCTCATAAATCAATTTTATGGCAGCCACCAAGTCAAACTTTTCATATGATAAACTTCCTCAATTTGGTTCAAATGGACATCACGATGTAAACAGTTGGCCTCTCGGAGGATTAGCCAGTTCCAAGACTTTTTAGTCTCAAGGTACTTTTTCTGCCAAATATTTATTTACTCTGACTCAGAGGGCATACCTGGCTTAGTTCTGAAAGTTCAGTTAATACACAGAAATGTGTCCTCATAGGCAGGGGTGATTTCAAATACTGTGAAATCACAATATCAAATTGTGCAGGGGCACGCAGTGATCAGAATGGAACTGCTGAGCTCAGAATGACACTCACATGGACAACGGCGACAAGCACACCTGACTCCCGGAATTCAACAGACCTAGGGATCCCTCATCTCCTCCCAGATTTCACAAAACCCACAGAGGCAGTGCAGTTCGAGTTAGTAATTCATGACTTCAATAGAAAGTGAGGAATATAGATGCTTCCTGTTCCCAAATTGGACTAAGATGGATTTACATGTGTTAATTTGCTTCAGTAGATTCATCTCTAAAAATAACAGTGAGAGAAATGCACATACCATCAACAAATTCGGTCTGCTTGGGAACTGAAGCAGCAGATGCTTCACATCTTCAATTATTTCCCAACAGCTGGCAGGGATTTAAAAATCATCAAAGGCGTTTATTAATAACAAACGCAGCATCAAACTTGATGGATTGGCATAGCTTTTTGTTGTCGTTTTTTGACCATTTCTGCAGTTGGGGGAGAATTGACAAATGTTGGAAAACTGTAGTGGATTCAGCAATGAGACTCATGAATTGAATAAATGTAACATAAATTCACTCATAGGTAGAGAAAAAGGACCTCATATTTAACTGGAGACACAGGAAAAGAGATGGCACCGCTTTTCTTACCAGCTATCATCAATGTTTGATTCATCATAGTCGACAGTATGGCTAGCTGGAGGTAATTTCTCAAATGTGTAAATGATTGGAAACAATTTAAGTATCCCTTAACAGGGATTGCTAAATAAACGATGGTGAGCTACACAATAAAACACTACACATCTGTACCAAAAAAAACAAGTGCTAAATCTTTATACATTGATACCAAGAGAGAGTAGTGTTCAATTGTTTATATTGCATAAAGAAACTATTAAACGTGAGCAGGTAATGGGCAGGGTTGGGCTGAATGCAGAAGAGAGCAGGGGGTGGGAGTTGGTCCTCCATAAACCTTGTTTATTTTAAATGAATTTGTTTTCCTTCTTGTCGGGGTTTTGCAGTAATGTCTCTTATGTCCACATACTGCTTTGGGGGTCTCATGACCCTCTCAGGCAAAGCTTCCTTCAGTGTTTGGCTAGATATAATTTCCCAATTAAAAGTACTGTTATAAAATGTTCTTAGAGCCCTGTATTTTTTCTTCCTTGTAGTTGTCTTTATTGCAATTGTGTGTGTGTGTGTGTGTGTGTGTGTGTGTGTGTGTGTGTGTGTGTTTATTTATTTGATATTTCTCCCCAAACACTAGCCTGGGAGTCCCTGGATGGGGTTTTGGTTTCTGCTACCTGGCTGCAGAATCTCCAGTGCTGACCGTG
>NW_012151063.1:5912828-5918750 GCF_000956105.1 Propithecus coquereli | reverse complement strand
CATTCCTCTAGAACATTTGATGTGAGCCTGGTTGATTCAAGTGAGTTACACCAGGACACAGTGCATGCTACCTGTTCATTCCTTGAGATTATTTAAACCTTATTCCTGCAGTAGCGTGGGTCACTACAGAGATACTGTGGATCATACTGCATTGGGCACATCTTTTCCTCCACAGAGATGTTTATGCAAAGCTATAATTTATCAGTATGCCTTGACTTTTATTGAGATCTATCTTAGTTTGGGTTTCCCCAAAGGAAACCTTGAGAGTTTATTTGGAAAGGAATCCGAGGAGGCAGCACTGAGGAAATAAGAAGGCTGAAAAAAGAACAGAGAAAACCGAGAAAAGATTCTCTCTGTGGTATATAGAGCTTCTTCCAACTGAAGACTCTGAGAAACTTCAGAATGGGCCCACCAAAGAATGAGGAGGCTGAGGCATTTATCCATGGAGGGTTGTTTACCCCTTAGGGTTATCTCAAAGGAGTTAACTCCTCTCTATTTCCTGGTCAAGATCACGTAGACTGGACAAGCCCCAGTGAAGTTAGCTTCTGCAGAATAGACGAGTGACCCGAGCCTGGGCAAACCACACACACGCATTCCAGAAGCTGAGCTATATAGTTGAATTCATGCGGCATCAAGAGATCTGTTATAAGAGACTGGAAGTGAACATTATCTTTTTTGTTTTGAAAAACCATCATTATGATATTGACTTTGCATAGTTTAATATACAAGCATGTGCCATAAATACCAGAGACTCAGGAAAACATTAGCCTCTTGTGATGATATAGCTGTCATCATCTCATTAGAGAACAAGCACCTGCAACTCATTGCGTTTCTGTCCTGGCCAGGGCTCCTAGCAACTCAAAGCTAAGTTCTTAGCTGCCCTTCAATGACTTCCCTCTCCTTTGCATTTCTTCTGTAATTACTGCTCAGCTCCATACTCATGTAGAGATTTTATCCTAAATTTTATACGTTTTGTATCCCTGCATGTGTCTTAAATATTGCCTCAAATACATTTTGGAAAAAAAATACATGGATTAAAAATCATAAATAAAAAGCCAACCTAGGGAAAGGAATAATTCATCCTGATATTTTATAGCAGCCAAGGAAATTGAGTCAAAAGAGAAAATTCCTGTGTTGGGTCTATACTTTTTCAAGGTGTGATATGTTATATTTATAGTAAACCCCAGTTATCTTCATTGTGCAGATGGGGAACCCAAGGCTCAAAGGAACCAAAGAACTGTGGGAAGCCAAGGCAATCATGTGGTGGATATGGGAGCCAGACCTGCAGGCTGGTCTGCCTGGCTCCATCCACATGTTCCCTTCGAACAATGAGAACATAGTGACTAATGTTAGATTATGCCTAACAATGGAGAGATGCAATATATGTATGTAATAACACATTATATATTGTTAGTTTTGCTTTCCTTTAACATTCAAACCTTTCCTAAAATCATAGTGATGTTGGAGAGAATGAAAGACTAAGTCTAGGGTCAGCATTTCATCTGCTCTTGACATGTTTCTTGAGCTCATTCACAATTTTAAGATAACACACTACCCAATTTGTCATATTATTAAAGATTTTTGAAATTAGTAGGCTGTACTTACTGGATGCAAACAATTACAAGCAATTACAAAAGAATTTTAATACAAATCATTTCAATCTGATATTATTTATTTTGAAATGGAGAAGATTAATGACAGTAGAATGAATATGAATTTCAACTGAATTTTGCATGTGTTTCAGGAAACCTGGCTCTTCCAGAGGGTGGGCACAGGGAGAAGCAATGCCTAAGAAGCCACTGGTTCTCACTGATCTGAGCCACTTGTTTTGCACAAACTCATGCTGGACAGCCTTCTTTCTCAAAATGAAGGGTTCTTAAATCCGATTATGTCACAGCCTGCACTCCACTTTGGGTATGAATAGATTTTAATCTCATAAATCAATTTTATGGCAGCCACCAAGTCAAACTTTTCATATGATAAACTTCCGCAATTTGGTTCAAATGGACATCATGATGTAAACAGTTGGCCTCTCAGAGGATTAGCCAGTTCCAAGACTTTTTAGTCTCAAGGTACTTTTTCTGCCAAATATTTATTTACTCTGACTCAGAGGGCATACCTGGCTTAGTTCTGAAAGTTCAGTTAATACACAGAAATGTGTCTTCATAGGCAGGGGTGATTTCAAATACTGTGAAATCACAATATCAAATTGTGCAGGGGCACGCAGTGATCAGAATGGAACTGCTGAGCTCAGAATGACACTCACATGGACAACGGCGACAAGCACACCTGACTCCCGGAATTCAACAGACCTAGGGATCCCTCATCTCCTCCCAGATTTCACAAAACCCACAGAGGCAGTGCAGTTCGAGTTAGTAATTCATGACTTCAATAGAAAGTGAGGAATATAGATGCTTCCTGTTCCCAAATTGGACTAAGATGGATTTACATGTGTTAATTTGCTTCAGTAGATTCATCTCTAAAAATAACAGTGAGAGAAATACACATACCATCAACAAATTCGGTCTGCTTGGGAACTGAAGCAGCAGATGCTTCACATCTTCAATTATTTCCCAACAGCTGGCAGGGATTTAAAAATCATCAAACGCGTTTATTAATAACAAACGCAGCATCAAACTTGATGGATTGGCATAGCTTTTTGTTGTCATTTTTTGACCATTTCTGCAGTTGGGGGAGAATTGACAAATGTTGGAAAACTGTAGTGGATTCAGCAATGAGACTCATGAATTGAATAAATGTAACATAAATTCACTCATAGGTAGAGAAAAAGGACCTCATATTTAACTGGAGACACAGGAAAAGAGATGGCACCGCTTTTCTTACCAGCTATCATCAATGTTTGATTCATCATAGTCGACAGTATGGCTAGCTGGAGGTAATTTCTCAAATGGGTAAATGATTGGAAACAATTTAAGTATCCCTTAACAGGGATTGCTAAATAAACGATGGTGAGCTACACAATAAAACACTACACATCTGTACCAAAAAAAACAAGTGCTAAATCTTTATACATTGATACCAAGAGAGAGTAGTGTTCAATTGTTTATATTGCATAAAGAAACTATTAAACGTGAGCAGGTAATGGGCAGGGTTGGGCTGAATGCAGAAGAGAGCAGGGGGTGGGAGTTGGTCCTCCATAAACCTTGTTTATTTTAAATGAATTTGTTTTCCTTCTTGTCGGGGTTTTGCAGTAATGTCTCTTATGTCCACATACTGCTTTGGGGGTCTCATGACCCTCTCAGGCAAAGCTTCCTTCAGTGTTTGGCTAGATATAATTTCCCAGTTAAAAGTACTGTTATAAAATGTTCTTAGAGCCCTGTATTTTTTCTTCCTTGTAGTTGTCTTTATTGCAATTGTGTGTGTGTGTGTGTGTGTGTGTGTGTGTGTGTGTGTGTGTGTGTTTATTTATTTGATATTTCTCCCCAAACACTAGCCTGGGAGTCCCTGGATGGGGTTTTGGTTTCTGCTACCTGGCTGCAGAATCTCCAGTGCTGACCGTGCTTGACTCAGAATGGCTCCCCATACCCACAGCCTGATGGAGTAGATGACGGCATATGCACATCTCCAGCTAACATAAACATATGTCATTTACTGCTTGTATTTGCTCTTTCAGTCCACTTTATATGGGCAATATGGGCTGCACTGAGACACACAGGACAAACTTTTCAAGAACAGATATTTATCATTGTCCTTTCATAAATCAATCTACAAAAAGACTTTTGCATATGTACTTTGTATTTAGGAAACATAGTAGAGGCATGAGAGATGTACCCATTTTCTATGTATGCAATTCTGCAAGTACTAAAATTCTCTCTTTGCTGATGATACGATGTTATATCTAGAAAACCCCAAAGATTTTGCCATGAGACTTTTGGAATTGATAAACAAATTCAGCAAAGTCTCAGGTTACATAATCAATGTACAGAAATCAGTAGCATTCCTATACACCGACAACAGTCAAACTGAGAACCAAATCAAAGACTCAATATGCTTCACAATAGCAACAAAGAAAATAAAATACCTAGGAACTAGTATAAACATCCCATGTCAATTTGTAACCAGGTTTACAATTTTTAAAAATTTAATTTTGTTTTTAACTTGGAAAAAATTCATTAGTTTTTAATTGACAATAATTGTGTATATTTATGGACTCCCATGTGATGTTTCTATCTATATATACATTGTAGAAAGATTCAATCAGCATAATTAACACATCCAAAACAGTTTTAATCATTACTTGAGATGGACTTGTAGGTTAAATTGGCAGAAATGTCAGAGTGATCAAAATTTACTTTGTACCGTGAGTTCATTCAAACACATGGCGACGCTGAATGGTTAAATAGTGCTGGCCATGGCAGTGGACCATGGCATTGCAGTTATTTGCAGGGTAAACTATTGATGCCCACCGTGAGCCTCTTCGATGGCCCATTCCTCAGCTGCTGTAATGTGGGCTAATGGCTCATAACGGCACCCCTCTCTGTTCAATTGCCAGTGACCTTCGAACAGGGCCCAAACTGGTGCTCGGAGGCATCCCATGGAATCTGGCTGACCTTTTCTCCAGTTGAGACTACATCCTTGTCCTAGGCTGCTTCCCTCGCTCCTCTTCTGAGAGCACACACACCATCAGTCACCCCTTCTCAGGCTCTGCTCCCGGGGAATCTCACCTAAGCTAGTCTTTGAGAGTGTCACAGACTTATGGACAAATGGCCAGTCTTCATGATAGACTTCTATCCAAAACTTCACTTTTGCAGAATTTTTTGAGATGACTGCTAAAAATGTGGCAAGTAAAATTATTGTTTGATGTGTATTTTACCTAACTTCCTAGTGTTTTTTTCCCTTATTATTTATAAAATAAGAATAAGCACATCTAACTAATGAGTTTATTGGGGGAATTATATAATGGAGCACATGTCGAACAGGCTGCCATGCATGTAATAACTGCAACGAAATTAGGATTAATTTCCACTCAACTGCTGCATGATCAGGAATAAATGCAGCAGAACCTTGACTGTAATAATCAATTTGGAAATTTTGCTACTTATTTTTCCTAACAGTATCTGGTTAGTTCTTTAATGCAAGATTTTATGAGGAAAAGACATAGGTTCAAGTGAAAGTAAATGATAAAATGTTCTCCAGATGGACTTGACTATAGAATTAACGTATGCATTTTTGACTGTGGTATTTCTGTATTCATTTCAACTCCCTCTACAATGATGACTGGAAACGCTGGGATACTATGAGTCAGGGTCTCGATGACCTTCATCTTTAACAGGAGGCAACACCCATTTGAGGCTATTGTAACACAGTTGACCTTTGAATAACAGGGGTTTGAACTGCACAGGTCCACTTACACGTGGATTTTCTTCCTCCTCTGCCACCTCTGAGACAGTAAGACCAACCCCTCCTCTTCCTCCTCCTCCTCCACCTACTCAATGTGAAGATGATGAGGATGAAGACCTTTATAATGGTCAACTTCCACTTAATAAACAGTAAATATATTTCCTCTTCCTTATGATTTTCTTAATAACAATTTCTTTTCTCTATCTCACTTTAAGATTACAGTATATAATACATACAACATAAAAAATATGTGTTAATCTGCTGTTTATGTTATCAGTAAGGCTTCTTGTCAACAGTGGGCTATTAGTTAAGTTTTTCACAAGGCAAAAGTTATGATTTTTTAAGCTGAAAAGTATTCCATTGTGTACCTATACCAGATTTTTAAAATCCATTCATCCATTGATGGACACTTAGGTTGCTTCCGTGTCTTGGCTATTGTGAATAGTGCTACAATGAACAAGGGAGCGCAAACATCCCTCTGGCCTGCTGATTTCATTTCCTTTGAGTGTAATGGGATGGCTGGATGACATGGCATCAGAGAGTAGAAGTTCTGCTGTTCTA
>NW_012151063.1:5905171-5911213 GCF_000956105.1 Propithecus coquereli | reverse complement strand
AAGTAAGATACATGGTCATCTGCAGAGCTCTCATGTTTGGGGTAGATTCAGAAGAAAAGTGTCCAAGTGCATAGGGGATGGCTGTGCTCTGTGGAACAGTGCTGGTGGCTCTAGTCTTTATTGTCAGTGGTGGGTAGAGAAACTCAAGATGGGAAGACAGTGAGTGAAGGCAGCCCCTGGAAATGTCACACTGGTGCCAGAAGTCTGCAAGATGCAGACAATTTGCCTTTCCACCCCATGGGGCTTAATGGATGTGTTATAATTAAATAAAGGGCTTTTGCAAAACTTCAGTATTTTACATTTCAACGAGTCAGATTGGCTCAGGTTGAGTTAGAGTGCACGCCAATTTTTTTGTTTTGCTTTGACTTTTGTAACACATTATGAAATTGATTAAAATTAGTACATGGGATTGTTTCAGTATTTGTTTTACGTTATTTTAGTAATTATACATCATAGATATAAAAATAAGTGAGTGATAGAAGATTTTTTCCCTTGAGACCCCAGTGGATCCTGCTTAAATTTACTCATAATTCCAAATAAGGGCATCATTCATATGTGAAGAAGAAAAATAAGTAGGTCCAAATGGAGACAGCTGTCTAGACCCTAACATGCTAACTCATACTGAACCACGTTTCAGATGAGAGCATGCATGGAGTTGTCAATAACAACTGATGAGATCCCCTCTTCCCAGCCCAGCATGGAGTGCAAGGAACAGATTGCCAACACGCATTTATGGGGGTTTTGTGAGCCTCCAATGTCAGCCTTGTTCGCCCTTAGGAGGCTCACTGTCTATAGGAGCGTTGATAGCAGACACTGGTGGTGCACAATCAACTGTCAATGGAAAAGAACCCAAATGCTGTAAAAAAATTTAAAGAGGTTTATTCTGAGCCAAATATGTGTGACCATGGCCAAGAGAGACATACCCAAGAAGCCTTGAGCAAGTGGTCTCCCCATGACTAGGTTACAGTTTGATTTTATACATTTCAGGGAGACAAGAATTACGTGTAAAGTCATAAATGAATACATGGAAGGTGTACATTGCTTTTGCCTGAAAGGGTGGGACATCTCAAAATAGGGCAATCATAGGTTATAGGTGGGTTTAAAGATTCTTTGATTTGTGATTGGTTAAAGAAATGAAGCTTCGTCAAAAGGCTTGGAAAGTTTTATTAGTAAGTTAAGATAAGGAAGTCTGTTAATCAGAGACACGTCACTGGACATAGACTCAAGTGATCCGTTAAGTAAATTGAGGACTTGCAGGTGTAATTTAAGCCTTGTCTTGCGTAGCCTTAGGCCTGTTAATGAGTTACCAAGGATAACTCCAAGAAGGGACGGGGGCATGATGAGGCAGGTCTGACTTCCCTTCTCATGGCCAACAACTCAGCTTTAGGGTATTTCTGGGGTCTTGGCCAAGACGGGGTCCATTCAGTCAGCTGGTGGTGGTGGCGGGACTTAAGATTTTATTTTAGTCCGCACGGCAGAAGAGCAATGACTTTTCCCTGAGCACCAGACACCGTCCAGGTAGATCCCACTGTAGCATCTCCTTCCTGGTCTCTTGGGCCAACAGGCAATAGCAGCAAGTGGAATGAGATATTGTTTCACAGGAATCTAAAGTTTAAAAAGCCATTTTACATTCACAGCATTTTATCATTTTTATTATGATAATGGCGATTATCATGATAATGGTGTGGGCATATGTAATCCTGAAGTCTTGTTGGCATTCAATTTGAAGTCACAAAATCCATCCTAGTAAATGCTGCCAATGTGTAGTCACAGAAAATGGGGGGGTGGAGGTAGACATTACAGTTGAAAAAAAATAGTCCTTTGTCTTCTCTAAGTCATTGATGATAAGAGCTCAGGCAAGAAGTCTGTGTTCCTATCCCCAGGCCTACTTTTGATATTTAAGCCTCAGCTCAAAAGCCATCACTTATGTGAAACTCTCTCCCTATGTGCCCCACATTTTTTCTCTTCACCTTAAACATACCGAGTAGTTATCATTTTATATTTCGTTTATTTTCATAGGAATCATCCAACTACAGACTACATTATTTGAGGAAAGGCCTTTCACTTTTTGTATTGTTTTGCTTTGCATGTGCCAAGCACAATGCTAACTATTTCCTCAGGGGAAAAGGGGGATGTTGAATCCACATAGTATCTAGGGCCTTTCTCTCAGCGTAAACTAACATCAGACCTGAAAAACCAACCGGAAAGTTGTCTAACTGGTAATGAACATTTCCTCAATCAGTACAATTATTTGTGTTGATTAAAGCTACTGCTTTCTAGCCCTACTTCCTCCTGTACTTCAGATCAAAACACTAAGCCACATAAACAACTTTTTAGGAAGATTTATTTATTCATTTAAGACTTTTTTAAATTTCAGAATATTATGGGGGTGCAAATCTTTTGGTTACATGGATTGCTTTTGTACTGCTTGAGTCAAAGTGTACCCATCACCCAGATAGTATCAATGTACCCATTAGGTATGATTTCCCCCATCCCCTCCCCCGCTCCTGACCTGCATGATTTCTGTTGAGTTTCACTTCCATCTGTGCACATGATTGTCTACAGCTATACCGTCCTGAACGTGCCTGATCTCGTCTGATCTTGGAAGCTTAGCAGGGTCGGGCCTGATTAGTACTTGGGTGGGAGATTTAATGTAGTGTCTGAACACCCTCACTTTCCAAACATAAAATAGGGCAGCCTCAGTTTAACTTGCATCTAAATTTAGTAAATGAGTCACTGTGAAAAAGTCACCAATCCTGGGTGCCCAGGAGTTCAAACAAAGCTGGGTTTCCAAGACACCATTAGTGATGAGAAATTGACAAAATATTTTCTGAGAGTTACACATTAAAGAGGATTAGAATGATTCAAATGTGTCTATTATTTCTGAGCTTCTGTTTGAAAAGGAAAACACCAACATGTGTATTTCACTCATTTTCTCAAACATCTTCCCGTCACAAGGTCATGGGTGGAGGATGATGCTCTGCTTACCATGAGGGATCCAAGCATTGTGGGGCCCAAGAACTTACTGCAAGTAGCAAATGAAAAGCCCAGGTGTCTACCTGGGGAATGTATTTATTACCAAATTGGGATTCCTGACAGAGCTTGCTTTTGTTTCCTCTGGTCTCCCCCAATACAGTCGAAGGAACAGAGGTCCTCAGTAAACGTAACGAATGCATAAACACATTTGGTTGCCTTGACTTTAATAACGTGAGGATAATTAAGCCCAGATAAAGAACTTAGTTTCCAAGTTTAGAATTTCTGATAAGAACTTCTTCTTATCACTAGCTGACACATATTCATTTTTCTTAACTTTCAGCTTTTAAGGAAATTTGCTTCTTTGTGCCCTTTTCTGCCCAGACAAGTGACAGAGAAATCATGATTGCAGCAGCACAGAGAAAAAGAGTATAGCTAATAATGTAGAAACTAATTGTCCAGCTGTGAGAAGTGGTGAGCTGTCTGGCTGTGTGGAAGAGTAAACTGAAGGTGAACTAGTTAGTAATTTGTAAATGAAAATTTCTAGGGTCTGCAAAATTTCAAATAACAATAATTTTGCACACCAAAATAATTGTCTTCTAATAGATTAATCTATTGGAAGGGAGAATTATCTTTGGTCAGTTTACTTTTACTTTAACCAGCTTTTTGGGAAAATGTATTAATTAATACTTTAAAATGAAGCCTGCCCCCCTTTTGGATCTCTGGTATAGAACACTGAGTTAATGATACCCTATACTGCTTAGCTTATGGTGCATCATCACCACTGGTCCTTGTAAAGAGCTTCTCTTCTTTTCATGTGTTTACTTTTATGCTTATTCTCCATCCAAACTCCCCTTCCTGTCTCATTGGTAGCCATGTAATATGCTAATTATAATTTATTTTCTCATTTGTCCTCATGAATTATGTATCATTTTATGTGTTTCATGTTTACATAAATAATATTGACATATATCCCATTAAGTGTTCATATTTTTACCCCAAACTGTGCCTTTAAGTCCTATCCATGTGGCTAAAGCACGTGCATATCTATTGCTGAGTAACAAATTACCATAAATTTAGTGGCTCAAAACAATAATCCTCACCTTTTCCCTTTATGTGCCCAGCCAAAGGAGGGTAGCTTCTTCCTGAAATTACAACCTTTATGTTACCTCAGTGCTTTTGCTTTTTTCAATTCTTCCATGAAGTCGATAACCACAAGAAACTGGATCCTGCTAACAACCCAAGGAAGCTTAGAAGTACATCCCTCCCTGGTCGAGCCTCCGGATGAGAACACAGTCCTGGCTGACACCTTGATGGTGGCCTTGTGAGTCTGAGCAGAGGATCCAGAAAAGCCATGCCCAGACTCCTGACCCAAGAAAATGTCGAGATAATAAATGTATTTCAAGCTGCTAAATTTGTGTCAATTTGTTACACAGCAATAGATAAAGATCCCACTGTAGCATCTCCTTCCTGGTCTCTTGGGCCAACAGGCAATAGCAGCAAGTGGAATGAGATATTGTTTCACAGGAATCTAAAGTTTAAAAAGCCATTTTACATTCACAGCATTTTATCATTTTTATTATGATAATGGCGATTATCATGATAATGGTGTGGGCATATGTAATCCTGAAGTCTTGTTGGCATTCAATTTGAAGTCACAAAATCCATCCTAGTAAATGCTGCCAATGTGTAGTCACAGAAAATGAGGGGGTGGAGGTAGACATTACAGTTGAAAAAAAATAGTCCTTTGTCTTCTCTAAGTCATTGATGATAAGAGCTCAGGCAAGAAGTCTGTGTTCCTATCCCCAGGCCTACTTTTGATATTTAAGCCTCAGCTCAAAAGCCATCACTTATGTGAAACTCTCTCCCTATGTGCCCCACATTTTTTCTCTTCACCTTAAACATACCGAGTAGTTATCATTTTATATTTCGTTTATTTTCATAGGAATCATCCAACTACAGACTACATTATTTGAGGAAAGGCCTTTCACTTTTTGTATTGTTTTGCTTTGCATGTGCTCAGGAAGAAATTATTTCTAGGAAATGTTTCCAAGTTTGTAAGGATAAACTTCATGGCGGGTGGGGGGATGGCGGGGTTTTTTTTTTTTTTAAAGATTTTTTGTAAATTGTTTATCACTATGGCAAGATGAACATAACTGATTTTCCAAGGGAAGATTCTGACTTTCTACCCCAAGACAACTTGAAATGTGCTATGTCAGAAATTCAGTATGAAACTTCATTGTCTTTGACAGAACTTCAAATTGTTTCTTCTATCATGCTGGCTCATCAACTGCTTTTGCTTTATTAGAGTTGAAGTGTTTTACCATCAAATTGTTCTGCTTAAATTCCTCTCTTAGCCTAAAATTCCTTAAACATAAAATTCATTTAGCATAACATTATGCTTTGTTGAACCCACTGTATTTTATTTTTCTGAGTCAGGTAAAAGAAAACTAGAGAAGAAATGAACTTTAATGATCATACTTTCTGTAGAGAATCAGACTTAAATGCTCTCATCTTTTTAAAAGGAGTCTTTTATTCTTACAGAAAACTTTTTCCATGTATTTCATCTGAATAGCCAAAGAAACATTATTTCAGAATCTCTTAATGATTTATTGCTTAAAAATATTTAATATGATCTTTGATGTTGAATACGTAATTGAAAATGTCTACTACAAGAGAGGTAGCATGTGTTATGAAAACAGCAATGCATGAAATGTCCGGCCCTACTAATAATAATCATTAATGTCATAGCAAGGGCATGATACTTGATTTCTCTGGCATCATCTTTACTTACAAGTAAGAGTTTCAAGCAATGATTTCTGACATTTCTGATGGAGTCTAAGTTGTAAATATTAAATGAGCTCCATTTCTGAAAAACATCAGCATCTCCATTGGTTATAAAATGTAAGTCATTGTGAATTATGGTTAAAGTAAGAGTGAATTCAGATTTTGGGGCTGTGCTTGAAGGAAGTTTAAGTAAGATACATGGTCATCTGCAGAGCTCTCATGTTTGGGGTAGATTCAGAAGAAAAGTGTCCAAGTGCATAGGGGATGGCTGTGCTCTGTGGA
>NW_012151063.1:5888658-5900361 GCF_000956105.1 Propithecus coquereli | reverse complement strand
ATCCCTCCCTGGTCGAGCCTCCGGATGAGAACACAGTCCTGGCTGACACCTTGATGGTGGCCTTGTGAGTCTGAGCAGAGGATCCAGAAAAGCCATGCCCAGACTCCTGACCCAAGAAAATGTCGAGATAATAAATGTATTTCAAGCTGCTAAATTTGTGTCAATTTGTTACACAGCAATAGATAACTAATATCATCCCTAATAATGGCTTTTGCCACTGCACAAAGTTAACCCTTTGCTCCCAAGACAACCTGATGGACGAGAAGCAAAGAAGTTCTTTGCTCCCCTTGTCCTTACCTGCTCTCTGTTACCTGACTTCAGTAACACAGACTCAGAATCCCCTTGAGTTTACAGCTCTGGGGACAGGAAGTCAAACTGTTTTGATTCAAATCCTGGATTCAAATCAGCGGCCTGTTGTTCCTTCCTGTGTACAAGGAGTGTTATGTTACCCATCTCATATTCATAAAGAGAAGAGTAAGTGAGATGATTTGTGCACATACTCAGAGCACCCCCCAGGACTTAAGTGCTCGTAGAGTATTAATTATGAGAATTATTGCTGCTTACCTACATTTTATAAAAGGAATTGGTGTTCTATAGCAAACAAATCTGCTAGGTTCCTAGCAGAAGAACGCAAAAACTAACAGGAATAAGTTAAAAGAAATAGTGACAGTATTCAACACCTATGAAAAGAGATGGATTGAAGGAAACCAAACAAACATATCAAGCTATTTCATTTTTGGACACAAAGGATAATTGTATTTAGTTTCTTCCTGATTTCTTGATTTCAAATATATTTGAACAGTAAGTCTCCTCATGTTTAATATATCCCTGTAGCATCAACCAGAATATTGTTGTACCATTGGAGAACGGAACAGTGATATACAGCGATGCACCGCATAACAATGTTTCGATCAACAACAGATTGCATATACAACAATGGTCTCATAAGATTACAGTGGAGCTGAAAAATTTCTATCATATAGTGACATTGTAGCCATCATAATATTGTAGCATAATTGTTTTATTTTTGTACACATTTAGTGTAACCTAAGTGTACAATGTTTATAAAGTCTACATAAGTGTATACTAATGTCCTCAGCCTTTACATTCACCCATGGACTCATCCAGAGCAATTTCCAGTTCTGCAAGCTTCGTTCATGGTAAGTGCCCTATACAGATAGATCATTTTTTTTTTACGTTTTATACCATTTTTATGATACTTTTTCTATGTTTAGATATGTTTAAATACACAGACTTCCCATTGTGTTACAATTGCCTACAGTATTCAACATAGTAACATGCTGTATAGTGTGTAGCCCAGGAGAAATAGGCTATACCATATAGCCTAGGTGTGTAGTGGGCTGCACCATCTAGGTTTGTGTAAATACACTCTGTGGTGTTTACACAAAGATGAAATCACTTAATAATGCATTTCTCAGAACCTATTCCCATTCTTAAGGGACACACAACTGCATAGACATAAATTTCAAGTTCAAGCTTTTCAGTCACTTCATGTTACTCTGGTGGAGAAGGCTTATCATATTGCAGAAACTTAAATCTGATTCACAATGCAAAACTTGTAAGCATTGGAATATGGCCAACTGGAATTTCTCCCTGAATTATGCGAATTTGCAAAATCGTGTTTATTCAAATAAAAAGTAACTGCATATGTAACACATTTTACTATAGTAACTGGGGAAAGAATGGCCATCTTTTCTCTTTCTAAACTCCTGGAGTCATGAAACCTTTTTCATCTTTATCTTTCAGAAACTTTGCTCAAATAGTAGCTACTTTTCATTGCTCTGACTTTTGGGTACAATGATCTCACCATGTATTTGCAATAAACACACGTTTTCATGAGTTCTCCAGTTCTCTAATCTCTCCAGGAATCGTGCCTGAAGGCCTCCTTCCCCAAATAAACACACAATGTAGTCTGTTTAATAGGCAATTTTGAACAGGATTTCAACTTTCTGACATAACCAGACTAACCCTGTAATGAAGTATGATGACAACGGAAACTTATAAAGGTGGTTTTATATTTTAGAATTTATGAGGAACAGCATGAAAGGGAAGAGTCATAGCAAAGAATATGGTAAAAATGGAAAATGTGGATATATCAGAGGGGAAAGCTTATTGTTTTAAAGAGAAATGATGGTATAAGTCAGGGGACTGATAACTGTGGCCGTTGGCCGCCTAGTTTTGTAAATAAAGTTTTATTGAGGCACAGGCACACCTAGGTGTTTAGATATTACATATCTCTGGCTGCTTTCTTCCTACAACAGCAAAGTTGAGTAGTTGAAATTGAGACCCTATGGCTCACAAAACAGAAACAGCATACTAATCCTTACCTGGCAGGTGGAGCACATTGATTTTGGAACCAGTGAAAGATCCAAATTCCAGCTAGTAATTGTATCCTATATTTTTGACATTGTTGATTGGATTCAGACTGGTAGAATGAGATCTAGCCCATAGCACTAAGTGTGCTCATAAAATGGCAATTATTTTCTCATCCTTTATGTAGATAATTCAAGAAAAGTGAAATACTTTGTTTCTGTATCTACCGTTTATACTGCTTATTGTTTCAGAGAAAAGAAAGCAGCTAAAGCTGTTATTAGTGTGTTTCTGCATGGCTTAACTAGATATTTTCTATATAATATTCACTAAATAAAGGCTAAATGGAACATGTCTCAGCTAGGATTTTGTTTAATATTTTAAACCATCAGAAGGTATACATTAGTGGTCTTCAACCTTTCTGGCTCCAGAGACTGGTTTCATATAAGACAATTTTTTCCACGGACTGGTGTAGGGGTGGTTTCAGGATGATTCAAGCAGGTTACATTGATTGTGCAGTCAAACCTCTCTGCTAATGATAATCTGTATTTGCAGTCACTCCCCAGCGCTACCATCACCGCCTCAGCTCCACCTCAGATCATCAGGCATTACATTCTCATAAGGAGCCACAACCTAGATCCCTCGCATGTGCAGTTGACAGCAGGGTTTGTGCTCCTGTGAGAATCTAATGCTGCTGCTGATCTGACAGAGGTGGAGTTTAGGCGGTGATGGGAGCAATGGGGATATTGTTTCTTGGAACAAAGGAAAATTGCAAAGTAAAAATTACTAAATCACCAGAAAATAAATTGGAAAGGAAAAAAAAAATCACTAAATAATGTCAGGTGTTGGATTTCACTTGTATTTTTTTACTACGCTGGGCAACAGAAACTGCAAAGAGCCACCATTCTTTTGAAAGCAGTCTTGCATAAAGTCATCCCAAAGCATGTGCTATTCCCACCCACCTTTGCCTTTTGTGATTTCTCTTGGGCTCCTGTGCCTGCCCGTCCACATCCAGAAGATGACCCTGTCTTTGGTACTTCTCCAGCACATTTCATAATGTCACCTCCAGCCACATGGATGGAATCCAACTGTTTCTCCTAACCCACTCTCTTCCACTCCTCATCTGTCACAGATGACATTTCTGGTTCCACCTGTGCAGCTTTAGTAATATTCATTTGTGTAACCCTCGTCACTGTGGCCAACGAGAGGGGCATTTCTATAGTACCGCTATGCAAAATCTCAGATAAAGAATGCTGTGAAGAATTGCCAGCACTAAGGACATAGGGTTTATTCTAAATATCTGGCCAATGACAGCACAGAGTTCTAGAGTTTCCTTTCCAGTGGGATGCTGGCTAGGCAGTCTGGAAGGCTGTGTGAGGGATTTTCTCAAGCTTGGCAGGAGCCCTGCCCGGTAGGGAGCCGACACGACCACCCGCACAGGTGACGCCATCTCTGGCCCATGGGGAGACCTCTAGTTGGGCCAAATAAATGTCATTCCATTAAAAATCCATTTGGATGATTAAGTTACAACAAAGGGGTAGCTATGGGAGCCAGAGCAGATGTATTGATCAGGAACATGTTCTCATCTTAACAATCCCAGTGTTTGAACTTAACCAGAATGTATTTGAGTGAGCATGTCTGGATGAAGACATGAATCTTGGCTTCAGTCTTGCATAAGTAAAATTGCGCTAGGAATGAATAGGCGAGGCTGTTAGTGTGCCAGGCTCTTCAACTGAGATGAAGATACAAAAGATCATTGTTGGGTGAGGAGAGGGGGTGCCCAGAATGTTAACTTTCCAAAGTTAGGGAGGAAAAAAAGAGAATTTTTTGATGCCAGAATTCCTAAATAATAGGAACATGAAAAAGTCTTAGTAGCAGTTTACATCTATTCATTTTTAGATCGATGACCAAGATTTGTGGAAGAGCCTTTTTCCTCAAAGAAATTTATCTCTTTGTATAGTTCCTTGGTAGAAGGCTTCTCAAATTGGCAGAGAATCTGCTGATGGGAACCACTTGCAATATGGAGGGAAAACCCTTCGCCACAAACATTTAAGAGAGTGAAAAACACAATAACAGTAAGAATACACATACACATACTCATACCCCACTGATTAAAAAAAGAAAAACTACAATGAAACTTATATAATCCATCTATCCTATCAATGATTAATCTTGGCAGGTTGCTAATGAGAACAATTTAAAGCAGCTTCTGTCTAGTTTGACTTTAAATTTAAGAATATGCCCAAACTGCAGTGATTCAATCCTATAAAATACACTTTCAATTAAGTCTGTTTTAGCCTGGCCTCTCCCATGCCACAATCTGAGACAAATCTGGTTTGATTTATGAGAACTCTGAAGAGACCATATTCAGGGTCCGCCAAGTTCTTCCTTCTGTTGTGCATCACGGAGACCTCGTTGCTGTGTGGCGGTCTCACTCACAGTCCTGGGAAGCTTTCTCCAAGGATGAGGTGGGTGGCAGCAGCTTGGCTCTTCTGTCTACATTTCTTGTTTTTCTTTTTTTTCATCAGGAAAAAAATAACTTTTTACTTGAAAGTAAATTATCTTTTCCTCCTAAAGAAAATATCTGTTTTCTTTTTGGCCCATCTGTAACAATTAGTGTATAGCTCCTTAAAATTAGACTTTTCTCATAGCCTTTTTTTCCTTACAAAAATAGAATAACACAGAGAGTGTAATATGAAATAACTAGTTGTAAAAAAGCAAGAACACACGCAAATCCTCTTCCTGTGATTAATCTTATTCAACCAGAACTCCTCAAATAAGATTCTTAGGTTCCTTTTGTGAATCTGAGTCTCCATTAGGACAGGTCTACTCTACTATATTCTAATAACTACTCTGGTGATTTAGGAAGTGAATTCCCCAGAATAAAGTTTTGTGGTAGATACCAGTAGAATAGGCTCATGAAAATATCAGATGGTGTACATCGTCTTGCAACAAGGAGATCAAGAAACAGAAATAAGAGGGAGTGATTTCTCCACCTTGTTAGTGGAATAAATTATATGACACATGATAATCAGAATGATAATCAGTTAACCACTCAAAGAGTGTTTAACGACCCTGCAGAAGCTACACACTAATTCTCCACATCATAAATCAAAACAAAAGAATGTTTTGCTTCCTGGATCTTGATAACCCGATGCGTTTACAGAGGAGAAAAAGAACTCATATCTAAGAGAACCAGTTTCATTGTAGGGAACGATATCTACAATGAAAGCTCTGCCTGAAGTTACGATGTCTTTCTTTTAGCTACATAGTTGATCTCCTCACTGCTTTATTCTACAGCTGGGAAATCAGCAGTGAACCAAACTCAACCCATTGTTTTCTCTGGAGTTTTTCAGGCTACCAAAAACGTAAGCTTCTTTCTTTCAAAATAAACAAGTAATCCTATGCACAGAAGAAAATTGCACCCCGCTGCATAACCAATAAACTCAATAATTAAAGTCAGATCAAGAAACTAAACAAAGCAAAACACCTAAGGAATAAAGAGAAAGGAAAAGGCCTGAAATGGTGCATCTGGGGGGAGATGTCCACAAAGAAAGACCCGGAGTTCCATTCTTTGATGGGATTTGATGATCCCCAAGGAAAGCCCTCCCTAAATATCTCCCTACTGGGATGCCTGAAATTTCATGCTTGGGTGTCCTTCCATCTGGAGTGGAATCTCTCAGAAAAAGTTCTGCCAACATCATTGGAACATGGTACCTTCTGGAAGAAGTGACGCAGTACATATTAATACCCTCTGTGCAGAAGTTTAAAAGTTGTTTTGCAAATGACAGGTAATGGTGGTTCTGAGAGCACGAGTCCTACTTAGAAAAGGTTTGTTTCAAGTATTGGGAGAGTTAAGCCTGGGTGCTGCCGAATCGCGGTGACTCAATTATAGACTCATACACGGCTGAGGGAGCTGGGCTCTTGAGGAGCTGCTAGCTAGGTGGAAAAAACGTGTGGACCCAGAGTTCTGAGATCAGTGGAACCAAAACACATGGCCTTATTTACGCCCTGTAGAGGCAGGAGTGGCTACTTCAGGTCAGAACTCTAGCTTATTTTGCATGATAAACAGAATACTTTTATTTTTACTCAAAAAGACTCACCGATAATGTTAGATTCAACCATTTAAAAGAGAGGTTTACTTAGCTGCGGTGTAGTTGAGATATTTTATTACACTAATTTATAATTTATTGGCCCCATGGGCTTAAGTGCTTCCAGGTGGCACAATGAAGGTGTTTGAAAACTGAATTCGAAAATTCATACTGAAGTCATTTGGCCTCAATAATTATATGGAAGAGAATAAAAAGGTTTACACATCAAAGTATTTTTTCCTCATAACTAACATTTTATGTAACACAGAATTAAATCCCCTTTTCCAAACCTTGAAGTGAAAAACAGTCCTTGGCAACATGTCTGTTATTGTCCCAGGAAGTCGCACAGGGGCTGAGGACAGCAGTCCCTAAGAATCCCCACGTTTGCAAGAATTTCTGAGCACATCCTTTTATTACTTACGACAACGTTGGCATATCCTGTTCTGTGATAACCTCCCAATCACCCATTTCAGGCTTGTAAAGAAGACTGGAAATTCAAGGAAATTTGATTGGAACAGTAAATGTGTGCTGACAATAGGTTATCATCAAACAGAAGTCTTGTGGCTTTGGGAGTGAAGCCGAATGTTTCCTGCATTTCATGCTAGGTGAGCTGGGTTCCAAATGAGCCATTGCCAAGGATTGAGGGATGGAAGACAGGCGTCTTACTCTTTGGCTGAATGCTTGCTGACTTGTAGAACTTGACTTATTCTCTTGCCATTTAAGCATGGCCATATGTGTTGGAAAGTTTTTGGGGGCCTTGCTTATGTGCCTAAGAGTTTAAGTGTCTACACGAACACAGTGAGTGATATTTGCTGATGAACTGGAATTCTGAGGGCCAGAGAAGCTTGGGATAGTCAAAAGCAAGGAGTGAGTGAGTTCATGGCAGGGGAAAGGGAGAGGGGGTTGCCTGTATCCCTCTACTTGATGTGATAAGGACGTATTTTTCCTTAGTTACACGGACAATGAGAAAAGGCACCAGGCTTCTGCCTGTCTTAGGGTTAATATGTTCAAGTGGCACAACCTTGGAGAACTTGGGCATTAGGAGATGGGGCTATAACGCTTGGGGAAGGAGCTTGGAAGGCCAGTGGGAGGCTAGCTAGAGAACATTTTCCCAATAGCAGACAGCTGTGCAATGCTGAGCATCTCCCCAAGGGTCCGCTTTGGCAGGCCACAGACAGACCCACATTCCACATTCAAACACCTGCCATGGAGTCAGCATTGACCGCCGGCCGGCATTAGCCAAGAGAACCCTGAAGTAGCCAGGCTAGTTCAGTGAATCAACTTCTCCTTCTTTTTATAACCTTTTTCCTGCTTCAAATCTGGAAGAGGCGAAGTGGGAAAAGAAGGAGGTAGAGGGAAGAATGAAGTCACGTTCCCTTCTGTGGTTCCCTGAGCCATAGGCTGCTGGGAAGAAGGAAGCTTAGTGTTGGGTCCAAACTTGAAATCAAAATTTAAACTCAGAAAATGAGACTGAATTACAAAAAGGAGACTTTTCCTCATAATGGGAAATGTCTGGAAAGCTACAGGGTATGATCGAGATGTCTTTAAGGTTTGGGAACAGCTCCCTAAAATGTAACACGCTTGACGGTGACGTTAAGAGAAACAAAGCCTTCCCTCTGCGCTGGTCACTCAGATCGGAACTGTGTAATTCCCCAGATCCACTTTTATGCCAGCAGTCCCTTGGGCACATTTCTTCTCTCTGGTATCTCCATTAGCCCAACTTCTCCAAGCAGCCGGAGTTCTCATTTCACCTCCCCTTCTGTGCAATCAAGCCTTACGACATCCGCTATGATGTGGAAGAAAGAACCTCTTTTCCTTTGTGATCACCCTCCAAGGAGACTTTTGAGACCTTTTTTTCTAATCAAGCCCCCATGAAATTTTAATAGCACAGATAGACTTCTATCTGTTTATGCACTGTACTATACCTTACTTTATATAGAAACAGAGTAAGGTTTTTCCCACCCCCTCCCTACCAACAGCATTTTTTTTAAGAATTCACACATTTGATAATTCACTTACTCCATCTGCCTTGGGTAAACTAAAAAAGTGAGTCCAGAGTCAGTGGTTTTCCCCATTGTGTATGGAGGGGCCGTCGGGTATGCGGAGTTGCCCCTAAGAACATGCAAAGTTAAAAGGGTGAGCGAGAGAGTGCGGCACCAGAACAGGTCCTATGTTGCCCTTCCCAGAAGGGGCACCACCTACACTGCATGCGTTCTACACGAATGCAATGGAATAGCCCTTCCAAGGCAGCTGCGACAGCTCTGTCTTTATATGTGTCTGTATTAGGGTTCTCTGCAGTGGGACAGTTTATAAAAATGGTTCGATGCAAAAAAGTGAAAAATCTTTTTGTCTCAATGCCCCTGCACGTTCCCCACATTTTAGATTCTGACTTTTTGGTTAATAAGGCTATAGTGCATACTGGAATTTTAACAGAAAGGAAACTGTGTGTTCAGGTAGACCCAAAACATTTGCAGGATTCCAGCAAATAGGGAAAATGTATTTTTTATGGGATTGTCCTGTGTGCCCTTCAAATCAATCCCATTAACAGTGTGCCCATAAGACGGACTCCATTAACCTATGGGACAGTTCTACCAGTGATGCATGTTTATACCTTCATATTTTTTAGGAAAAGAAATTAAATCTTTAATATAGTTTGTAGATACTCTGGATCTCATTACATTTTATTCAATGCAATGTAAGAAGGGTTATTGAAATTAAAATACCACAATTCTGTAAAATCTGATTATGATATATTTGGGCCTGATTTCATGGTGAGAAAGATTTCATACAAGAGGTCAATACCAGATTAACTTTCACCGTTCTTCCAGCGTGTATAGTTTGCGGCATGATGATCTGATAGGTTATGCCATTAAGTTTATCTGATACAAAACCAGTAGAACTGTACACAGAGACGTAGTATAATGTAAATCCGACAAAAATTCTTCCCCTGTTGTGAAGAGGCATTGTGTAGGGAGACCCTTGTTCCCTCGTCAACGTGTGACATGTTAAGGGGAAATGAGGGAGTAGATAACTCAGCCTAGAGGTTCTAGTGACAGGGTCAGGTAACTTTTGAGCTGGGTTTTGTAGATTCTTGGCAAGAAGGGGATGGAATCACATTCCAGATATAGGAAATAACTTGATTAAAATGTCCCAGGAGTCTCACAGTGCGTGGTATTTCCATTTAGTTCTTGGATTCTCCAGGCAAAGCTGATACACCACACACAAGCAGAGGGCATGGGAGAGGCTGGTGGAGGCGAGGAACCTCTCGTAGGCTCCCGCGGCTACACCTGCTCACACGGTGCCCATGACATGTTTGACAGCTACGCTGCACATGATGGCAAGGCCCTCAGAGTTTGAAGCAGGGGACACAGATATTGTTCTTTACTACATTTGGCAAGTCCAGAGCTCTACAGAACCTAGAGCGCATCTGCAGTAGAAAAGTCCGTAACAGGATGGGACTTAGGCTAGGTTGGGATATTCCTATGACCCACGGTCCACATTATTCAGAAGTTCGTGCCCCTGAGTTGAATTAGCCAGGATTTCCATGGAAAATAATATGATTCTGCTTATAACAAAGCCATTGAAATTGTTCATGTATGAGCTACCCAACATTTGGTTTTCAGTATCTGTTTGGGCTTCCATATGTACATACAGATGTAGGTATGGACAAGGAGATGAGAGAGCAAGAGGGGAGGATATCTACATCTCTACCTGTGTTCGAAAAGAAACTGCTATTAGGCGATTTCTATTTACTGCTGAATGTCTTTGGGTGAGAGATTTTTCAACTCTGGATTAACCTAAATAGCATTTTAACCCCAAACAAGAAGAGCAAAATATCACAGTATGATGTCTGCAGAATAGCCCCAGGAACAATCCTAAAGAGATTAAAAAATGTCAGAATTGAAAGAAAAAATTAAAAGCCCAAGCAAGCTACACATCTCTGGTCAGACAGCTGTCAAGCGTATTCCCTGTGGAATCAAGTTCTAGATTGAATCCACATGAATGCAATGAACCAATGAGCTGTAAATTTATTCTGCTTTGATGAGCGAGAGAGGGAGAAAGAGGTTTTGCTCTAGACAGAGCTCATGCCAGCTTCCCTTATTTGATTTTAATAAACGAAGCACAGTGTAGGAGCTCCGCCACACCATCCTCAGGAACCAGTAGATGCTGCCTGTGATACCTACTGTTCTGCAACACGTATCTCATTATTCTCGTAAATCTAACCCCAACAGAAGCATTATACTGTGTGTCGAAAAGTTCTTAGCATTTGGGAGACCACTGCTCATAACTACGTATTTATTTTATATTTTCATAATAATAGTATGTTAAAATATCCCATCGCAGGCGTGACCCGGGCCGGCAGGGTGGGGTTGGGAAGGAACGCCTGCTGGGTAGCGAGGACTAACAAATACCATCAATTTAATCATCTTTGAAATTATGCTCTCTTTGCAGAAGTAGAGTTTTTATTTCTTTGAGACATCTAGCAAAGTGAAAGTTATACTTCTTCCAACGTGAAACAAAATGATTTTGAGATTATTAAAGTCACATTAATTTTTGACAGTGGCTCTCCCTTAAGAAAATAATATACATGGGATAAAAACAAAGTTTATACACAGACAGACTGATAATTTCCTTAAAAGAATGACTTTTTATTTTATGGGAACAGTCACAGCTGGATTGCTTGAAACATTGAGCATTTCCATTGCCCATGCATATGGAGAGAGTTAAAATTCATGATTTGGGCATCATCCATCACATTATTGGATCAAGTAAATAGCTTCAACACATAAACTCATTTGTGTTTAAGCTCTGACAGCCCCAGCATTTCTCCTTGTGAGTCTGTGCACACTGACTGAGAGCGAATACCACAAGTTGCTGCCCATAGTTGCTATAAACCTCTGATGGCTGCTCACGAATCAATTTCAAAGACACACAGTATAGGCTTAATCGATGTTTGGATGAAATAGCTTGTAGAGTAGAATGAGTTCCAAACTGAAAGGCTTTTCTACACCACACCCTACCAAGAGGTGACTGGCTAGTGTTTGGACGTGGATTTGTGCTAAATGATTTCACGCACTGGAGCTGCCTGACCAATCACTGTTAAGTGGAAGTGATAAACCTCTAGCGGATGATGAAGCCAGGAATGAATACTTGAAGTACCGAACTGGGTGCTATTCTTTGCACCCAGGGGTAAAGCATGGAAGAGTTTGGATAAATTGACCTCAGGGGAGGTCATTGCTCCCCTATTTGCATAGGAGTGTACAGAAAGACTTTTGGCATT
>NW_012151063.1:5882680-5885813 GCF_000956105.1 Propithecus coquereli | reverse complement strand
GAAAAGAAAACTGTATAGTGATTGTTTTATTTGGGTTTTCACCAAAGTATATCTGGTAGTAAGTAATTATTACCTTTTCCATGTTCTTGAAATAAAGATTTGAGGGCAAATAGTTCATTCAGGCGATGTCAGGAGAAACACGATAAAGAAATCAGGTGAGACAGGATGAGTTGAGTTATATGGTGGTATGTTGATTCATGGGAAATTGCTGTGGGCCACCAGAGCTCAACACCACTAGGAACCTATGCAAGACTATGGAACATATTGCAGAACTGTCTTCCACTAGGGACTAGGAACTCCCATCCCTCTTTAACTGAGTGCCAGGTGAGCTGGCTCATGCATGTAATCCCAGCACTTTGTGAAGCTGAGGTGGGAGGATAACTTGAGGCCAGGTGTTTGAGATCATCCTGGGCAACACAGGGAGACCCCATTTCTAAAAATTAAAAAAATTAGCCAGGGGTGCATGCCCGTATGCCCAGCTACTCTTGAGTCTGAAGGATCGCTCAAGCCCAGAAATTCAAGGTTACGGTGAGCTATGATCCTGCCACTACGCTCCTGCCTGGGTGACAGAGCGAGACCCTGTCTCTTAAAAAACAGAACAAAACTGAGACTTACTACCAGATTAGAATTCTGCCAGGGGCTTCAATCCTGATTACTTCCATGGGTCAGCAGCCAGAGACAAATTTTGGGTCAGGAGACACAGGTATGTGAGGTCTGAGGCTGTGGACATGGATAAAAATTGTCCACCAAGATGTGTGTGATCTCTGACATGGTTGGAAAGAATGTTCACAGGAGCCTCATCTATGCTGCACTAAAGCATTCAATCAATTACTGTCCAGCGTTTACAAGACAGCAGACCCTGGGCTAAGTGCAGGGCATAAGAGGAAAAGCCAGCTCAATTTTTTCTTCCTCCTGCTCCTCTGTCTCCTCCTCCTCCTCCCAACAATGCTGCAAAGAACCAGCCCCTCCCTCTGTCCAGTCTTTTCCCACTATCCAAAATAAGGGTACTCTATTCTCTGGATGCCACAGCATTTTGTCATATTTTCATTTTAACAACTAGCATGTTACATGATTAAATGAGTAGGTATCATGTCTCTTTTATCCAACACTTAAAACTGGTTTTTGAATTAATGAATGAGATGTCCACTGTTATTAGCATTCTATCACTGCCATAACTAAGTACCATACATGTATTGGCATAAAACAATATACATTTTTAAACCTGCAGTCCTGGATGTCAGAAGTCCAACACAGGTATCCCTGAGCCAAGATCAAGGTGTCAGCAAGACCACATTCCTTCTGGAGGCTGTAGGGGACAGTCTGTTTCCTTGCTGTTCCCAGCTTCTAGAGGCTGCCAGCATTCCTTGGTTCATGGACTCATTTCTCTGTCTTCAAAGGCATTAGTGTTGTATCTCTCTGTGCATTCTCCTGTAGTCATATCTCTCCTCCAACCACAGCCAGGAAAGGTTCTTGATTTTAACTAATCAATGATTAGGCTGTGCCCTAGTGAATAATCCAGGATAATCTCTCATCTTAAATTCTTAATCACATCAACAAAGTTCCATTTTTCCATGTGGAATAACATTGACACAGATCTGGGTGTTAGCATGTGGTATTTGGCAGGGGTTGGGGGAGATTATTCTACCTGCCATCACTCACCTTCTGCAGAGGAGATCCAAGTGCGAGCTTCTATAGTTCATCAAAACTGAGATGCCCTTGGTTTCAGAAGCACAAGTCTTTCATGTGCCACCAAATAGCAAAATTGCCGGAAATTGAGCTGTGGCATCACAATTTCATAGATGTTAACATGGTACTCTGAAGGTTGCGAAAATTTTTTCACATAAGGGTATAGTTGGTTTGCTTCTACAGGGTAAGCGGGGATTTACCATATTAAAAAAAGGAATAAATTCAAAGCCATAACTACAATCAGAGAAACTGGGGCATTAACTTTAGAGAATACCAATGTTTACTCAATGGACTCAGAAGTTTAGTGCCGTGTTAGTGGTGAGAAACCACTTCATGCCTAACAAATTTTATTTGAAGGCAAGTTTCCTGTTGCTTTCCCTAGTCATCAAAATCCCTAGTTGGGTGAGGAATTGCCCTATCAGAAAGCCCTATCTCTCTGCTCATTCTTTGGGAAATATAAACTCTGACTGCTCCCTGGTGATGAGACATAGTAAACAGGGTAAGTGACAGTTGTTCCCCACTGGGTTGTTTCAGTCACTTTGGTGCATGAACACTTGCCCCAGCCACAAGGAACTTCAATGGTAACACCTATCTTTGGAGCACTTCATCATAAAGACGACTGCCCTTTCTCATGCTGTCCTCTCAGACCTGGTCAGTCTCCCAGGGAACTCTATGACTCAATGTGTGGGTGCATGTGGACAGTAAGCATCCCACAAATATTTGATAGAAAAATGATTGGTATTCAAAAATGATTACCGTTCTTGAAAACATTGAAAATTATTTGTCCACCCCCAATACCTTTATGGAAATTTGAAGACAACTTTTCAAAGGCAAGAGCCCATTTTTAGATGAGCTTTGTCAACATCGTTACGGTACTCATTTTTACCAGTTTACCTTCATGTGGTTGACAGAGCTATCTATAGTTCCACCATAAAAATTTCATCATGTGGCATTGTTCCTTATCACCTAAAACATTACAAGTGATGGTGGTCGTGATGACTAGGAGGGGAAAGAGGAAAAGGAAAGTGAGGCTGAGCCTGTGGCTAGCAGAAGCGCAGAGTGTGCCATAGGCAAATCATGGGGTAGAGGACGGAGCACGTTTGTTACCTTGGCCAGCCATATAAAGGTCGCAGACATTCAAATTGCGCTTGGTAATCTGGTCCCATCCTATCACGTCAGCCCAACTCAGGGAAGTCCCTGCATCCCGGATGCACTGAACTTGGTACCTTCACCCAGAGAGAAGACAGCATGCCGTTTAAGCCCTACACCTTTGCCCTTGTGGTTCTCTCTGCCTGGAATTCTCTTTACCAGAGCTAGAAATTGTCATTATAATATTAAAAAATTAAATGAAGTATATGCTGCAGCCTCAGTTTTAAATATCAAACCTGTTACTAACATTAACATTTAAAATATAAGTGTGCATTAGAATCAAATTTTAACTATTAAA
>NW_012151063.1:5880863-5882630 GCF_000956105.1 Propithecus coquereli | reverse complement strand
TGCTCCCCTATTTGCATAGGAGTGTACAGAAAGACTTTTGGCATTTCACTGTAGAGGGGAGCATTTATCAAAAGAGTATCTATCTCCTGTGGACTGGGAGTTGTCTCAGGAGTGTTAATTTGCTTCTTTCTCGACTACAAGGCATGCCCAGGGGTCTCCCCTGAGTCCCACATGGGAGAAGGTCCAGGATAGAATGTGTGAGATGAGCAGTGTGCATGTGACGGAAGATGCCATCAGGGATCAAACTCGCAAGGACCTCTTCACACAGCAGCAGCCGGGCTCCCAGGGAACACCGGCAGATGTAGGGCTGCCCAAGGGGAAGGCTGGGTACAGAGCACGTGGAAATGCACTTTTCTTGGTTTCAGAAAGGGTTTTGATCTTTCTCTTGATAATAGTTTGGGCACGAAGTGTGCACGCTGAAGATCATTTCTTCACAATGATCGTGCACAGGAAGCAATTCCTCTCACCCTGGAGAGGGCAAAGACCACGTGAAAGGACTGCTGTGCTATTGCTGCTAAGCCATGTCCACCAGCACTAAGAAAAATACACTTTCCTCGTCATTAAAATCTTTGTAAATGTCTACAGTATAATTGGTCTGCATCATAAATGTATTTATCTCTTCAGTGATAATCCATGCCATTTTCTGACATTTTTATGTCATTTTTAATAGAACTGAAAAAAGCATAAAAATAATCAGCCTATTCTGGATTCAAACAGGTATACAAACATGTACTGTTTATTCCAGACTCCACCAAAAGCCAGGAGGATTGACATAACTTTGTATATCACCTAAAATAGGGAGAATAATAATATTTTTCCAAAAGTTAAAAATTACTGTTAGTCATTTTTCTGTTCTTTTCAAGGTTTTGTCTCCACGGGATGCCAGGTACTGTGAATTAGTCAAGAGATCATGAAAAATGTGTAGCAGTCATGAAATTAATAAAAAATACAGTATTGGTATTATTTTGTCTGCATTTTAAAAAACTGGGATGATATAAAACTTATTTTGTATACTTATGTGCATTTATCATAAAATTTGAGCATCTGTTCTCCAGAGAAGTTCAAAAGAAAAATTAGAATGTTGCTCTTGAAAGCTCTTTGCCTGTGAATCTTCAAAAATTGAAGGGGTATTCATTTGTCTTGTAACAGTTAAACCTGCCTTGCAGGGAAGAAACATAAGACAATAACCTTTAGAGGTGTCCAATTTAGTTTTGGGATTCTGTAAATATTGTTGATAAATTATTTTAGAAGCCCATATAACTATTCTTTCTCCTATTTGTAATAAATAGATTATAAGAGTAATGCTTTAATTAAGGTTTCTGGATCATTAAACCAATCAATAGGGTTTTGGCATTTAGTTTAATATTTCCTTAAATAGCTTGGCTTGCCTTATATTTTACTCTCGAAATGTCTGAGCTGATTGAATTCCCTTTAGGGACAAATGTGTTTCCATGTTTAGTTAACATGCAAAGTAGCTCTGCACAACACAACCTGTTAGCACACACTTTCTATGCACAACCTAGTTTTTTTGTTTCTTGTTTGTTTTTTTAATGGTACAAAATTAGTTAACTGTCAAATGTCTTGAAATATCAGTGTCTAAGATATGACTATTTGTTAAGTTCTGGGATTTTTCTTAAATTATTTTAGCAGTATGATAGAGTGTTACAGGTACCAAAAGATACAAAGAAATAAGTTCCTCTGGTTTCAGAGGCATGACATGAGATCTAAATAATACATGTAATTCAATATCATTATTACTACTAAATT
>NW_012151063.1:5880268-5880813 GCF_000956105.1 Propithecus coquereli | reverse complement strand
AGGGGTAAAGCATGGAAGAGTTTGGATAAATTGACCTCAGGGGAGGTCATTGCTCCCCTATTTGCATAGGAGTGTACAGAAAGACTTTTGGCATTGCTGAACTTACGGACATAGCATTTAGCATAGGGAAATGCTAAGGACGATCTAATTTGAGTTGGACTTGGCTGATGTTCCAAGTATATACTAGATATACTAAGCAGCTCATTATCTGAAGACAAATCAAATAAAAAAGATATCTCATGTATATCATTAAGTGAAAAAACAAGCAGCTAGTCAAAAAAGAAGCAGCTAGTCATAGCACTATTATGAAAATGATATAGGACTGTGTCTTTAACAAGGGAACTCTATACGACTAGGAAATCTAGAGAAGTATTTACATAGCTCACTGATACTAATCAGAGAGCAGAACTAGGTGGGGTAAAGGAGAGTACTTTATACAATCCAGCTTTATTTGTGTCTTTTGTTTAAAAGACAGGCACATATTATATTTATAATCCAATTTATATTTCAAAGAGGCTCTATCATTTACTTTTGGTTCTGATCTT
>NW_012151063.1:5867833-5868145 GCF_000956105.1 Propithecus coquereli | reverse complement strand
ATTTAGGGAACCCAAAGAGATTGAGTAAGCTAATTATATTTCAATAGAAGCTAATGATGATGATAAAGAACTATGAATCATAATAAGAATTATTTCCTTTTTAAAAACAGACTTTATTTTTCAGAGCAGTGTTAGGTTCTCTAATAATGCAGAATTGAAAGGAAAGTACAGAGAGTTCCCATGCACTCCCTTCTCCCGCTATGAATAACCTGTAGCACACCGCGGCACGTTTATGGTACTCAGTGAACCCACATTGGCACAGCACCACCTAAGTCCATCGTTTACATTAGGGTTGCCTCTTGGTGCTGTACA
>NW_012151063.1:5859133-5866863 GCF_000956105.1 Propithecus coquereli | reverse complement strand
TAATCACAAAATGGGTCCTAGAACCATCATCCAAATGAAATAATAAACCGTCTCTCTTCCTTCTGGCTTATTGTTGCACAGTGTGTGAACTCCCTTCCATTGCGCATGTCTTTGAAGCAAAGAAATTAAGTTTTGGGCAGGATTAACTCATTAAACCATTAATAGTTGTTAAAACTGGTGCAGTGCTAAGTTGCTTACTCCATTACCCAGCCAAGGAAAATTATTAAAGAAAATATTATCTAGAAGAATCACAGTGGCTACCCTTTTTGAGCTCACATAGATCGTTTTTGAACCTATAGATTCTAGGTAGAGAGTGTATAAATTGGAGTTTCTCAGTCTTTTCTTGTTTCCATTATTATTTACCTAGAAAACTGCTTGGCATTATTTTCCCTAACTGCCAATGAAGTTTTAATACCTCAGACATTCTGTATAGTAGCTGTCTATCCTGTTGTATACTTGTGCTTTATAAATAGAAGAGTGTTAATTGTTTTAGCCCTTAGGAACCAATATCCATGCCCTTGGTGGCGACGTTGCTCCTGTTGAGAATGCACGGCATACATGAAATATTTAGTAGCCAAGAAGAAAGTATATAATATGTAGACACTACTACAGCCCTTGCGTGAACTCACTAATAATATGAATTATTATACCAAACCACTGAGGGCCTGCGTCTGGGCAGATATGGTATTGCACAACAGGGATATGACTTTATTTATTTACATATTATATATCTTCTATCAGAACAAGCACTTTTGAAGATAAGCAGCACCTCAACTTCAATTTTGTAATCTTTATCAAAGACAGAAAAGGGCACGTATAGGTTAGGTTTTGCTGAGCAGATGAATGGATGCATGAATGGCTGAGTGAATAATTATGATATAATAGGACATAGAACAAGCTTTTTAAAAAATCACTGACTATTGGGGAGTGAAGAGATAGGATTGTCCATTTGTACCAAAGAATAGCTATACAGAATTTTATATTCAAGTACTTAGAAACAAGTAATTTCGAAAGTGCCTCAAATGAACCTGACAGGCAAAGTGACATTGAGGCGAGCCGAGTTTATCCGCTGCAAACTTGCTTTCCTTTCAGTGTGCATCTACAAGGAGGAATTACCGAGCATCAACGCCACCTTTATTCCCTGATGTGTTAATGGAGACAGCTCACTTGTGAAAGAAGGAGAAATTTTTCCTCTACTTCCTCAAGATTGTAGCACTTCAAAATATTTGCCTCCAATTTATGGAAAAGTAAAATTATAATTTGTACAGGATTGTCAAAAAATGAAACCCTGGAGTGATTATTTCTGGAATATGAACATTTGCCAGCCAATTCTGTAGCTAAATGGAAAGAAAAATTTGTCAAAGATAAGGGGCTGACATATATTGAATCCATAGCATTTTCAAAACAGATACATTTCTTAAAATCAAATAAGCAAAATATCTATGCACAGAGGCTTTAAATCATTCACAAAATGATGGTGTGTTGCCTTGAAGCGTCCTTGAGTCTCAATAAGGGGCTAATATGTTTTTGTCTTCTTAATGAATTATTATTTCATTGCTATAGCACATAAAGCTCTCCTTTTGTCTCTATTTGTCAAATGGATAGAATTCTTTACTGTGCTATAAATATATATTTTTAAAAAGTAGATGCATGAACCATGAAATCAAGGAATGTTAATTATTTATTCATTTTTGAAGAGTTTTGAGGGCATTTACCAAACTTGTAACCCTAGTATCAAACACACACACACACACACACACACCCCAAAAACAAACCAAAAAGACCTACGCAAGGCTGGGCCTTGTCACATAAACTTGCATGTACACATCAGTTCATATTTTCAACTGGAGTCACTAGATCATTTCCAAGCATACTTTTTTACTTCCTTTGGAAAGTAAAAGAAAGCATGTTAAATTAACAGGATTCCCCTTTTGTACAGTGTGTACTTGAACTGTTATTACATATGACAGTAAAGTAGATCATCATATAAAAATTAAATTGATGATTAGATTGAACACCTGGTTTTTCTAGAGTAAAGTTTGGCCATGAACCTTACAGTCAATTATTATGCCAGGCAAGTTTCCCACAATAAAACCATAGATTTTTATTGAAGTCAGGGTACTTGATAATTTACAATGTTGTGATTAATTTTACTTAAGAGCACTGGCAAGTTGTTTTTCAAAGCCAGAAACTACAGGGTCAATTTCACTTTCCTAAGGAGAATTAGAAGACACCTTTTCTCATCACCAGGGTCAAAAAAAATAATCTCTTACAAATGAAAAATGAAACCCACTGGTGGAATAACTTTAAAATGTGAAAGCATGTTTTCATATCCATCGATTCAAAAAGAAAATCTATATTTGAATATTAATGACTTTTCCATAACCTCCTTGCAAGAGTTATATATTTTTATGCACATTTTTTTCAAATGTATGAAAAACAAAAAAAATTCATATCTTCATAAGGAATTCCCATGGAATATGACTGGTAATAAAAGAGAAAACAGCATATTATAGCTTTAATTTCATCTTAAAATGCCCTGAAATTAAGTATGTATAACTTAAAATGGAACATAAAATCATTGTGCCTCAAAAGCAGTGCAAATTTAGAACTTAATGAAGAAAACTAATATGAAATTAGACTGAAGAAGTCATCCCAGATGGTGTCCTTTGAAGCAAATAGAAATCTTTTTTTTCCCTTTCATTACTCATTACCTCCCCACTCACTCTGCCAACATAAATGAGACTTTCAATTTTACTATTTTTGGAATCATGCTAACGATTTGAATGGCATTTGCTGGTATTATAACTTCTTCAGAAGACAACACAATTAGGAAAAATAATTTGGAGTAAAGATCTCCAGAGCAGACATTTTAGGAGAAAAAAAAAAAAAAAGAAACATTAGAATACTTCCATTTTCAGTTTCTATTTATAAATCTTCAATTCAATAAATTACATAAGTTGGAAATTGAGAGTGACCTTTTCCATCCCCTTCACATTACAGATGTGAATCAATGAAATTAAAAAACAAAACCCTGATTTTAAAATATAATGCAACTTTCCCAGAGGAAAAATAATAGAAAAAAATACAATAAACAGTTCTAATTATCTGGATAGAATTTTGCTTGTTATTCTCTAATTTCCTGGGGTTCTTTCTTATTCTTTGGGGAGTTTACAAGTTGTTTTACCTATGAAACATTTCTCTTGAAACACAATCCATGATCACTTTTTAAAAAATTTTCAAAATATTAAGGAGATACAAATGTTTCTGTTATGTGGATGCCTTGTATAATGCTTAAATAAGGGCTTTTGGTGTGTCTGTCACCAGAATAGTGTTCATTATACCCGACAGGTAAGTTTTTATCCCTCACTCCCTTCCCAATCTCTGCTATTCTTGGTTTCCAATGACCTTTACATCTCTTTGTGCTCATGTGTGCCCCATCAATTAGTTCCCAGTTATTAGTAAGCACCTGTGGTGTTTGTTTTTCCATTCCTCAGATACTTCACTTAGAATAATTGTCTCCAGTTCTATCCAAGTTGCTACAAAAGACATTATTTCATTCCTTTTTATGGGTGAGTAGTACTTCATGGTGTATATATACTACATTTTCTTTATGCACTTGTGAATTGACGGACACTTAGGCTGATTCCATATGTTTGCAACTGTGAATTGTGCTGCAATAAACATTCAAGTGCAGGTGCATTTTTTTTTTAATAAAATGACTGCTTTTCCTTTGGGTAGATACCCAGTAGTGGGATTGCTGGATTGAATGGTAGGTCTACATTTATTTCTCTGCAGAATCTCCATACTGTGTTCCACAGAGATTGTGGTAATTTGCAGTCCCACCAACAATGTATAAATGTTCCTTTCTCTCTGCATCTACACCAGCATGTATTGTTTTTGGACTTTTTAATAATGGCCATTCTGACAGGGGTAAGGTGGTATCATTGCAGTTTTGAAATTTGTATTTCCCTGATGATTACTGGTGTTGAACATTTTTTCATGTTTCTTGGCCATTTGTCTATCCTCTGAAAAATTTCTGTTCATGTTTTTTGCCCATTTTCTGATAAGGTGGGTTCTTTTTTGATGATTTTTTTGAGTTATTTGTAAATTCTGGATGTGATTCCTCTGTTGCAGGTATACTTTGCAAATATTTTCTCCCATTCTGTAGGTCACCTATTCACTCTATTGATTAATTCCTTTGCTGAAGTGCAGGCTTTGCTGCGCAGGTTTTTAATTTAATTAAGTCACATTTATTTATTTTTGTAGTTGCTGTATTTGCCTTTGGGATCTTAGTCATAGTCAATATCAATGTACACAAACCAGTAGTATTTCTATATACTAATAACAGTCAAGATGAGAGTCAAATCAAAGAGGCAATACAATTCACAACAGCTACAAAGAAAATAAAATACCTAGGAATATACTTAACCAAAGAGGTGAATGATCTCTACAAGGAGAACTACAAAATACTGATGAAAGAAATCACACGTGACACAAATAAATGGAAAAATATCCCTTGCCCGTGGATTGGCAGAATCAACATCATTAAAATGCCCATACTGCCCAAAGTGATTTACAGATTCAATGCAATCGCCATTAAAGTACCAATGTCATTTTTTTGCAGATCTAGAAAAAATAATTCTACACTTTGTATGGAACCAGAAACGATCCCAAATAGCCAAAGCAACCTTAAACAACAAGATCAAATCTGGAGACATCACATTACATGACTTCAAATTATACTACAAGGCTATAGTAACCAAAACAGCATGGTACTGGTATAAAGGTAGAGACAGACCAATGGAACAGAATAGAGGACTCAGAAATAAAAGCATTTACCTATAGTCAACTGATCTTTAACAAAGCAGACAACAATATACACTGGGGAAAGGAAGTGCTATTCAATAAATGGTGCTAGGAAAATTGGATAGCCACATGTAGAAGAATGAAACAGGACTGCTATTTCTCATCATATACAAAAATTAGTTCAAGATGGATAAAAGACTTAAATGTAAGGTATGAAACCATGATCATCTTTTTCAGGGGACTTTTCCTGACATTGAATGGGGTGAGACAGTGAGTTGGTGGTGCTTTCAACACAGGTAGAGAATCGATTTCTGTATATTGTGTTTAATACTGTGTCCTACTGAGTAGGACTGACAAAAAGTAGGAGTAATCAGTGACCCCTTAGTACACTGCTTGAAAAACAGGGAAAGCATAAAGTTTATAGAGAGAGAAATCTAAGGAACCAGGGAAAGTTGAGCTTGGTGAAGATGGTATTCACTGTGTAAAACCTACCACACCCACCCCCAACTCCCTCCTCACCACCACCACACTCCTAAATCTCCCCTTAATCATTGATTTCCCCCTGGTCTGCGAAGATAGCCAAATCCCCTTAAATAATAAGAGAAAGAACTCCAACTTTGGTGCCAGAAAATCAGGAAATACATTCCTGCTCTACCACTTAGGATGATCCAAACCAGCTCTCAGTGGTTTTGAAGATTAAAGAAATCATAATTTATACAAGTGCCTGAAATGTCTTTTGTAAAATGTTGGTTGAATCCTTTGTAGCATTGAACTAAATCCCCAGAGAAGGCACATCCAGTACTCAGAGTAGATTTGGATGTCTGTTACAAGTTGCTGCTATTATCAGATGGCAGGGCTGGTATCATTTTCTTACATAAAAATATGATTTATTATTTTATCATTAAACACATTGCTTCTCACAGCACAGCAAAACCAAGCTAATTTTAGTATTAAGAATGTACCAGTTCCTGGAAGTGGAATTTTAGGCTGTTAGCAAGAGTCCCTTTCTACAATCTCTAGTCATCATTTCCGGAAGATTTAATCATTTTCATTTTTTTCCCATCATGTGAAAGCCCATTGCAATTCATTGCCTTCCTCTGACTTCTGTGTCAAGTAAATAATGTGTCAAATACTGCAAGACCTTTGGCTTATCAATGAGTGCATTCCAGAAGAAATTTTCCCCAAAACGAAAGAATATACAAAAATGACACAAGTACATTTCATGTGTGCATTTGCTGAATATTTTAAAATTCAGTCACTTGATGGTCCCATAAAATTGTAAAAAAGTGATTTCTTTAAAATAGCAATATGTAAAATTCATTTGAGGTGAATTTTTAAATAAAAAAGAATAAATATTATTTATAAAATGACAATACATTTTTATGATTCAACTGAGAAAGTCTCCTTAAATTACTACTTTTAAAAGAAACTGAACACATTTTCTTCCATACCTCTTGAAAGCTTAGCTTTGAACAATCGTGTATTCATACCAACGATGTGAAAATTTGTTTTTAGTTCTGGAACTCTAGGCATTTAGACCTTAATAAAAATGAAAGAGGAAGAGAGAATAATCCAATCAAGAAGGCATATGGAGTTTCTTCCTAACTCCATTCCTCCTGCACATTGAGGCTCACCTTTCTTGCTGCCTAGCCATTGGAAGTAGACTTAAGCTACAAGAATGTCTAAGAATGTATATACTTAGCCCCGAAAATCTGGAAAGAGAATTATTACTGTATTTCATAGATTGGCTTTCTGTAACAAATCTTACTGTCTGTAACATACTGGCCATGGAGAAATTCTAAGAATGTGCTAGAAATTTAGTAGTTCTAAGGTAGCTCTTAGTCAATGATACCCAGTTGATTTATTTATACAAGTAGCTTATTTTAAATGCATATGGCTATTACTTGATGTAGCCGTGTTATCAAATCATTACCAACTTAGCTTAAAACACCCATATATCAACCCATAGTTCTTCCATAAGGCAGAAATCAGGGTTTAGCATGACTGGGTGTGCTGCCTAGAATCTCATCAGGCTGAAATAAAAATGTTGGCCAGAGCCGTGTCTTCACTGGGTGTCTAAACTAGGGAAAGGTGTGTTTCCAAGCTTTCTCAAGATTGTTGGCAGAATATTTTTTCCCAGGGATGTGGGAACTATGTTTATGTTCTCTTGAGGCCCCTCACCTAGGGACCACTCTCAGCTTCTAGCGGCTGCTCTCGAGTTCTTGCCATGTGGCTGTCTCCACTGGGTCTCTCACACTCTCAATTTTTCTCACCAGGAAGAATCCCATTATTTTTTAGGGCATACCTGATTGGGCCAGGCCCACCTACACAATTTTCATATCATAAAATCAACTAATTAGGGACCTCAATTATGCCTGCAAAGTCCCTTGATGACAGCACCCTAGACTGACTAACTGGGAGAACAGAAGATATATGTACACCATAGGGTGGGGATCTTGAGGTGATCTTAGAATTCAGCCTACCACAGTGTTACTAATGTTTTTAGAATACATTAATGCATCCAGTTATTCTACACACCCAATAATTATGAAAATAAATTCATGACAGAAGATTAAGTACTTCTTCTTACACAATGGCAAGGAAGGAGTAAAGAATAAATGCTCTAAGGGTAGTATTTTTTCCCAAACACTTCTTTCTAGGATTGCAAGAGGACAAAGAGGTTTTGCAGTTTGGCTTTCTATTTTTTCTTTTCTTTTTTTTTTTTTAATAATTTCTAGTCACTGATAAAAATGAAGCATTTATTCTCTCATCTTTCATATTTTTTTCAAATTGCTCATTAGGAGGAAAACAAAAAGTATTTTTTTTTTTTTTTAAATCACTTATGTCACATAGCCTTTATTTTCAGATCCTATACTCTGTCAGGGAAATCTCAAGGCTAGACTGTAACATAAGCGCTATCA
>NW_012151063.1:5848968-5859083 GCF_000956105.1 Propithecus coquereli | reverse complement strand
GACAAGGTCAAAATCTTACAAAATATTTCCACATATTAAGCTATTTGAGGGAATAGAATTTCTGCAAAGCCGAGTGTTCAACTTTGTTTAAAGCATCATTCATGATTCAAAATAAATCCAAACCAATTTAACTAATCTTAAGGGATTTGAAAGCATCAACGATAAAGATAAATAGTTGTTACTTTCTTGTTTTTGTCAGGGCTTTCAGTTGGCTTCCTTTCAATTGTTCAATTTGTTTGGATTTAAAGACAAAAAATGGCATTCTTCCAGACTGATGAACTATACCACGGAATATAACTTACTTTCCTTTAACTTAGCTGAAAATACTGTCCATTTGTACAAAGTTTATACTTTGTTTTGAGTTTCTTTTTTATATGCTGACAGTGGCTTTGCTTTATGTTTATGCTATACAAGTTTAGGGAACCTTGGTGAAGTTTAGTTTCAGTGTGATCCAAATAGATGAAGTTGTTATCTGAACCTTTTTTTTTCTCACAAAAGAGAATAGACTCAGCTGGTGAAGAAACATCATTGATGGATGTCTCAATCAATGTCATTTTTTTGTGATAACTTTGACATATTCTCAGTAAATATATTTAGAACTCTTATAGATTGTTGAAATGGCCACACAGTTTTGTAATTGCTTTATCAAAGATGGAGCCTATTCTCCTAACCCTTGTAGCTTCCTCACGCACCAGGAACCCCCATCTGCCACTGTGTGAACAGACACCAGCTTCCGGAGTTTGAGAGCCCACATGGAACAAGTTCCCAGCCATCCCAGATGGCTCCTGTCCCAGCTATCCCAGCTGAGCCCAAACACACAGGTGAGCCCAGGTAACACTATGTGGAGCCATCCCCATGAACCATGCCAGCTGTGCACAGCTCAAATTGCTGAACTAAATAATTATGAGCAAATTCAATGTGGTTGTATTAAGTGGTTAAGCTTTCATCAAAAGTTCAATGATACAAAATCAATATATTTTTTCTATTTTCTTTTATTACTGGCATTATAGGTCATAACATCTAAGTTCCATTATTTTCCTTTCGACTTCTACAAGCCAACACCTTTTCTTACACCAACAGCAAACTCCCAGCATCAACTGGGGATCTGGAGTGGCCCAGGTACCAGGTCCTATTCCCTAGTATAGAAACCATTGGATTGTTCTCTCACTGCTGGTATCCAGATACACCAGTTTGAAAACATTAAAGCCCATCCAAGGAAAATAAGGCATATCCTAATTTTGGTAGATCCCTAAACCTCCCCATTCCTAAACTATTTCATGTGAACAAGAATTAGAAACAGCAGAAGGGACTGACCTCTCACAGACTTCTCTTCGAATGCCATAAATACCAAGCCCTAGTCAGTCTAATGTCTACAAACACAGTTTGGGACATATTTTTCCAGTGAATATCAGTTATCTTTTCCTCAATGTGATTCCTAAACTGGTTCTGATATCAGTAAAAAACAAACAAAGAAAGTTTTGAACACTGGGGCTGTGATAACATTTTTGGAATACATGTGTTGCCACTCAAGGGCACCAGTTTGAAGGAAACCTCATTTGCATGTGTAAGCTCTCACTTTATTTTTTCCACAAGTTGTCATGTCAGGTAGATTGCATTCCCGAAACCTTGTTTGTAGACATCAGACTGACTGGGGCTTGGTATTTACGACATTCACAGGGAAGTCTGTGAGAGGTCACTCCCTTCTGCTGTTTCTAATTCTTGTTCACATGAAATAGTTTAGGAATGGGGAGGTTTAGGGACCTACCAAAATTAGCATATGTCTTATTTTCCTTGCATGGACTTTAATGTTTTGAAACTGGTGTATCTGGATACCAGCAGTGAGAGAACAATCCGGTGGTTTCTACACTAGGGAATTAGGACCTGGTACCTGGGCCACTTCCACATCCCCATTGATGCTGGGAGTTTGCTATTGGTGAAATCCTGGACCCAACTCAGAAATGTGTTACCTAGAGGTTGTCCATAAGTATTCACATGATGCCTACAGGGAAGACTGAAAGACTGTTTCTGATCCTCCTAAGCGGTTAGAATCATTCTAACACTGAGGAACAAAATTTTATCTTCTGCGGTAGAATCACTGAACATTGAGTACGAATGTTATGTTGACGAGAAGACATTTCCTACAGAAATTTTACAACACACATTCTTCCCTTGTTGCATTATTCTCCTTTTTATTACTCTCTTTTGTAGAGGAAGACGCACAAATCCTTGGAGTTCCTTGCTCAGGCATTTCCATCTATTGCACCAAGGAAAAGAAAAGAATATCGTGGAACATGTCTTAGCGGTTTCCTGAGGCCCTCTTAGGAGAGAATTGTAGCAGAAAATTGTTGAGAACATGGACACCATATAGAGAGTTTAGAGTTCAGAGTTTGTGTTTGGCTTTGCCTAATGTAACCTGGTCCAGGATTCTCTATTTAGCCTTCATCATTTGGCATTGGATGCGATTTTGCGGGGTGAGGGGGAGAAGAACCATTGCTGGACTTATTATATTAGCCTAATCTGATTGTCTTTGCCTTTGAAAATTTCATTCCATTCACATTTAGAATGATAGCTGATATATTTCCTTTTATTTCTTCCATCTGATTTTATATTTATTAAATGTGTGCATTTTTATGGAGATATAATTTAGATAAAGTAAAATACACTAATCTTGAGTATGATGTTCAGTAATTTCTTACACAGGAGCAAACGCAAGCAGCTGTCACCAAGATCAAGATATATAGAACACGTCCACCATCACAAAAAGTTTTTTATGCTCCTACTCAATCAATAATCCTTTCCCTGAGGTAATCACTATTACGAATTGTATCATCAGCAACTTATGGGAGTTCCAATTATTCAGTTTCCTAGCTATCACTTCATATTGTCAGAGTTTTAAAAAAAATTTTTAACTATTCTGTTATGTATGTTCTGGTATCTCATTGTGGTTTTTAATTTATTAACATATTTCTCTGACAAGTACTGTTGTGCACCTTTTCCTATGTTAATGGAAATGTGGATATCTTCTTATACAAATTGCCTAATAAAAACTTTTGTCCCTTTTTTAAAAAAAATCAGCTCACCTAAAAACTAGGTTGTCTTTTTACTGATTTATAACTTTATTATAAATGCTAATTATAAGTCTTTTGTTTATTACATGAATTGGGCATATTTTCTCACATTATGAAACTCTTCTTTTTATTTAATCTTCTTTGAAGATGTGTTTTTCATTTCAATGTAGTCCAATTTACTATTATCATTATTTAGTAAATACTGCAATTTTCATCCTAAGAAATTATCATGAATGCTAAAGGTAACAACATATACTCCTATGTCTTTCCAGAAGCTTTATAGTGTTAGCTCTTCCATTTTGGTCTTTGTCACACCTCAGATTAATTATTGTGGATAAGGATCAGAGCTTACTTTTTCCCATATGGGCAAAAGTGTTAAAAAGACCTCGCAATCTGCAATGAATTTTGGTGGTGCTTTTGAAAAAAACTCAAGTATTCACATATGACTAGTTCTATTTCTGGACTCTCACTTCTGTTGCTTTTATTTATTGTTGGTCCTTAACACCATGCTGTATTTATTACTGTAGCTTCCTAGTAAGTCCTGAAATCCGATGATCTACATGTACCGATGTTATTCTTCATCTTCATCCTTGTCTTGGTTGAAGTAGTCCCTTTGCACTTCAGTATAAATTTGAGCATCAGCTTGTCAATTTTCATAAAACATGTTGGAATTTTTATCGGGATTGCATTGAGTCTATATACCAACTGAGAGAAAACTAGCATTATAAAATGTAGAGTATTCTACCATCTCTCCATTTATTTCAGTCTTCTCTAATTAATCCCTAAAAGGTTTTGTAATTTTTGGTGTAGAAATCCTGCCATCTTCCATTAAGTTTGATTCTTGCTATTTAACATTTTCTGATGCTATGGTGGATGGTATTCTTTCCGAATACTACTTCAAAGCCACTTTCCAACAGTTGTGCCTGCTCTATAGGCAAACAATTGATATTTTATTTTGATCTTGTATCCTGTGACCTTGCTTATTATTTTGAATAGTTTTAAAAATATATTTCATAGGATTTTACTGGTAGAATGACAAGTCTGTGATTATTAACAGTTAATGACGGCTTTAATTATTTAATAAATTAGGCCGTTTATTTTTTCTTGTCATATCCACTGGCTAGGACCTTCAGCAGTGGTGAGAATACACATCTTTGTCTTCTCTGAATTAAGAGTGAAATGTTAAATGTTTTAAAATTAAATATGAAAGTAGTTTTTAAAATATATTCTTTATCAGATTAGTGGGATTATCTTTTGTTTCTAGTTTTCTGACAATGTAAATCATAAACAGTTCCTTCACATTGCTTTTTCTTCATCTACTGAGAATTTCCTCCTTAATTTTTTAATGACATGGATTACACTGATTGATTTTCAAATGCTAGGCCAACCTCACATTCCTGGGATAAACCCCAGTTGGTCATGATACGGCCTTTTTAATTTATTACTGAATTCATTTTTCTATTGTTTCATTAGGATGTTTATAGCTAAATTCACAAAAGACGCTGGTCTATAATTTATTTTTTCCTGCAAAGTTTCTGTCAAGTTTTAGTATCAAGTTATGACTGGTCTCATAAAGCAAGTTAGAAAGTGATTACTCTTTGTCTGTTTTTGAAAGAATGTGTGCATAATTGGTATTATCACTTTCTTAAGTGTTTAGATTTTTTAATTGAGGTTTTTTTTTCCTAATTTTAAAATTCAATTTACTTAACAAATAGAACAATATTCAGAATTCCTTTCCTCCTCTCTTAGTTTTATTAAGTTTTATGAAGTCTCAGGATTTGATTTATGTCATTAAAGATAAAAATTATATTAGCATATTTTAAAAACAATATCCTTATTCTCTTAACATCTATGGAATCGCTAGTGATGTATTCTATATTTTTTGGTATCTGTTTTACTTAAGGATGTGTATATGTGTGCATGTGTTTGTGTCTATGCATGTATGTGGGTGTGTTTTAATTTCCAAATATATGTGTGTTTTTGAAAGTATCTTTCTGTCATCAACTTCTACGTAAATTGCATCTATAGAATCAGTTCTGGAAAATTCATAGGCTTCTTTTTAAATCTTATTTCTCCTCTACTCTTTCCTTCAGGGGCTTCCGTTTCTACATGCTAGATTTTCTCATTGAATTCTCTCAATCTCTTAACTGTGTGTTATGCTTTCCATTTCTTTTTCTGTCTGAGATGCATTCTGGAGGAACCTTCCTAAATATCTTTTCCAGTGTATCAGTTTTCTCTTCAGTTGATTCAAGTCAGCTTTCAACCTGGAAACTGAGCTGCTGCTTTTATTGTTTGTTTGTTTAATTTCAGCAATCATCATTTACATTTCTAGGAGTTCCTTTGTTAAATTTTCAATTGTCTATCTTCTTTCCTAATAACCTCTGGTTGCATGTATATTTCTATGAACTGCGTCTCCAAATTCTTTCAACATTTTATACCCATCTGTTCTATATTCTGTATCTTAATTTTCCAAAATCTATATAAAATCTGGTCTTTGCTGTATCTCTGGACTCCCACGAGAGTGGTTTTCCTTCATGAGTGCGCAAAAATTTCTGTGGGCTCATTGCTGAACCTAATTGTTAGGATTCTCACAGGTTCAATTTGAGATGGGCTTCTCTTTGTACCGGTACTCAAGGAGTAGCACACACCAGCAATCTTTCCTATCCTCTTTCCTATCCTAAATTTTTTCATCTCTCCTTCAGCCTCAGGTTTATTACCTTCTATCACATGTGCCCCTAGGAAAACATAGTGGATACACTATACAGATTATAGCTGCGCTCAATTTGAATCATTTTAGATTTTACTCTCTTGTCTTGTATCACTTCTCATGTCTTGAGAATATTTTCTTAAAGTCCAAACCATCCAATTTTCTCCTTCAATTCACAGAAACAAGAATAGTCCTATAATATCACAGCAAAACATGTGTGTTTTAAAAGGAAATGTTTGAATTTGTGATTAATGTATGCTCTGTGAACTACTTATAAATATTCAAAAGTTATTGGTGTTCAATTTCCCTTTACTGATTCTGTTAGAACAAACCTCACTGGCAGGTAGATTGGAGGGGATGAAAAATAAAATTATATGTTGGGGCAAAAGCTAAAAGAAAAAGTAAAATTTTTATCTTTTCCTTTAGGTCTGTTATTGAATGGTTTGAATTTATACTGAACTGGAATTATTTATAAAGGGACAATTACTGATTTAGGCTGGGAGTGTTGACTATCAGGGTTCAAGCAGAAGTGACAGGTCTTTTGCCCCGTGTCACTTGCAGTTAACTAAAATAACCTGAAAAGACAAGTACTATGTATTACTTTGAAATGCTTCAAAATTTTAATCTTTTAAAAATGAGACTTACAAAAAAGTTGTCATAAAACCCTAGATATCAGAATACAAGCACTCATGAACAATTTTTATTATATCACCTTCATTTTTATTTCCATAAACATCTTCTAATCATTTTTGTTGCCAGCAATATTTCATTGATATTAGGAATTTAGTGGAAATGTATTTCCAGATAATATGTTTGTACAATTTATCATTCAAGAACACTGTTGGATTACTTTAAATAGAAAGTGAAAATTATAAAAAATATGTAGGAAAACCAAATCTAGGCCTTCTATTTTCACATCTTTCTCATTTTCTTAACATTGTTTACCGTTTTAAATCTAAGTTTTAGATGCAGCTTCTTAATGAAAATGGTGCTTTTACATTAAGTTAGTGGAACATTTCAATGAAATTAAGCAGCTTCATAAATGTTTAAGTTATTTTAATTTAATATTTGGTATATATTTGGACATAAAAATAAGACCCCTAAAGCTCTTCCACAAACTAAAAGTGATACGTTGTGAAAATATAGTCTTTTATCAATTTGATTTCCTTCCTTAAAATTTCAACTCCATTTTTTCAGGTGGCAAATGCTAAATGTTCTATAATTCAGTTTCAGGTTGTGATGCAGTAACTATGCAATCTATTGTGTAGATTCTGCTGAGGTGTCATTTTTAGTTGGGTAAACTGCTCATTCACTCAACTTCTTCATGATAATGATGTTTTGAGACCATCTATTTCATTTATAGAGATGTTCCATGAGATTTCCAAAGTATATCTGCTTTTGCTCCTATTCTCTTAAATTTGCTAGTACATATTGTGCAAACATTTTGAAGCTGTGCTTTAAATGCTGGTGTCTCTATAGAAGCATACCCACTCATTAATTCACAAAAGTCATCTTTTCTTGCAGTCTGGCCATTGTGAGCAAAAAACCAAACGAAAGCAAACAAAAAAAGGAACATTTATACATAGCTTGTCAAAATGTTTCTTCACATTTGTGAAAACATCACAAGATCATTTTAAATGAGATTATAGATTTCCCAGGTGAAATCTCAACCTCTTTCCTCCAACACATTTCTGACAACTGATCGATCCTATTATCCCCAGCATCACCAGGGGACACATGAGCCAGAACCTCCCCCTCTTTCCCCACCACACAGGGACAATTAAGCTCTCTATGGTTGTTCCCATTAAAATCTCAGCATCAGCAAAACCTCACGAGGTGCTTCATTTTCTTCCAACTAACACATGCTCCATCCTTCACCCCACATTACTCAAAACTGCAGATGTAGTCCAGGCCCTTCCTAGACTCCTTGCACCACCCACTCCAACCCGACTTCAGCCCCCTTTCCGGGCCAGTGCAGGTCTCCCCCCAAATCAGTAGTGTCTTTCATTTCACTGAACTTGAAGAATATTTCCCAGTGCCTTTGTGCATTTCCTCAGTGAGATTCATCACCGTTGACCACTATTACCTTCTTAAAGGACTCTTTCTCCTTCCCCCATGTTTTGGGGTAGACTCTTCATGGATAATTAGGAAACATCAACGTTTGTCATGGTGTATATAAAACGCCCTTAACCTCTTTACTGTTGAGTTGATTGAAGGCTGACAACCCTGTCCTTGTTCCCCATATTAGTTACCTTTAAGGAATAATTCAGTCATCATCTCTACAGGGTAGTGTGACATTACCCTCAACTTCAGAACTTAATTTTAAGTCAAAGACAAGCAATCAATCTACCCATTCATCTAAGTATTCACTGAAAACCTAACTTAACTGAGACCCAGAATAATACATGACACACAATAGCTACTTTATAATTATTATGTCCCTTAACCAATCCTATTTGGTAAAAGAAAAATACTGTGTTGAAAGAAACTATGTTACTTCAAATCAAGAGATAAGTCAGAGTTGAATATGGAACTCATTTTGAACTCATATTGTCTTATAAAGGAAATAAAATATAAATGCCAAGTAAGGATTCATTACTACACACTCTCTCTCACACACACACACATAAAGACATACAGCACCTATTATATGGCAGATACTGCCCTAAAATCAGACATGGATCCTGCCTTTGTAGATCCCACAAGATAACGGAGAAAACAGACATTAATAAAACCACCCTACAAATATGAAATTACAACACTGATGAATTTTCTGTAGTGGCAGGTCCAAGGTACTTTGATATCATGCCATGGAAGGATATGCCCCGAGGACGATCCAGTTAGAAAGTGACATTGATTTAAGACCTAGTATGAAACTAGGAGTTGACCAGGGGCAGAGGAGAGAGAAGGACAAGGGTGAATATGGAAAATAAGATGTCATACGAGAGAAGCACTGAGAAAAATGACTTAAGATTTTTATTAGTCAAGAATTTCTAGAGAAATGGAACCAATAGGATGCATGTGTGTATATCTATGTATCTATATCTGTATGTAATCTGAAATCTGTAGGGCAGACTGGCAGGCTGGAGACCCAGAGACCTTCAACTGATTAGATGAGACCCACCCACGTTATGGAAGGTAATCAGCTATCCTCAAATTCTACTGATTTAAATGTTAAAAATATCTAAAAAAAAAAAATTCATGACAATATCTAGACTGCTGTCTGACCAAAACCTGTGCCTAGCCAAGTTGACACATAAAATTAACCATCACGAGATTTTAGAAGATAAATCAATTATCGCCAGCTTGAAAAGTGAGGCCAAAACCAGCCAGCTGGTGAAAATGGATTAGTGATTGTATTGAATCTTCAAGGATGGATGGCATTTGAACACTCTGGCTTTGGGGTGTGGGCAGAGGGGCATATTTCAGGCAAAGGGAGCGAGGTAAAGATGCAATGCTAGGTAATTGCTGGGTGTGTAGGAGGCACACTGATTAATCTGAACGAAGAGTATATACAGCAAATCTTAGGGTGTGAGGATGCAAAAGCATGGCACAGCCAGAATTTGGGTAAGGAGTTTGGATTGATTTTACAAGCAACATATAATTTTTCTTTTTGAGTAAGAAAATGACATTACCAGAGACAGAGAGATGAGGAGGCTTATACAATGTAAGATGGATTTAGATAAAAGGGAGTGGAGAATATAATTAATATAATATGTAATATAATCTATAATTTAATATAATTAACATAATTAAGAATAGGCACAGAAAACCACAATTCCAGACAGTCAATGAGAATTCTGTGTATTGCTAGTTGCCAACTGGAAGTTAAGTTTTAAAATGTTTTTATTATGTTGTAATCCATAAAGTGAGCACATTTGAAAACCAAGGAATTTTGCAAGCAAAAACGTGATGACTTTATTTTCCTTAAATCCATAAAGGCTTTACTGCACATAAGCATAAGGTTTCACCTCCTTATTAAAAATTCAATAATGAGTTAAATATGTACTCATTTCTCTGCCAAGTTAAGTCCTGGACATACAATTCAAGGAAAGGAAACATTGTTTATGCTGTAAAGCATCAGGGATTGGAGGGGTGTGTGTGTGTGCCAAGTCGTTATGTGCAGCGAATATTATCAGATGGGATTTAAAATATAATTTATTTATTTTGATAAAACCAAAATGGATAGGCAAACACTAGCAAGGCTAGTTTGTCTTTTTCTCCTACACTCTGACAAACCCCTCCTGTACTGCACAAGGCAGTCGTCAAGAGACCAACAGCCGAATGAGTACAAGAAGTTATCGCGTGAAACACTATTATGAACTGCTGTCTTCAGCCTG
>NW_012151063.1:5847203-5847743 GCF_000956105.1 Propithecus coquereli | reverse complement strand
AACAAAGGAGTCAAATACACCATGCTTGGAATACTTGAGATAATATGGAAGCACATTCCTACCAGCCTGTCACATTAGATATGATGTGAACCGAAGGAAAGGGCAACATACATAACCTAAACATCTGTACCCCCATAATATGCTGAAATAATAAAAAAAAGAATTATTTCGGGGTCATATTTTATAATAAAGGGCATTACACCTGTATTTACTAGGAAGAAAGATATTTATTAAATGAATATAAACTGGCCCTTCCTGCAAAGTTCATAACTATGATATGTTTATAACTTTCAGTTACTTGAAAAATTTTTATGTTTTATCCTAAATATTTAAATAATTTTTCATTTCACTGTGCTTTTCCATCCATTTTAACAATTGAGCTGAGTCATAGGGAGTCATGGTCACACATTCAAACACACACACGTGTGCATGCACACACAAAAGCCAAAACTGAATCATATAGAATATAAAATAATCATTCTTCTTCCTGCTCCTTAGCAGTAGTCATTAAATTGATTTTTAAAATATTTTTACTCATAG
>NW_012151063.1:5837913-5845983 GCF_000956105.1 Propithecus coquereli | reverse complement strand
TGTTTTGGGACCTTTTGATAAAGACCATTCTCACTGGAGTTAAGTGATATCTCATTGTGGTTTTAATTTGCATTTCCCTGGTTAGATTTTTATCAATTTTTGAAGAATAATCCTTTTGTTAACAATATATATGGCAAATATTTCCTCACCTTGTGGTTTGTTTTTTTTTTTCTTTTGTGGTATCATTTTTAATTGAGTCATACATTACATACAATAAAATTCAACCATCTGAAATACAAAGCTCAAAGAATTTTGACAAATTCACACAACCATGTAATCATTTATATTTAATGTAATTATTTCTATGTTGAAGTATACAACTACCATCTTGCTATTTGGTGTCTATTTTTCCCATCTATTCTTTGTTCCCTTTTCTTCCTTTTCTGCTTCATTTTTGCTTAATTATTTTTATGATTCCATTTTACCTCATTTCGGTATATCATCTATAACTTTTTATTACAGTGATTGCTTTAGGATTCATATTTGGCATCATCCGCTTATCAGTCTACCTTTGACGATAGCGGACCACTTCACATTTAGCATAAGGACCTTGAATGGTTAATTTCTGTTTCCCAGCCTGGAATTCACACTGTTGCATAGCATGCATTTACAGGGGTTAAAATCCTCACAACGCATTTTAATTGTTTTGGTTAAAATTCTCAATGATAAGAATATTCTATATTTACTTGCAAGGTTACTATTTCTAGTGCTTTTCATTCCTTTGTATAGATGCATACATTTATTTTGATAATTGATATCAATTACTGATATCATGAAATTATTATTTCTCAATGGGCATAAAACCATATTATTGTTTGTGTCTTCTTTTTTCCTCCCTTTTCTTTTTCTTGCCTCCTTGATATTTCATTGTACTATATTCATATTGTTTTAGAAGTATTTTACAGAAATTATTTTGTGTGTTTATTTCAATAAAGCCTGGAATTATTCACTATCTTCATTTTCCTTACATCTAGATTGTTCTAATCTTATACATTTTTCAAGATAGTTAAAATTTAATAACCTAAAGAGTATTGTAGAAAGAAGATTGGCTATGAAATCACACCATCCTGATTCTAATCCCAGTTACATTTTTTCTTGGCTAGAAACTTTGGTAAATAATGTACCTTATTTGAGCTTGATCTTCTGAAATGTAAAATTGAAACACAATATTTAATTGCATAATTTTCAAAATAGGACTAAAAAGCACATAGTAGGCATTCAATAAATATTAGTGACTTCCTTTTCCACTAAATTTAATCAGGCAGATTTTAACAAAGGAGTCAAATACACCATACTTGGAATACTTGAGATAATATGGAAGCACATTCCTACCAGCCTGTCATATTAGATATGATGTGAACCGAACACTCTATGTAGACAGAGAAGGGACATGACAACAGTGCCTCCATAGCATGGAAGTGATATAATACACAACAGTAGCTAGTATACTTCAAACTAGAGACAGAATCATGTAATTAACTTTAATCTCATCTTGTTTGCTGAATTACAACATTTGTTATGTCCATTGATTTCGATGGGCCTCAGTTTCTTAACCTCTAAAATGCTGATGATTATAACATCTGTAATATAATGTGGATTTCTAAATTTTTTGGATTCTCTGATTTTATAATTTGGTAAAGTAAACTACATATTTCTTTGTTCATGAATAAAATAGCATTTTATTTTGTAATATAATTACACAGATAATTTTAGGAATGCAGTTACTGTGAGGGGAATATTTGGGTGAATAAAATTATTCCATGGGTTGTAAAGAGATGTTTTGGGTTTTTTTTTTTTTTTTGATTGAAATTGGTAGCTTCCTGCTGATAAAGAACATATCATTGTTCTTTGTCTTACAGAAATGTGTTTTGCTGATGCATGTTACTGTGCTGTGAAGTTGGGCTTTCTAAATTGTAAACTATACTCTGATGCATTTTTATCATTACTCTTCAGAATGCTGGTATATATAGCACTGTTTTCTCTGACAGTGCACTAGGCTAAGTTGTTATTAATATTAACTGCTTTATTGCACGTGAGGTTTACATGGTCGAGGTTATTGATTTCCTTATAACAAGGGATTCAATCGCATTATTGTACTGTGGTTATTATGTATTGTGGTTATTCCTGCAAATTAATGATGATGAACCAAATTATGCTGTTATCAGTTGACTGAATGATTATGAATATGACACATTTTCTAACATCAAAGTAAAATTAATTTACCTACTTCTGCTTTTTCAAAAAATGCAACACTGTTTGTACAGCTTGTTTTTAATGGAAATTGTGCCAATTTCCTCCTACTCTCTCGGTTGTTCTTATCACATTGCATGGAATAAAGTAATAATGTGCTTTAAGAAATTTAATATTTGCCAGCTTTCCTTGATATTGTTAAACTAACTTTTCAACCGAGCATATATTGTTTTATATCTTATTTCATAATAATTAACAATTATTATATCATTGAATAAACCAACGAATATGCAGTGCTAATTGTTGGTACTTAATTTTGTGTACAAAACTAATTCTACTTTTATGCCCAAGAACATTCCTTTTTGTATAAATCCCTTATGCATAAGAATGGATTCTTCATATTTTGAATTTTGTATTTTAATATTATAATTGTTATCTCGCATAGTTTCACTCAATATACCCTTTCCATCTCAGATGTTACCTATACTGTTTTCCCCTTTATTCATATATGAGTAGCCATGATTGCTTTTGGGGTCTTCTTCATAAATTCTTTGCCTAAGCTGATGTCTATAAGAGTTTTTCCCACATTTTCTTCTAGAATTCTTATGGTTTTATGCCTTAGGTTTAAGTCTGTTATCCATCTTGAGCTGATTTTTGTGAGTGGTGAGAAGTGTGGATCCTGTTTCAGTCTTCTACATGTGGCTATCCAATTTTCCCAGCACCATTTATTGAATAGGGATTCTTTTCCCCAGTGTATGCTTTTGTCTGCTTTTTCAAAGATCAGATGGCTATATGAGGATGGTTTTATACCGAGGTTCTCTGTTCTGATCCATTGGTCTAAGTCTCTGTTCTTGTGCTAGTACCATGCTGTTTTGATTACTATATCCTTGTAGTAAAGCTTGAAGTCCGGTAAAGTGATGTCTTTCAATTTGTTCTTTTTGCTTAAGGTTTCTTTGGCTGTACAGTGTCTTTTCTGGTTCCATATGAAGCATAGAATTATTTTTTCTAGATCTGCAAAAAATGATGTTGGCATTTTAATAGGGATTGCATTGAATCTGCAGATCACTTTGGGCAGTATAGACATTTTCACAATGCTGATTCTGCTGATCCATGAGCATGGTATGTTTTTCTACCTGTTAAAATTTGCAACCTTTATCTACATCAAGCTCAAAACCTCTATAGTTTTTTCTCATCTCATGGCCCTTCAATCTTCTCCGGAATTTTGCTCCATTTGTAATCTGACTTCTCTTCTTCACCCTCAGTTTCTGCTTTTCCATTGCTAACTTCCTCCAAGTTTAAAGACATGCTTCACATTTCCCCATTCAAAGAGATTCCACCTCAATTCCATTCTTCTCTCAGATGTTTGTACTCAGTCTTTTTCTCTTCAAGGAAAAAAGTAATATTATGAAATAACATTCTCACATCAATAATGCTTCTCTTTTTCATCTCTCATACTTCCTTTCACATCTTACAATACAGATTCCAACTCTACTCTTGAATTGAAAACACAGACTATGCTTCTCTTTGGTTCCTTTTACTCTCTGCTTCCTGGTTCTCCATCTGCCTCTGTGCAATCATACATTCTCAGTATTTCCAGCTGGATGCTCTCTTGTCCTCCTCCACCTGCCCTTTCATGTTGACATTTACTTGGATTTTTATAATCAGCTGTCATCTTTCCCCTCTAAATTCTTGGCAGTATCACCTTCCTCCATGGCCTTGACTATATCCCCAGGCCAGTCCCTTCTTCTTTTAAATCTTGTCTTTTCCTTTCAGACTTCTCTGTGCAGGTGCCTCCTGGACATTTCCATATAAATGTCCCCAGATGACTGAAATGAATTTTATTGAAGAGAGTATTCTATATTCATCTGTCTAAACGTATTACTCCTTCTGATGCATGCCTGGATGATGAACACTACTAAAACACCCTCCAGCCCAGAAGAGACAAAGTCTTGAATCGGTTTGCTTTCTCTCCTTCAACTACTAACCAGCTTGACTAGTTAGTCAAGTTAGATGAGTTACTTGGTTGGATAAGTCCACCTTATGTTGATCCACTCTATCAGTACCTGCTCAGAATTTATCACTACGCCCTTGACTCTTCCTTATTTATGTACTTATTCACTCTCAAGTATTAATTGAGAGCTGAGAATGTGCCTAGTATTAATGAGGGTTCTAGATATAGAAGAGCTTTAGGGTGACTGAGGGAGGAGGAAATACAGGCATGTAAATATAAAGATATAAAACTTTAGTATAAATGCTTGGTGGAGATACGTGCACAATAATACCTGTACAAGTGTGGCTGTCTAAGAAAGCTATTTAAGGGAGGTGAGATTTAAGTGGAGATCTGAGAATTTCCATAGAATGGTAGACTAGGGAAACTGCAGGTGATTACTTAAGTGCACATATAGTAATAACATTCATCAAGTGTCGGGCAGATGGAAGGAGAGAGGAGGGGATGGGTATATTCACCACCTAATGGTTGCCGTGTGCACAATCTAGGGGATGGACACACTGGAAGCTCTGACTCGTGTTGGGCAAGGGCAATATACATAACCTAAACATTTGTACCCCTGTAATATGCTGAAATTAAAAAAAAAACATTAAAAAAAAAAAGAATGGCTAGAGCACAGGGCTGCAAAGAATAGTGGGGAATTTAGAGGTTGGCCAGGACCGGACAATGAAATGTCTTCTCTACTAGGCCAAAGAAGTTAGATTTATCTTGAAATGAATAAAGAGCCATTGAAAGAATGCGACAAATGGGATTTATGTCATCCACTTCTCTTTGCATTGCTCACTCCAACAGCTGTCTGGAGCATCATTTGGGGTGGAGGTAGTTTAAGAATATAGGAAGAAGTATTTTGGAGTCTGACACAATAATAAAAAACAGCAGAAGTTGACGGAACGAAGAGATGGCTTTGAGAGACAACAGGCAGGTTGAAGATTCAGAACTGGGTATACAATGAAATGTCAATTCATTAAGTGTAAGGGGTAAATTAGAAGGGGTACGAAAGACGTGGGACTTGATCCATCACATGGATGGTGGTGCCTTTGACTGAGGAAAGGAATGTGGATGGAAGTGAAGATTTGAAGGATCTCTTCCTGCTGTATCTCTGAAAGGTTTTGTTGAGTGCAGTGTTTGCACTTAATAAATGAATTTATTTGGGAGAATTATTGTAAATTTTATTGTCTTAATGGCAATTGTTCTAAAAATTGAATTCCATTTCTCATTTAGAATTATGGAAATTTTAAAGAGCTCCTTTAGTTCTAATGGCTCATTTTCCAGACAAAACCAAGGACAAATGTTATTTGCTCAAAGTCATTAAGCAATTACTAGCAAAGCAGACATAAATACCAGCTCTTGATGTGGTATAAAATGGAAGTGAATGTTATTTCAACTCATGTGATTAATGTAACTTTGGTGAAATCCACACTGAAAATTCTCAGATAAATAAAACATCATAAATGAAAGTGTTTATGGAACTGTTTCAATCAGAAATTTACTGATGGGTTTATTCTACAAAACGAAATTTGTTATTTATATATATAAAATTCATTACAATTAACTTGGGATACCATACCTTACTGGTTAGCAAAATATACTTTTTATTTATCTTTTTAAATAATAGGACATTATAATTACATTTACAAAGTCCCTGGTTTCACCTGGAATTTTCAAAATATATTCCTTTAAATCACATGATTTTAGGTTCTCAAGTAATTGACAAAGGTCAACTAAGTCTGCCCAACATTGACGATGACTTTAGCCCCAAAACTAGAGAATTTGCCTTCATAAACAGCTATTTCTACTAACATGGGAAAATACATTGCTGTCAGATTAAACTATGATTTTATTTTTAAATATCACTGTGCCTTGGAAAAGATCACTATAGCTTGAAAATTCATATTCACCTACTACTCAGATCCTGATCCTTGACATGATATTTTATAATTCTAATACATGGTGTGCATCTTTTTGAGTCAGTAGTTTTATCTTAGATGCCCTTTAAAGCATCCAAGATAATGTTAACATGATGAATGATTTTTCATTAAACTTAGCAGCCAATTTGCTGATATGTCTATGGAAAGCAGTGCTCCCCTTTTTAAAGAAGAAATTGATAGTTTAAATTTACATATTTAGAAATGTTATAAGCTTTAAGTTTTAAACTATGTGGTTTATAATTTAAGCTAGTGAGCTAGACACCATCTTCTGCGGAAGAAAAAAGTTGTATTTTAATGTAACTTTAACTTCATGGACCCCACGGTCACCTTAAATTTTGCAAAAACGGCAAATGAGTTGCTGTTTTTAATTTTCCCTGAGGCAGTCTTCTGTTTGCACCAATGCTGATGATCTCTGGGCATAAAGCTTCATGTAGGTGGCCTGTAATCTATTAGTTCTGGAGTTGAGCATCTACACTTGACTGCCTACTTGTAACAGAGAAGAAGGTAATTATCTAGTTAGCAGGAAAAATAAAATTTGACCCAAATTATCAAAGCGATTGCTTTGTTTGAAAGAGAAGCCCTGACTGGTATAAAAATGACATTGAGAGATAAGTTATATAAGGAGATTGAATGACAAGGCCATGCTGAATTTCCCGTCTGCTGCTGGTTAGGCAGATTGACTGAACACCGTGCTAACAAGGTCAAGGTCCTAGGTTAAATCCCCAAGTGGGTGGCTGACTTTGCTTTGATCTGTGGCCACAGAGTTCACCTTTCACTTCAGCTGTTTCTGAATATACTTATTAGGGACAACAAGTCTTAACATATAGGAAAATAATTATAATTATTTACATAGAGATGCATATAGATGTAATTGGGGGAAATGACAAGTTAATTATAAGATTAAGTAATCTGGAAATAAACTATAAAATAAATTCAATTGCAAATATCAGTTTCTCCCATAAGAAGACTTCATCTGATGATCCTTCACCAATGGAGTAACATTTGTTCACAGTTGTACGTTTTTATAACCTGGCTTCTAAATTTTCTTTAGAATGTACCCACTTGTCCTTCTGTGTCGAAGTCAGGCAAGTCATACAGATCGGTATTCTACTAATCAATTTAATTAGTAAATTGTTAACACAAAATGCTCCGAACTACTTTCTCGCCAGTAGCTAATGTCACACGTTCTACTGTCTAACGCTCACACGCACTACACTAGGTTGTGGATATTACTATTGATGGAGGATTTACTGAGGGGTATGCAAACTATTTGTGCCTCTGAGGGTTACCCTTGGTTCTGGCTTTTAGAAAGGGTATTCGATGGTGCAGCTTTTGTTATAACAGTGCATTTAGCTCATTCTTGGGCTCATTATCCTGACTTTACTTTCCTTTGCTCTAATTACATCTATTTTCCCTTGGCCATTGTAAATGTTTCCGTAGGTTACCACTAATTGTTTTAGAGTGAGGTAAGCTGACTAAACCTAATTGAATAAATGAGTTAAAACTAATAAGAAAAGTAACTGTAGACACATGCCTTTGGGGAACTAGATAAGATTTGTTTATCCATCCTTTTCTTTCCTTCTCAACCTGTGAAATCACAGGAAAAATGTGAATACTTGTTATAGAAAATGCATTGTAAAATGCCCTGGATTGTGCTGCTATAAACATTTGGGTGCAGGTGTCTTTCTTATACAGTATCATCTGCTCTTTTGGGTAGATGCCCAGTAATGGGATTGCTGGATTGAATGGTACTTCTAATTGTATCTCTTTAAGGGATCTCCATATTGCTTTCCACAGAGGTCGCACTAGGGTTGCAGTCCCACCAACAGTGTATGAGTGTTCCTATCTCTCCACACAACCCAAGTGTCCATCGATACATGAGTGGATTAATAAAATGTGGTATATGTATACCATGGAGTACTATTCAGCTTTAAGAAACAATGG
>NW_012151063.1:5823005-5837523 GCF_000956105.1 Propithecus coquereli | reverse complement strand
CAGGCAAAAAGCAATGTTGATACCCTCCTTCCCAGCATCCCTGACACCCAGAGAATCGCAACGCAACTCTGAATACCAGGAAATATACATCAATTCATTCCATTGTACTTATATACAATTTGCAATAATTAATATTATTTAGTATAGTTTGTATTGAATGCAAGGAAACAATTAGGAAAAAGCAATATTTTGTTTTGTTTCACTTTTTCTCTACCAGCTAGTAATAATTTATAGATCACTAAAAACCATAGGGATATATTTTTAAGATTTTATAAGATATCAAAAAAGGAGCCCTGAATAAAATAAATTGCAAGAACCCCACCAATGAGTAAGTTTGTGCTGGGACACGGGAATTTGAAAATCAAATACGTATAATGTCCAAAATAAACTTAGCATTTACCAGGATGAAAATCAATTAACTGAAGAATTCTGCATAATTTTTGGTTAAGACATTAAAAAACTAAAGCCCACCATAATAACTACATCTTGGCACTGTAGAGCTTAACACCTCAATTGTCATTATAAATGTCATTAGTGGTAGTGACATTAATTAGCCATATCCTTATAACTTCATAATTTCATTGTAGCCTATTCTCTCCCTCTGTCCCCATGACCACTGCTTTGGATGAATCCAGAATGAATCTCATTCTGCCTGGATTTTCCAGCACCTCTGCTCAATATTCTCTGAAAGACATTGTCACCAGTTCTCTTCCCAAAGTTGACATCAGACCACCATCCTTTCTATTAACAAACAGCAGCAGCAGCAACAAAAAACTTTACTTCCAGAATAAAATACCAGTTCTTTCGCTCATAACATTTAATATCCTCCAACACATTTATTTGTTTATTCATTCATTAACCCCTTCAAATAAAATGAGTGGCCACAGGCACAATTTCTATCATTATAAAATAATAATAATAATCATCAGGTATGATACTAAGGGAAAAAAAAGAATAAGGTACAAAAAGCTTCACTATAGATTGTGTTAACTAGTATAAAGGAAACTAAAAAGTGCTAACAAGGGAGCTGAGCCCAGTCTCTGTCCCCCACTGCAAGACCCTGTTGCAGTGATTCAAAAAAAATAAAAAAATAATAAATAGATAAATAAATAAAAAGTGCTAACAAAAAGCATATAGCCTAAGAGTTCAGGAAATAGTTTTATGGGACTCTAGCCTTGAAACTGAGACTTGATGGATGTCTACAACTAAACTTGGACAAGGAGAATGGAGGGAAGAAGATTCCAGTAGAAGGAACAGTGTCTACAAAGGGATTTGGCCAGAAGCAGCATGAGGAACTCAAGAAACTGAAAAAGTCAGTGTAGTTGTTGCCCAATGAGAAGGTCAGGAGATGAGTACCCAGAGGAATCTAGGGAAGTGGCCTGTGGCTAGATCCTGCATGGCGTGTAGGGCACTGTGAAAAATTAGGCAGGTTTCAGCTGACAGGGGAGAAGGGTGGCGTATAATCTCTTCTGAAATGATCCCTGTCTCCGCAGTATTGAGCAGGGAGTATCTTCCCTGGCAAGAGTAGACTCCTTCCAGGGAAGAATTGATGGCACCTTGGCCTTCAACAGGGGTGGTGGTGTGTTGAGCACGGGTTTGAGAAATATTTGGCAGGGAAAATTGGCAGGACTAGGGGACAGATGCAGTGCGACCAGGAGAAGGGGCACAGGCTGGAAGAGACCTCCGGGAGGGGAATTATTAGTTCATTCAGTCCCGTTTAAGTTCCAAGTGCCGCTGAGATGTCCAATGTCTACTGGTATACTCAAGAAGAGATGGCAAATACGAGTCTGAGGATCAGGGATGAGTGAGGAAAGGAGATACTACATTTTGGGGACATCGACATTTATACAGCAGTTGAAGCCTGGGGCATGGTGGGCACTGCCTGGGAGAGAATGTGGAGTGTGAAAGAGCTTGAGCCCTGGGCTTCACTTCCAGGGGGTCAACATGGCATCTGGGGGCTACGCCTGCCCCATGGATGTCTTCTCTTTGCCAGCAGGTCATTATAGAATGGAGGATTTTGATCAGCCTTGGATGGGCCATGCTGTCTCTAGTTTACCAGAGCTCCCGCCATTGCCCATCTCACCCCCAATTTGCTAGTTAGCTCCTCTTTCGGTTATCTCCCTGGTCCCCTGTAGGCACTTGGATTTCAGCCTCTGCTTTGATTCCCATAATATCATTCTGCAAATATATAATATATCATACAGTATCTTTTGTTTGTTCAGCTCCTGTTGCCCTGTGCTACAATTTGCACCTTCCTGAACACGGGGGAAACCTGATACTTCATTCTGTCCATAGCTGGATATTTCCTTCTCAGTCTCCCTTTATGGGCTCTTCCTTCTGTCTCAAGACCCAGCTCAATGCATTTTCTCACTTAAGATTCACCTCGTTCCCCTCCTGTCAGAACTTTCTCTGTCCTCTATTCCCACAGCAGTTTGTCCAAATTTCACATTTAATTGCAACTTTTATTACAAGTTTTTATATACGTGTCCACAAAATTTGCTATTGTGCAGAGATGTCAGGGACACGTCTTTATTGCTTTTGCATCCTTCCTTTATAGCAGTTTGCATAATGTTATGCTCAGAATTTGTCATCACATCTCTACTCATTGACTTTTGCTGCATGAACCAAAAACATCAGGATTCTAATATCCGCTTTCGTGTTTAGGGAGAAACAATGTGAGTGGTCTTGAACAAGGCAGGGATTCTGTATGCCTTCGGTTTCCTTTTCTGTAAGGGGAGAATTTGAAATCACATTAGCAGTGGCACCTAAATTTATGAGTACACCAAAGGCACTTGAGGGCAGGGGTGTTTTTTCTTAAAATATAGATTCCTAGGCTCTATCTCTGACTATATGAATTGGAATATTCAGGGTTATAGCTGGGGAATCTGCATTTGCAAATGGCCTTCTGTTGGATTACAAGGTGGGTGGCTAGCAGTGCTTCTGTCCTTTACTTTTAGGTTTTTCTGGCATTATTTAAAAATTACCCATCTACTCATACTCTTTTTTATGTTCTAATACGCAATTCATTTCAAAACAGACGTGGGTAATAGGCAAATAATTTTGTCTATTTTTCCTCTGACAGATAAATGATATATATTCATGCTAGTATATATGACCAAAGAATTCATGCTAAGGTTTTTAGACTTAATAGCCTTTTTTCTCTTCTCAAGAGAGATTTGAAAAGATAGACCATATTCTTCCAATTAGCAAGGCAGAAACATTTGCATGCATGGCCTTGAAAGAAAAAAACCTACAAAGATAAAGACTTAAAAATAAACAAATCCAATTTCAAGTAATAGTCACAATATGGAAATGGTGAGCTAATTTAACATTAAACACTGATGTGAATTCTGTTTTTTCAATTTAAAAACTTTACAAGTCAAAGTTGGGTCTTATTTCTGGCTATTTCCTTTTGTTATATTGAGCCAACTTAAGCTACAGAAATAAAAAAAATATTCTCTCAGCTTAAGATAAAAATTGTCTGCATCTATATTATTGGGTGTTTTTTTCCAATTAAAAATATCTGAGACTTCCTTAAAATTCTGGGCAATTTGGAGCAGGATCATTCTGGGCCACCCTTTCTAGTCTGTGGCTGTGCTAATAAGATTTTGATGTTTTTTCTCAGGTTTCCAAGGAGTCTCCAGTACATTGGATAGAGTTTTGTTTGTGTGTTCCCATGGCCGAAGCCAAATTTGATTGACAAGTGTTTTCAGAGAGGCTGCCACTTGCCCAGGAACTTGGCATACCAAGAAATAACAGAAAGTCTCTATCTGCAAAGATATTTATAGATTCATGAAACAAATACAGTGCAAAGCAACTCGCAACTAAGACTATCTAAGGCTATCGTGTTCTAATTGAATTATCGAGTCCAGGGCACATGGAAATAATGAGGACAATGTCCAAAGAAATGGCTCCTTATAGATGTAGCTGTGAGTTCTTGCTGGTCCCTGACTCCATCACTTCCTGGAGACCCTTACCCTGGAGAAATGGTTTCCTCCTGGATCTCATCACTTCTTTTACTTTCAAAGTTAAAATAAAATGTTAGAAAAAAACAAAAAAGAAATTTAAAACACAAAACAGGTAAAACACTACTTTTAAAATTAGAGTAATAAAAATCAAGCTGAGATTTATAAAAATTAAGCTGAAAGGAGATACAAATCCCTAAAAAGGAAAGGGTTCTCTCTAAAAATACCAGATTCTGGTGGCTTCAGATGTTTCTTGGGATTTCATCATGTCTGACTTTCCTTTTGATTTATGAAAATGGTGGCGAGTTTGCAGCAGATCCTTGTAGCCCAAATGCAGTCAAGGCATCTAACTACATCGTTCTCTTTCACCCAGCTGCTTTCACCTCCCTTTAGAGTTTCATATTTACATGACATCTCTGCTCCTAAATCTGAGGTTATCCAAAATGGTGATGACACCTTATTCCTTCTTTCCTTAGTTGTTTGCTTCTTGGGATCTTAGTTATCTTCTCACTATATGCACAAAAAGTCCAAACTTTCTGCAATGGCCAAAAGACCCTTTCTGCTCTGGCTACCTCTTGCCATTGTCATCTGTTATGGATTCCTCTTTCTCCAGCCCGTTTCCATTCCCTCTTGCTGGACCATCCCCTGCCACACTGGTGTCCCTAGGGAGGCATCTACTTATCCTTCACATCTCATGTCAGTCCCTCCCATCCACCAGCAGGCTGTGTCCCCCAGTTCTGGGCTCACAGGGCCTTGCATATCTCTTCCTCCCAGCATTTATCAACATGTGCAGTTACACATTTAGAACTGAGTTTTCTCATTTATTTTGGGCATTTATTATTTATACTCAATCTACTTTAAGGAAATATTCCATTTGCTTGCATGACAAGAGATGTCTATTGTAAAATCGTAACGTGAAATATAAGAGGACATGATGTGAGTGTGGCCAGCCAACTGGTACGATGGCCCTGATGGTTCTTCTCTCTGGTATTCATGCCCTTGTGTGTAATCCCCTCCCTTGAATGTGGGTTTGACTTAGTGGCTTTATTCAAATGAAGAGGCTGTGGCAAAGGTGATAGGATATGACTTCAGTGGTCAGGCTATAAGACATTGTAATTTCCACCTTGCTAGCAGACACTCTGTATTCCATTCTAGGGCTGCAGACTTTGATCCAGTGGGCTGTCATGTTGGAGAGCTCCACATGGCAAGGCATCGAAGACAACCTTCAGCCGACATCAGCAAGCAACTGAAGCTAGCATCCCAACAATGTGGGCAGAAATGAATCCTGCCAGCAACCATTTGTGCTTGGACCCAGATCCTTCCCAGTCAAGCCTTGAGATGACTATAGCCCCAGCCAACATGTTGCTGGTTGTTTGTAGAAGACTTTGATACAAAGGTTACACCAGGCCCAGAATCCTGACCCATAGAAAATGTGAGATAATAAATAGGTGTTGTTTTAAACAACTAAGTTTTGTGGTTATTTTTTACACAGCAACTGATAACTAACACAATGAATAACACAGGCAAAGTAAGTAAGATACTACAGCACAAACATTTAGAATAAGAAGGCCTACAGAGGTCTGTTTTGAGCTTGGATAAATTTGATAGACTAAACACACTTGTCAACCCACCCTTCTGCCAAAATAAAACAATAAAAAAGATTGAGCAGTTATTAAAAAAATGAGCTTCAAAAAACAGAGAAGTATCAAGAAATTAGATATTTTGACAGATTCATGAAAGATAAGGAAAACACTGGATTGAATATGTGGAGAAATAAAATGAAAAAAAATCATATAAAACATGTGCTGCTTATGTCAGAGCCACCCAGGAGACTTATAAGACCAGACATAGATTCAAGCACAGAGAGGAGAGCCAAAATAGACCTAATTTATCCTCACCTTAAGTTTCAGCCCACAAAAGTTGGTATTATATAACCTGAGGCATATACTAGTAAATATTCAGGTTATAAAACATCTGTCAAAGATTACACTTAAAAATTATTTAGAGATACCATTATTTCTCTTACAATGCATGAAACTTACATATCATTTACAAGGTACTTGTCACATCCAAAGGTTTACTCTTAAACATGGAATATTTTAAAATCTTTAGGACCAAACTGAGAGATTACACACAAATATTCCAGTAATCTGCAATCATCGAGAGTCAAAATGATGTTAAACCCATGCATATGGTGCAGTAGCATTCACTGTGATTTACCTGTGCATGGGGGTTGGGGGTTTGCCCCCAAATTTCTAAGCCAACAGTTTCTATTTACACAGCATACCTGTTTGGTTGTACTGTGCCCATGTTTTCTGTATGTCTGAATCTTTCCTTGACATCTTGGGTGCCATCATCCCTCCAGGATATAAGCAAATCCTGGGCTCTGTCCAGTGTCTTGTGGTGCTGACTGTCCGAGAGATGGCCACCCTGTCTCACGCCTCTTTCATTTCCAAGAGCTGCTTGTTCTCTTTGCCATAAAAACATAATTGGGGTGTCATCTCTACCAAGACAAATTTCATGTTATTTTAAGAAAAAAAAATTGTCTCTGGAATTAGAGAATGGTGCGTAGAATTTTGCTTTTCTGTGGAGTGTGGGGGTGAAAGAGATTCAATTTTTCTCTGTGGTAAAACCATTTCTCAAACAAATAGCTCATTGGTCATCCCATGCTGGTCATTCCATGGCTGGAATGTTCCCCTCTCCATTCCCACTTTCATGTTCTTTCTACCAGCCACAGGCATCTAAGTGTGGATTCCAGGGCATTCTCAAGTTTTTGAGCCAGCCCTTCTCTGGGCATGAAGACATAATTCTCAAGTTCACAATTTATCTGTGCTTTAGTTCTAGAAAACTGACACAGCCACTAGCTGGAGGCTACATTTGTGGTTTTGAAGTTTACTTTGGAAAGATGTAGGCAAATCCCCTGCACATATCTTTCTCATTCCCACAAGTAAAAAACTGACTGCACTTCATTGTGACTTTCCTTCCAGCCAGGAACAAAATGTGGAACAAAGTATGGAAATATTTCAACTTTGATGTTGGAATTTTATTCCCAATCTGAACGCATAAAAACTAAGAAATATTGTATAGTAGGGTGTGTAGAGGATCTAACAAATGTCACTTTTATGCCATTATCTATGAATTACTTACAGACTATATGGAAAGTATGCATATTTAAATAATTTCCTTTTTCACTCATTCAATACAATACTTAATGCCTAAAATATAATTTAAGATAAGAAGAAACAACATGATTTAAATTGAAAGTGCCATAATTCTGTCCATTGTACCATATTCTCATATTAAAGACTGTGGACCATAAACCTATATTTTATTGTAAAAATACCTATATCTGTGAAGTTTCTTTCCTAGGAGGAAAAATTCACATCTCAAAAGTGTTTTATGTTAACAAGACTTCTTTACTCTCTCAGTTTTCACAGGTATTTATTTTCTAGAAAACTAAGTTTAAATGCATTAATAATGGGTCTGTCACCATGCACAGGTCTATTATTAATATCACACCTGGAATTTTATAACACTTTGGACTGACTAAAAGCAAGGTAGTTGTATAGTTGTGTTAGGTAGTTACCAAGGGACTCTGGGTCTCCTAGGGACAAAAGTAGGTGCTGCTGTGATTGACTTCCCCCACCACTCCCCGGTCAAATGGGCTTTCAGAGAGGCTCATGGGAGATCTCCATGTGCAGTAAAACCCAGGTCATATATCTCCCAACTGTCCAATCAAAGTGGCTCCATGGTGACTTTTGAGCCCAATCCAGGCACTATAAAACAAGATGCAGACCATAACCAACCCCTTTTTCACACCCTTCCTTTTGCTCTCCCTTTGCTGTGACAATGGGTCTGATCATCATCCTTGCGTATGTATCACACGCTGTAAACCTGTATCTTGCTTTTGCTCTATAATCCTGTCTTTCTCTCCTCAATAAACCTCATTTTCGTGCTTGCCTTGCTTTGGCGTGTCTGTTCATTCTTTGCCCATGAGCGCACTAAGAACCGACATTTCAGACTGAAACCTGACAGTCGCATCATTGCTGAAACTGTGAGAACCAGTTGCCATAGCTTGCCATAAAATTCCAGGCCCCTGAAGGAGTACTGAGAATGACTACAGCCATGTTGATTCAAAAGAACTACAGGATATTTTGTAAAATTCTGACACAAAGAAAAACTGAAACTTCTATGAGATTTTATTCAAAACTCCAGAAAATCTAAACAATTAAGAGATAAAGGGTAATCACGCAAAAGCAGAATGGGGACAGGGGAAGTAGCAAGAGACAATAAAAGGCAAATTATAAAAAAGGAATATCTGCTTTCCGATTTTACCCCACATCACTGGGGAGCCCTCTTGACTGTCCTGTAAGCTGCCTTTATAGTATGGCTCTAATATCACGCTGTCTATAATCTATATTGGCTCTAATATCACACTGTCTCTAATATCACTCTGTCTATGGCAGCTGTCTTTATGGTACGGCTCTAATATCATGCCTCACCATTGCAAGTGGGGTTGTATTATTAAAGCAACAACAATAATGCCAACAGTAGTCTCATGGAACAAGTCCCATTAGAAATTCTATTTCCATTCAATACAATTTCCATTTTTGACTGGCCAATCCTTTTGCTTTTCTAGATATGGACTCACATTGATTCCTCATCATAGAATTTAATTCAACAGTTTTTGTTAATGTGCACAGCAAGAAAGTAAAAGTGACAAAGTGAGGACTCAATGAAATGCCATGATTATGTCGCATAGTCAGTGTAGACACAGGCAGATGGAGGTAGACAGTCTATGGATTTTAATCTATCTCCAGGAGAGAGAAGATTCTATTATAGCCAAAAAGTAAGTTGCCATTTTATGCTTGCTACTTTTATAAATTTCAAATGACTGTCTTTTTTTATCTTGGAGGCATAAAACAAACACTGTAATTCTCAGGTTGTAGATCCAGGCAGTTTTGAAATCTTCTACTACATTTATAATTCTCTATTTTTATCACATTACCACCACCAAATTCGTATACACTCATTGCTGATGTGGTCTGAAGTTTGTGTTGGCATGACTTGAGTGGTGACAGATTTCTCCAAATTTGAATATCTTCCCAGTGCCTGACAAGTCCTATTCTGTACCAGCTCGTAGCATCTGTGCTTATCCCACAGTTTCCAAAGAAGGAACTATTTTAAGAAACTAATTTGGCATCATTGCAGCCCTTTTCTTTATCGCCTCACCTGTGCATTTCCTTCGCCTTCTTTTCTTAAATTAAAATGTACAAGGCAACCGACTACCAAGTAAGCAGATGCTGAGAAGGAGAAAGTGTCAGAAACGTTGGGTTGCTCCTAAATTAGACTAATTTCCTTAAGAGATGCTGCGGTAGCTAGAATTCTGGAAAGTCCAATCCCCAAATCCCCTGCCCTGATCCTTTGAAATAAGATTTCACATCTTACTTATGTTACCTGACATGGCAGAGGGGTTTTTTTTTTTTTAAAGATATAAATAAGGTTACTAATTATTTGATTGTGAGTTAATAAAAAGGGAGATTATCCTAGTGGGCCTAAGCCTATTACCGGAGACCTTTGAAAACAGAATGTTTTCTCTGGCTGCTAACCAAAGGGGGAGTCAGAGCTGTTCTAAGCATGAGGAGAAGTCAATGCACCATTGCTGGTTTTGGACACAGAAGGAATTATAGGCAAAGTGACAGACCTCTAGGAACTGAGCCTGGGTCCTGGCCAACAAACAGCAATAAAGCAAAGACTGCACCTTACCACTCACTGCGAGGAACTGGAATCTTCCAACCACACAAATGAGCTTGGAGACAGATTCTTCTCCAGGGCCCCAGAGAAGAGCCCCCAGTGTCTATCTTCTTGACTTTGGCCACACGAAACCAGAAGCAAAGAATCCAACAATGTCGTACTGGATTTCTGACCTACTGAATTGTGAGCTAATTCACAGATACTGTTTTAAGTCTCTGAGTGTGTGGCAGTTTGTTATACAGCAATAGAAAACTAATACTGAGGCCTTCTATTAAAACTTAGGAACTGCTCTTCTGAGACCATCTGGGCCTACGCATGTCCGCTTAGAGATTGATTTGTTATCCTTTCTCCTACTGTAGCAAGTCAAACTGCTTCTGCCATCTAAACATTTCTCAAATCCGTCCCTTCTTTATTTTTAGCCTAGTGACTTTCATCTAAACTTTTATACGAGCCCCTCCTCCTCCCGACCTCCCATCTCCCCACCCTTCCACATCCTTTTAGCTCTTTCTGACATTCCACTGCTAGACTCATCTTGCAGAGACATAGCTGTGCCCATGTTATCCTGCTAATCGAAAGCTACTAATGAATTATCATCGTCTACTTTATGAAGTATAAAACGTTCCTGTCAGAACTCATGTTCTCCAAGACTGTCTCCAGTCAACTTTTTAGTATTATTTCCCTTCTCTTGACATTACACGCAATTTTTTCCAGTCAAACTGATGCTATTTGGTCTTTTAACAGCATGTTCTGACCTGTGCCTTAGCAGGGGTACGTCTCTGGTATACATGCCAAGATATTACTCATTCTTTACAGTTTAGTTCAGATGTTACCTACCATGTGAGGCCCTCTTACGTGGTATGGGCATCTTTTTCTACTTTTAATTTCCATGGCACAAGTATGTGGCCCTTGGGGGGTCTATGCCTCACGACTGAGTTATTTCTACATATTTTATAGCCCCTATAAGCTCTGAGAACATTACATCTGTCTTATATTCATCACCATATTCCTTAAAGCATTTGGTTCAATGTTTTATGTCATGCAGATTCCCCAAAATGATGTATTTGTTCAAGTAGTAAAGAATATGTAATGATATAGGAGTTTCTTCAAAATACATAAACAACATGCATTTAAGTAAAAAGATGCTCGACTACAAAACATCATGTACAAGATGATCTGAGTTTTTGTTGTTAGGTTGTTATTTGTTCATTGATTCATTTTTAGAAGAAAGGAAAAAAGGGAAGAATAAAGGAAGATTGGACTCAAGTGGTGTAAAAATACCAAATGCTAAAAGTGGATACCTCTTATTAATGGGATGAGATGAAATACAAAACACAGTTACCCGTGAAAACATGGGTTCGAACTGCATAGGTCCACTTTTATGTGAATTTTCTTCCACCTCTGCCACCCCTGAGACAGCAAGACCAAGCCCTCCTCTCCTTCCTTGTCCTCAGCCTACTCAGCGTGAAGGTGACAAGGATGAAGACCTTTATGACAATCCTCTTCAACTTAATGAATAGTAAATATATTTTATCTTCCTTATGATTTTCTTAATAACATTTTTCCCTAGCTTACATTATTATAAGAATACAGTATATATAATAATACACATAACATACAAAATATGTGTTAATTGAGTGTTTATGTTCTTGGTAAGGCTTCCTATCAACAATAGTTTATTAGTAGTTAAGTTTTGGGGGAGTCAACAGTTATATGTGGATTTTTGGCTGGGGGGGTTGGGGTTCCTAATCCCCATGTTGTGGGGTCAACTGTATCTTATTTTTATGCTGCGCATAGTTCATAATAAGTCTTTATTATTCTTTCACATATTAAGCCTATTTCTATTAGCTATCTCAAGGCTGATTTAATGACCTGTAGGTCAAATTGACCGGCTGATGTTTTCTCTGCTGTTTTTCTTAAACTTCTAAAAATGTGCTGTTCATTGCCACAGGCACCATTTGCTCTTTAATTTCCAATCCAATTTAGGCAAACAGTAGGGGTCAGATATAAAATAAATCTGATGAAAGTAGAGTGAATGCAAACTCCAAACTGTAAGAATCTTCGTTTGGAAAGGACTTTCTTTTATTCTGTTTAAAAATAGGTATTATATAATTCTGTGGTCTTGAATTCATTAGGCAGGATCTAAACTTCCATGTAGATCATTACAGAACACAGTGAACACAAAATAATTGACAATTAAAAAAAAACTATTGAAAAGTAGTTGTTTGAGATGTGTTTTCATACTGACAAAATCAAATTCATTTTCTTACTGCCTATACAAAAATATTTTAATATTCTGTCCTTTCAGAAATAATTTTTTTAAACTTATTTTCAATAGAAGAAGAAAAAAAAAAAACTCAGTGAAATCTGGGGTTATTGTGTAAATTGTGTTCTCTGTGTCTTTGGATTGAATCACCAAACTCCATTGCATGTAGGAAAATGGGTTGATGAAATCACAACTCCCATTTAATTTAAATTATTTAAATTAAATAGTTACTTAAAAGCATTCTAAAATAAACTGTCTGGCTCAATATTGTGGATAAAAAAAATTATAGGTCTTTCATCCCTTCCAGATGCTCACTGAAAAATAAATAGGTAAAAAGGAAAGAACTCATCATTGTAAGGAAAAGTGGGAGAAGGTCAACTCTGAACAACAGATTTTAATAGATTTCTGAAAGAGCTATTAATGTAGGAAATTGAGCAATGCAAACCACCTTCCAGAATGCATCTATTATCTCATCATCACTCAGACTGAGAAACAAGAGGAAGAAAAGCAGCAGGTGGGTGAAAGCAGGTGAGTAATGGAGGCTGGCTGCAGAGGAGGTTTCCTACTTAGTCCCTCCACCTGCCCTCCTCATGCCTGCATATAAAACAAAACAAAACAAAGAAGCAAAAACAGAGGGCTTTTCTCTCTAGAAGCCAAAGGACAAGCTGGAGAAAACTAGTAAGTGGGATAAGTTTTGTTATCCCAGAATAAAGGATATCCTTAATCTAACATTTAGAGAATTCTTAACATTTCACACAAACCTCAAAAATTCAATCATGCAAAGCCTGATAGTGAATGAACTCTGCTCATCTACACTGCCCAGTGAATACCTGGATAGCTTTCACTTCTACTGCAGAAACTGACGGGATATGAAACCACAGTGAGAGAAAACCATCATGTGCACGAACCATCGATTATAATCAGTCTCATCTTCTGTAAGCCAAAAATCATCAAAAAGAAATCAGACTGAAAGTAAGGGAAAGACTATATTAAAGTAAAGACAAAACTTATCTCAAAGGAATTAGAGATAATTAAGGAAAGAGGATGTACAAAATACACACACGTTCACGCACTTACTAACCCTCAGCATCATTCAATCATTTAGCATCCATTAACAAAGATCGGACTTACATACAAAGAAAATAATGAGAAAGAAAGAACACCTGAAAATTAAAAATACAAGGATCAAAATAAATATTTCATTGGAGGACTGGAATACAAAAGAAGGAAATCCTAGAATATAAAGCAAAAGGACAAATATATGCAATTTGAGGTATAAGAGATTTAGTTGCTCAATCAAGAAGCTCAATCATATCAGTAGGACTTTTATAAGAAAAAACAAAAGGAATGAATTATGTCAAAAACTGTAAAATTAGAAACACATGATTTTAGGTCAAAGTTAAGATGAATGAAAAGATTTCATGTTCTGGTGAAATCAGAACAGCAAGAATGAAATTAACCTCATGAAAGTGGAGCTAGATAGTCAGCGTAGATTGTCTACCAACGAGCGAGACTAAGATTTGCATTAGACATTTCATGGATGGCTGTGGCTGTAGAAAATAAAGAACAATGTCTCAAAGCACTTAGGAAAAATGATATGATCCCAATCACACTGTTAAACAAGCATGAAGCAAGACATGAACATATTTTGGCTTCATAAAATTTATGTTCTACATACTCTTTTTGATGATATAACTTAAAAGATATTTCAAGAAAACAAATGATACACATAAAGACAAAGAGGTATTTCCTTGTTTCGAGCATTTCAAGGACTGGTTGAACTAACCCGGGAGTCTGTATTTTAAAAAACGCCAACTGGGAAGCCATCCTAGAGGCAAGCAGTGCAAATTAGGACTAAAAATTCACTGACCTTTAAGAAAAAAAGACAAAGAAAAATGAAATGCATTCCACAAAATTCATACAACGAATAAGAAAAATAAATAATTTAGTATATGTTTTTGGAAGCACGTGCTTATTCTTACCATAAGAAGCAAAGATAATTGAAAATGCCAGAAAAATTTCCACTTACAGCTCAGGACTGTGTGAGAGTACATGTGCCAGTTGCAAACTGGGGTGACCTAAACCGTGGCATGTTAACTGCAGGAGATGAGAAGGCCACCAGGCAAGAGACTTGACTCTGATAACGCTGTCTTTCTGGGCAGCCTGCGTCAGAGCCCGAGAGGCGGCAGGAGATGGACTCTGCACCTGAAGAGTCTTCAGATGGCTACGGCGGTAAGGGTGGCGGGGCTCATGGCCAGCGCAGTGCTAGAGCCCACAGGACATTCGGGGGCCCATGAAAATGCATTTTTTTCTTTTAAAATCAGAAGGCAAAACACAACTTCTGGGTCAAGTAAATGTTTTAATTGTTTTCCTCACATCAGTAAAAATGAAATTTTTTAGAATATGTGAAATCTGTGATGGTGGAAGGTGCTCACTAAGGCAAAATGCGTGGGTCCAGCAAAGTCATGCCATGGCCCGAGGAATGTTTTATTCTTGTTTTTCACATTTTATAATCAACTTATAGAAAAAGATCTAA
>NW_012151063.1:5817862-5822365 GCF_000956105.1 Propithecus coquereli | reverse complement strand
TATATATAGTGTCAAGAAGTAGAAGTTGAGATAAGAATTGGAGGAAAAGTGAGAGTACTTAAATCTCATCTTACTCAATGGAGAACCAAAAGAAAAGGTCAAATGTACAAGGAGATTAATGTTATTTTCATGCCTGCTAAAACAACATCCAATCCGCAGTCCACGGATCAAGGAGCAATTTCAGCTTTCAAGTCTTATTATTTAAGAAATATATTTCATAAGGCTATATTTGCCATAAACAGTAATTCCTTTGATGGATCCAGGCAGAGAAAACTGAATGCCTTCTGGAAAGGTGTTCTAGATGCCATTAAGAACGTTTCATGACTCATGGGAGGAGGTCAAAATATCAACATTAATAGGAATTTGGAAGAAGTTGATTCCAATCCTCACAGATGACTTAGAGAGGTTCAAGCCTTCAGTGGAGGCTGTAGCTGCAGATGTGGTGGAAATAGCAAGGAAACTAGAATTAGAAGCAGAGCCTGAAGATGGGACTGAACTGCTAAAATCTTGTGAGAAAATTTTAAGAGATGAGGTGTTGATTCTTATGAATGAGCAAAGAAAGTGTTTGCTTCAGATGAAATCTACTCCTGGTGACGAAGTTTAGAACATTGTAGAAATGACACAGGAGATTCAGAATATTACATAAACTTAGCTGATAAAGCAGTGGCAGGGTTTGAGAGGATTGGCTCCAATTTTGAAAGAAGTTCTGCTGTGGGTAAAATGCTATCAAACAGCACCACGCACTACAGAGAAATCTTTTGTGAAAGGAAGAGTCAATCAATGCAGCAAACTTTGATGTTTCCTTATGTTAAGAAATTGTCACAGCCACCCCAAGCTCAAGTAACCATTCTTCAGAATGTATTTGGTCAGGAGATTCCTGCTGTCCATTGAAAACATAAAAGCCATGTCTTCATGTTTCAAGGGACCTTCTGCTGAGGAGATTTATCCTAAGCCAGGGTGTTACTCAGGCCTAAGTTATTATGACAGAGAGAGAGAGACAGAGAGAAGAAAGAGGAGGAGGAGGAAAGGAAAGAGGAAGGAGGAGGGAGGGAAGGAGGAAGGAAGGAAGGAGGGAAGGAAGGAATGAAGAAAGAAAGGCCAAAGAGTGAAAGAAGCAAGAAAGGAAGGAAGGGAGGGTGGGTTGGTTGGTTGGTTGAAAACCGCCTTTGGTCCTCAAGGATAAAAAACAAAATCAAGCAAGCCAAAAAAGACTGAAAAAATTGCATTTTAATTCATAATAATTGGTTATAGTCATCATAGTTTTCTATAGAGGTCAAAGATTAAATATTGGAAAAATATTTACCTTCAAGAGACCAGAAAGACACTAGTCGGGGATAATGGAAACTCATTTCAGATATTTATCCAGTTTTTAATAAAATCATAAAGTTGAATATTTAAAAAAGGTGAAAGATTTATATGATCTGAAGAGAAATCACAGTGTGAATATTTACAATATGTTTGCTAACCTGTCAGATTCTACTTAAAGCTCACGGTGATTAATTTTTAATTAGGCACACATCCCTACCAGCTACCAGCTCTTATTCTACTCCTTTTCAACAAGAAATCTTAAAAAGTTTTGTAGACTTATGATTCTCACTGCTCTCCTCCCACTCTCCTTTAAACCTATTCGTCTCAGACTTTCTACCCAACACTCCATCAAAACTGTCTTTTTCAAAGTAACTGATAACTTCCACATCATTAAATCTAATGATTATTCTCAGTCTTGACTTACTTGAATTATTAGCAATATTTGATACTGTTGATCACTGTTTAAATTCTCTTATAATTCTGCTACAAATACAGAAATAATTCAGCTAAATAGAAGTACATAAAAATTCCTTAGCTCTCCATTTAAAATTATAATCACAAAACTCATTTTATACTCCATAAGACAAATATCTCTAGGTATTATAAATTCTTATAAATATGAAAATTTCTTAATGGAAATGTCAATTGCATGTTAACAATGGACTTCCATGATTATTGCAAGATCATCTTAATTTACTTCAACTGAAACTTTCACCAGTAGATGGGTTCCCTTGCCCTTGGCAGCTTAAGATCAGACACAGAAGACAAAAGGTGATAGGAGTTTTTGGTGTCCCAGGGGATAAATTTTGCACACAGATTATACACAAGTTACCTTGGTTTTAAATATTAATATTCAGCTCATTATGGTTACAAATTCAAAATACTGGTTTGCCTTAAGGAAACTTATGCCTTTAACTCTGTTCATAAATAATATTTTAAATAGATATCTAGCAAATTTTACAATTGCCTTTCAAGGAGATTTTCAATTATGTCTGTGTAAACAAATGTAATTATTTAGCAGGCATTAAATGTTTTAAGTCTCGCTTACAAATTTCCTTCAATTTTTTTATTACTAAAAATACTTTCTCAGTCCTTACATTATTCCTGCGAATTTAATAAATGCAATATATACATGTATGGGTGCACACACACGTATACACAATAGTCCTTTCTCTCCACCCTACTCATGATGTCTTGCCTGACATTTACGGCAATAATATGTTTGCTTTTTAAAATAGTTATAATCCTTATGAGTGCCTCCTCAATCAACAATGCTTACTTTTACCTGATCTAAATCTTTTTATAAATGGAATCATAATATATGTATTTTTTTGTAACTATCTTCTTGAGCTTATTGTTAGTTGACAAAATTCATCGTATTTTGGGCCCCTTTGATGTATTCTCTTATCTTGCACTGTAATCACCCCTTTCATGAATATATGAGCATTTACTTTTTGATTGATGGATACCTGGATAGTTTCAAATTCAGGAATGGAAATTGAAAATCTAAATTGAAAACACTACTTCATGTTTGTACCTTCTCCTTGACTTTACAATGATGAGGACGACAACACAAGAAAATAATGGCCAGAAAAGTGAAGAATGGAATTGAGGATGGAGATGCAATCACCATAGATGAATGTTTTCAAACCCTATTTGCCCTGTCGAACCCCTTTCTATGTAGTCAGCTGTTATATATTCAAACACTTTAAAAAGGCAGTGGTCCACAGCCTATCTGTCTGTATTCAAGTTGCACATTCACTAAATATGCAAGTCACAGCCATGATGTTCATGCCAAGCAAGGATACCACTTGAGAGATTTGACTACTCTGTATGCAAGCATCATTCTCCTCTGAATACTTTATAGTCCTTCCATCTGCTACAATTACAACTTATACAGATACTTAAAAGACATGTAACATGATTCTGTGTATTTAAAGAGGACTGACACTAACATCACAGCTTCTAAGAGTTACCATTTTAGTGGCCACAATCAATATGTATCCTGCTCAATTAATTCTGCTCTTTTTGATATTGGATGAGCATTAACTTTTTTCTTCTTATTTTGCTGGTTTTCAAATCGTGCAGGCTAGGAAGGTGGCCATACCTCACAGTCTAATATTAGGGGGTTCTAAGGAATAGTCAAATTAACTCTAATATACTGCTTGTACTTCAAGCCTACATAAAAGAATTTTCTTGACACATTTTCAGCAGAAGCCAAGAAAAAGTATTTTCAGCATTCTGAAAAGTAATTTCAGAATTTTGGGTCTGTGTAGTGGCCTACATGTAAATTTCTTTTTACGTAACTGAATTTCATCTTGTCTGAAGACTACAATAACAAGAAATAACTAAGAGGCCAAAAAATAAATGTATAACAGGGTAACTTACATAAGTTTTATACGAACAGTTTGAAGAGCACAGCATGAGTTTTAAATATCTTCAATTATATTTGAAAACTAAATGAATATTATATTTTAGTAGCTTCAAACTGAGACAGTAAATCTCTGACAACAATAGGTATTATATTTCAGTAGCACCAAACTGATACACTAAGTCTCTGATGACAACAGTGTCTTCAATTCTGAACTCTTCCCTCAATTTGCCTTCTTAGGGACTTCGACTATATTTCATGAAAAATCTTCCAACAAAGACCATCACTTCTAAAAAATTATGGTTAACCCTTCCATTTCAGTTAAATATTTATTTTTATACGTGTATTGTTTTATATATGTAACATAAATATGAAAACTTTCATATTTATACTTTTTTCTTTATAAATAGTGCATGGTATGTATCAGCCTCTAAGCTAAGAAAAGTATATATTATGGTGGTGACAGAGCATATAAAGGGTTTTTTTAAATGAAAAATGTAGAGACTTAATTTATTCTCACATTTTCAGAAAAGAACATGCTTAAAATATGTGCATTTAAGACTTTTATATCTTTCTTTTATGACTATCTCTAATAACCTTCAATTGATTACCTTATGCAAGAATTTATGTCCTATTCTCTTTGTACCTGATGGCCACGGTGACTTTTTATTTTGATATCATTTTAGTTTTTCTCATTTTCATCTTTAGAAACTATATTTTCAGGGCAGTCTTCCACTGACTAGTCTACAAAGGATTTCTTGTCCAAGCTATCAATTATTTCTTTGCTTGAGTCTGAGTGGTCTCTGGAACTTTTTCAAATATCA
>NW_012151063.1:5811484-5815442 GCF_000956105.1 Propithecus coquereli | reverse complement strand
GTTTTCCATTTCACAAAATACATATATTGGAGAGTTGCCCATAGAAGCATATGAAAATCTGACTCATTATTAAATGGCTGTGAATAGGGAAGGCCCCTCCTAAGGGTGGAACTATTCCTAGATTAAGTCAACTTCCTGGGAGTGGGTTGCAAGTCTATTGTTCTCCAAGGGTCTTGGCTCCCCCTTCCAGGACGTTCTCTCCTTTCCAACATGCTTCCTAGCTTCAAATGCCCTTTAAACAGATTTCTCAACCTGCTTCCTGCCTATATTCAGCTGGAAACTCAAGAGGCCCACATTTACATTTTAAACTAACACTTTTGCCAATATAACTGTTTCAAAATTTCAGAGGGTCTCCTATGAATTTGATTCCATGTTGGACCTGGAATCCAATTAGCACTTCTTTTTGAGACATGCCTTGCTCTGTAGACTCGGTCACTGCCTCATTGGGTGTGTAAAAAAAGGTGGGCTAGAACAATGCCCTGACTTTCAGCACAGAGGTCTACCAGGCCTATCTTAACTATTTCAGACGTCTTAATAACAAGGCCTTTCTTCCTCTGATCTTTACACTGAGGCTATATATTTCCGGTAGTGTACCAGATTTGATCCTTTCCCTAGGATTTTAACTTATTTTGCAAATCATTTTCTCGTTAAAGAGGCTGGGGTTAAGACACATGTTTGTTTTCCAAACTTTTTATTTTCTCTAAATTCAGTATCCAAATTGACCTGCCCTTTTAGCATTCATTCATTTAATTGTGGTGCTTTATCTATGCAGCTAGTGCGGGCCAGATACCCCTGCAACATTTTGCATGAATACCTCTGTCCTAGTGCAGCAGTATGTTAGGTACATTTTTTTGTTTTCCAAAGTTACTAGAGGCCACAGTTTTATCAAACATGTTATAACTACATAACATGAGTGACAGCCTTTTTTTAGCTTCAGAGAGCATCCTACCTTTTCATAAATTTCAAGTTTACGGTTCTAGCTTGACGATGCTTGTCATGGTCACCCCGTCTACAGATTTTAATTGTACTGATATGGCATAAGCAAATGTTTTGTGACATCTTTCCCCTTGTATTTGCTATGGATGGTGGTTTAAATATGACATTTTCTTGAGCCCTTGGATTCGAGAAGGGTTGGTTTGTGTTCCTCTAGAGCATGCCATTTTGGGGGTGGCAGAATTCAGCTTTTTTCCCTTTTCTGTAGATGTTTTCTCCCTCAAGATGACGCCACTCTCAGACATCCAATTGTTCTCTGAATCCAGATTAAAACCTTGGAACCTTTACTTCTATCACAGAGCCAGCTTGGTTCCTCTTTTGCCTCAGCTTACTACCTCACTTGAGCCATTCAAATGTCCTGCCAGAAAATGAAAAGGTGGGTGCTATCCGGTATCTGGTCCCAGTTTTGAGTGTCCAAACTTCATGTGGGACTCTCTGGAAGGTCCAACTCACTGGGGAGATCTGGAAGGATTTGATTTCTCTTTAGTCTTTCTTTTCCCTAAATTCCTGATACTTAGAAAAGGAAAGAGATAAAATTATATTCTTTTCCCACTTTCTCCTCTTACTGTGCCCTCTTCTGGTCTTTTCATGTTGTCAGTATCACAGGGATCACCAGAAAGAGGCTTCTGTTCTTGGAAAATGGCCCGACTCCATCCTGGGCCAAATCCTTTGTCTATTCTAACACCACTCTTCAAAGTTGAGGGCACTTGCTGATCATTTAACATGTTTAGGTTTATTAATCTCTCTCCTTATAGAGATTCCAAGGAGGAAGGAATAACAGGCTACATGGAACTGCACCAAGAGAAGCTTTGCAGACACTTGGAAATGTCAGGCTGTGTAACATGCCGGTCGTAAATCTTTTCCTTTGTTTGAATGCTGCTGGTGTCCGGGAGTTGGATCGTTAGCTTTTGGTTTGTGTGTTTTACAATTTCAGTCTTGCTTATTCTATTCCTTTTTTCCTTTACAGTTTATCTTTTGAAGGACCTGGGTTGTTTGAATTGTAGTGTTTTCCAGTCTGAGCATTACTTATTGCATATTAATAATATGGTTCAACAGGTTGCTGTTTTCTGCATTTCCTGATGATCAGCGGCTGAACTCACTGGCTTGATCAAAGTCAGATTAGATTCGTTTGGCAAGACCATACTTGGAGTTGAATTTTTTTCATCAAGAGCGCATATTTTCTGGCTTTTACTCTCTTTTTCATGTTATCAGCCTCTGGTGCTCATCAATTCATTGAGGGCTCCAAATAGTGATATTACAATTTGATCATTTTATTTATTCACTTACTTAGCTTTCATAGCTTTATAACTCATCTAGTATTCTGTTCCTCCTATAGAAAGATGAAGATGCATGCTGGGTTCTTAAAGTGATAAATTGACTACCTCTCATATTCACAATGCCACCAGTTTTATTTTTAAAACATCTTTATAAATTCATGGATCTAAACATATTTGATAGGTTTAAATCCATTTCAAATCTTACTCATACTGAAGCTCAAGTTGGCTCAGCTTTGGGTAGTGTGGATTTGGGTAGGGTAGTCAAGTTGGCTACCAGACTGTCAGCAGTCTTTGATCTTTTTCTCAGTCTGGTGTGCACAGATGTATTAGTCTCATCTTGTACAGCCCCTGCTCCTGATTGGGAATAAATCGCTTCTCTAAGAAACTCTGGTTTCTTTAAATACAAACTGTATATAAAGATCAAAATCTGGGGGCTAAGAATGCCATTTCCACTGTGTTGTTCACTGTTAAGAATTTTCAATATAGTTGAAAAGTACATATAAAACTCGAGAATTCATACTAATATTTACAATGCAAATTTAGGAGTGCAAGGTTTTTACGTAACCTCTTCAATATATCACATATTTGTTCCACATTAAAAACCTTCATTGTCGTGGACACACAGGATGATTTAAAGATGAATTAAAATATCTCATAATTACTCATGCACTTTATCCCGCATTACAAACACAATATCAGTGCAATAGCACAAAGACCAAGTGACAGAGCCAAAGAAAAGTTAATTTTTTTGCATGTGCCATTGTTATTCTCATTTTTAATTATTATATCCACGGTGTCAGATTATATGACAATTACTAATTCTCTCTCCTTTAAACCCATATTTTGTTTTAGCTTTACAAGTTACTCTGTATTTAATGGTTAACACTATTCTTAAGTTGATACCTTTTGTGATTTGTGTTGTCTGAGGTTGTTCTCTAGTAGATTCCTCAGGAAAGACTTCTGGGAACAAAGTTGCTTGATTTCTTGAACGCTAAGAACAGTTAGTGCTATTATAAATGGAATTTTAAATTCTGCTATAAATTCAATATGGTTTGACTGTTGTAAAGTTATTAATATTTACATGTGTATGCTGATTTTGTAACTGGCTACCTTATTTAATATGCTTATGTTTCCTACAAGTTTATTATTATTACTAATTCTTTTGGTTAGCCCATCTTACAATAATGTTAATTTTGCCTTCCAAATTTGAGTCATGTGAAAAATTTTAAATAATTTTATTAGATATCACTTCCACACTGATGTTAGAAAGAAAAATGATAGCAGGCATCCTTTCTTCTTATTGAAAGCATTAGAATGTCTCTAGTATTTCACCATTAAGACATATTTAGCCATTTGGTTGAAATTATTTTTATTACTCTTATTTCTATTTTACTTAGAAGTTTTATCAGAAGTAATGATTGGATTTTATAAAATTCTTTTTTGGCACTTATCAAAATAGTGAAGCTTTTTTTTATTTAACATAGTAATGTCATGAATTATAATACATTAATGTACTTCCTAATACTGAATCATTCTGGTATTCCTGAAATAGATAATATTTCATCATGGGGTATTAGTTCTTAATGAACTTTTGGTTTAAATGTTCACTTAAAGGAGTTTGCATTAATATTTATATAGTTGAGATGACACATATGTATTTTTGTAACTTTTTTACTTCCTTATCTCTA
>NW_012151063.1:5791761-5810629 GCF_000956105.1 Propithecus coquereli | reverse complement strand
TCGAGTTTGTTTCTAGACTATAGAGCCAGTTCTAAAACAGCCACAATAAATCTTGTTCTTATCTGCAGCTGCCTCCCAATGCTCAGCTTATTGTAAATTATAACGAGAAACGTATTGAAACCAACGTGAAACAATCACTAAATCTAAACATGGCAACCTCATCGTGGAGCAAACCAGGGAGGAGCAACCTCCCTCACCTAATGGTGAGAACCAAGAAGACAAGCAAACACGCAGCTGTCTGCAGAGCCAAGGCCCTTACAGTGGATATTTTTTGGTTTGTTGTTTAGATGATGCTTTGAGACCCGGCTCTGCTCTCGGAATTTGCATGAACAGGGTCTGAAGTTGAGTGTCCAGCTGCAGTCCAGCTACGGTCCAAGAGAAAACAACATGTTTGCATCCATCACCAGCCACACTCATCCCAAATAGAGCCCCAGGACCTGAGGGTACCCAGCACTAGGATGAAAAATGCCAAATTAGGATTCACATCCATTTGCTCCCCTTCTTTGCTCCATACCCAAATAAATAAGTCTGGGTGAGGAGTGTGGGCTTCTGAAAATACTTAACTTGGTCAGCTCACGTGTGCAGATGGGCTGACGAGCCTGATGGGTATACACAGACAGGTCCTACTGCTGGTGTAGTTCCCTCCATATCCCTGGACCCAGTTCTAGGACTTGGGCTTTCGTGAGATGCCCCCGGCATGGGCCAGATGAAGCCATATGGAGCCACATCTAATGCTGTGACTGTAGTGGAACTTCAAAATCCCCTAGCCCTCAGAATTGGGTCAAATTACTTGGTACTCAAACTGGCATTAGTTCCAGAGCAAGTGGACAGCAGACGACCCGTCAGAGTCATCTGCATCCCTCAAATCTTCCACGAACATGGTCCACGCTCTGAGTTTATGTTATCTGTCCCCCAGGTCAGGGAACTTCTCTCTTAGGAGGACTAGTACCAATTGGAACAACTACATCATATTGGCAGATCTAAGTTGTATAGATTGCAGGTTTGTTCAAAGAAACTGCTATAGTGTTTATTTATAAATGCTAACATTTTCCTATTTTCCAACTACTATTTTTGTTTTTTCACTTCATTAATTTTTTCATTCCTTTTTAGGCTTCTTAGATAAATTATTACAAGATTTTTATTTCATTTTGTTTACATCTGTTGTATCTGTAAGGCAGAAATGCTCTACAGAAGCAGCTACTGTAGCTCTTCCTGTTGAAATTGGCTACATTGGTACCTTGAAATTGACCACTATGGGGGTATTTACACCACAGAAATTGGCAAGTACTGCAAATCAGAATTTAATGTCTTTATTTTGAAGACTTAGGAAAGTGTTGGTGAAAATGATATTAGTGCAGATTAACCTTGAGAGAGTATCAAGTCTCTAATTATTATATCGTAAATAGCACAAAAATAGAGGAACTATTCCTCTGGTATAGACATCTCTTATTTACCCAATTCAGAAAAGAAATTGCTCAGTAATTGCTGCACGAGTGAAGTTCTTTGTATGTATTCACTGGTTTACTTTTGCCTTCCTTATTAATCTAAATGAATACATCAAAAAACAATCATGCTGGGGTCACACTCAGAACCAGTTGTTAAATGTTTACCAACTCACTACTAATTGTCTATAAAGGGTTTTGATTTGTACTTTGCATATCAGCGTTATTTTCTATATTATCTGCAATTACATTTTAAATGTCCTTTTTCACTCATTATTTGAAGTGTGCTGTTTTAACAAGAACACAACCATTTAGTATTTTATTACACTTTTTGTTGTTAAGTTCTAATTTTCTTGTTCACTGGTCATAAGATGTGGCATCTACTATCACACTCCTTTTTAATATATTGGGGTTTTCTTTGTGGCTGAATATAAAGACAAATTTTATAAATGCTTTACAAATGCTTTGTGGGTCCTAGGAAGAAAGGCATAATCTAACTTTGGCCATATATGCATAGATATTAAATAGATAAACATATACATTAAATCCTGGTAATCTTTATTTAGCTCTTCTATAAACTTTGCAAATTTTGTTTCCCTGATCTCTGGGGTCCGGGGAGTGTGTCAAAGCCTCCCTTTCTCCTTGTATTTCTGAGCGTTTTACTCCTGACAATTAAACACATTCATAGCTTATTTATGCTTGTTGACACTCTTCCTACCATTCACTGCTTTTGGCTTTTATCTATATTTTTATTCATTCTTTTTAATATTAATTTTTTCCTATTATATTTTGCATTATTTTTTCAGTAAAAATGCTTATATCAATTTGCTTTATCTATGTCTCTAGTAGACAATTTATCACTGGGTTTTAATTTGATATGGAGTGTCCTTTTATATTACTATTTACATTTGCTGTCGTGAGGTGGTTAGATTAAATTATGCCATTTTATATGCTGATATGTTGTTTTGTTTTGGGGAGTTTGCTGTATGTCTGTGTTTTTCCTTCTGATTTTTCTCTCTTTAGAAACATGAAAAGTATGCAGTAAGCTTTTTTTGGCAGTGTAAATTTAGGATATTTCTTTGACACCCAGGGCACTCTATTTTCTCACTTATAAATTGGTCTAATCATCTCTACCCAGTAGAGTTGATGGGTGGCTATATTTTATAATTCTTGATATATCTGATTTTCAGTTCGTCTCTCTATCAGACATAGAGTGTGAGTAGGTCAAATCTCATTGACTCATTCTTCTCCTTGTCAAGCTAGTGACATTTCCTATCCCATCATGGGGATGTCATGTCATTAAGCCCTGCCTTTGTGAACAGAATGACAGTCAAGGAAAAGCAGACCAAGTCAGCCTTGCTGTTAGTGGGAATGGGCTTTCTTTTCACCGGCAGAAGCTCCTCTTCTGCTGTTGTCCCCAGAAAAGACAGCTACTGCTTTTACTGTTGCTAAAAAGTGTCTCATCACAGCTGTAATGCAAAAGTAAAATGTCTTACAAAGATTAAACTATGTCATGCATTTCCATGGTTTCCCCTCCTAATAACCTGTTTTACTCCGAGTTTCTTTACTGCAATTTGATAACCCATATGGGCTGTGTTAGACGTCAAGGCTGCAGACCAAATTTCAATGCACATGGCAATATATTTTCAATTTGCCCTTTATTACCTTTGTAAAAATCTATTACAGTTAAAATTGGTTCTGTAAAAACATAGGAATTTAATCTAAAATTTAGTTAAATTCAATCTAAGCTTTAAAGAGCTAGAAAAAAATAATTGGAAAAACTCAGAAAGAGGAAGGGCAAAGCAATGAGTGAGCAAATAAATAATCCACTAGTTCCATCTTTTTTTATCCCATATATGTATGTATATATGAAAAATATATATTTTCTACTTTGTGAGACATATATCTCATAGTATATATACATATTTATCTAAATATCTATATCATGTGTTTAATCATCACCCTTTTCTCATTAGGTTTATTCACTAATTATTGCCGAGACCTTACTAAGTGAAAAGCAGGAAAGCACTTCGCAAGTTCCTGAAACCCAAAAACCCATGCTCAAGTTATTCACAGTAGACTAGCAAAAAAACCAAACATGCAGACAAACCCCCTCATATTTACCAACTATATCACAATTGGCCAGGACAGAATAGATGACGTTACCAACAAGCCCACACATTTCAGCAACTCAACCCAACAGATTCATCTGCCACTCGCACCTTGGACAGGTGTCCTCCTCTATCCACCAGCTGCAATGTCTAGAACAGGCTGACCTCCCAGGACACCACGCAGCAGAATAGAGAACAGAAGCAGCTGTGGAACAAGGATCCAGGGCAGGCCTGGAAGTGGCTCATGTCCCTTCTTCCTTTTCCATTCGCTGGAACTTAGTCATACGCTCAACTCTCACTGCATGGGGAGGATGGGGGACTCGTGAGCTGGAATCAGAACGGGTGTGGTAGACACAGCGCATACCCCCTTTGTAGGGTACAGGTGGTCCATGCCAAGGTGGAAGTAAGCACAGGGTCCCCCATGGGTGCTCCATGGGAGGATGGGAAGGGAAGATTGGCGAGCTGAATACTGACATTGTCATGGACTTTAAAAAGTCAAATATACAAGGAAAGGCTAATGATATATGATAATACATTAACACCTACCTGTTACCCCGTAGATTGGGGTTCATTTGCCTGGTGAGTAACAAATGACTCCCCACGAGAATGTGGGTCTTCATCAGTAGGAGTTTTACTTGGTTGCAGGAAGTAAGGGGAGCACCAGGAATATTCTCCAAAGCAGTGTCTTCCCGAGGGAAGGTGGCATGGGGTTTTTACGAGGCAGTAGAGAAAGAAAAAGGTATGTCATTGCATGTGGCAGACGGGTTCCCATTGCAGGATGCGTGGTGGGTTCCTTAGGCTGGCACAGAGGTCACATGCTATAGTAATGAAGCTACAGCTCCTGCCGGTGTGGAGACTTTAGCACGGTAATGACGGATGCTCAGTAGAGGTCATCTAAAGGCTGCCAGGGTCTGTCAGGGGCTAGTTTTATCCAGCTGGGTAGCTGCCTCATAAACAAAGCATTGCAGAACAGGTTGACTGCTCAAGTTGGTTGAATTCCTGTCATCCCTGGAGACGCTCCCTTCCTACTTACATACACATACCCCGACACACACTCTAAAGAAGCACTGCAAGAAAACGAAAATCTTCCCACTCTGGGCCAGCACTTTGTGTTCCCTCACGAGGACCTCCTGGCCACACTTGTCACGTGCAGGGGGAGGTAACTGGGATCCACATTGAGCCAATCATACTTGTGTCAACAGAAAAGAACCCAAACTCTGTAAAATAATTTAAAGAGGTTTATTCTGAGCCAAATATATGCAACCATGGCCTGGACAGCCACACTCAAGAAGCCTTGAGCAAGTGATCTTGCCATGGTTGGGTTACAGCTTGGTTTTACACATCTTAGGGAGTCAGGAATTATAACTAAATCAATAATCAATGTATGGAAGGCATACATTGGTTTGTCCTGAAAAGGCAGGACATCTGGAAGGAAGGGTGGGGTTTACAGGTTATAGAGGGATTTAAAGACTCTTTGATTTGTAATTGGCTAAAGAAATGAAGCTTTGTCTAAAGGTTGGACATGTGTTAAGACAAGGAAGTTTGTTAATCAGAGACAAGCCACTGGGCATATACTGAACATATACTGACATATACTGAAGCCATATGGACATATACTGAAACTCAAGTGATCTGTTAAGTAAATCCATGGTCTCCAGGTGTGGTTTAACCTTTGCCTTACATGGCCTTAGGCTTGTTAATGATTTAGTATCTTATTGTTACAAAGAGTGACTCCAGAAAAGACAGCGCATAACTAGACGTGTCTGACCTCCTTTCTCCTCATGGCTGGCAACTCAGCTTTAAGGTTCTTCTGGGGTCTCCTTGGCCAAGAGGGGGTCCATTCAGTCGGCTAGGGGCTTAAGATTTTATTTTAGTTCCCACTTATTCTCCTGATGATGCAAGACTTCACATGACATTGACATGCCATTACAACGGAGGCACACCAAGCGTGAAAGGCATGAATGCCCCCCTGGTGTTCTCTGGCTGCATTGCTAATCCTCCCTGCAGAATGTTCTCCATCCTTCTCTGCCTGCTTCATGGTGGCAGATGAGGATGCTGAATTAGGCTTCTGGAGAACCCGAGTGGTGTTTTAGAGCCAACTCGTGCCCTCTTCTGCCGACAGCTCTCCATGTGAGAACCACTCCTGGCTTGCTACGGCAACTGACGCTTAGATGCAAGCTGCCCACCATGAACTGGGGGCCATCGGACCCCCAGGTGTAAACCAGGCCTTTTTATTTTCTGTATTCTGGGGCTTTGACATCAGGGGCCTTGCTGATCTTTGAGGGATGGCTCCTCCCAGGACTAGCCAATTCCTCGAGGGAGGAGATGACTCACTAGGGAGCTTATCTTGCAAACTAACCGGTTCAGAGCCCAACCTGCGCGACTGACTTCCTCCTGGGATTTTACACCCTGGGCCACCATTACCCTGCCCTAATCTCCCCAGAGCCAGGAGTCACAAAACTAGGGGCAGTCCCTACTTCTCAGAACCTGCTGAAATTATTCAAACTAGTCATTATAAACCTGCCTAGCCTGCCTACCCTGCCTAATCCATTCCTTCCCATGAAAGCCACAGTGAAGGCCCACATTTCCCCCTGACTCCCTCTGCCTCCTGACTGCCCCTGTGCTTCCCTGGATGGCCCTGCATGGCGTGGTTTGCTCCGTCCTCCTGGAAACTGTGAGTAATGAACTCTCTTCAATGGCAGTCATCTCCTGACCTGTTGGCCTATCCACACCTGAATAATGATAAAACCTACATTTTAAAACAGCCCATCCCCCAAACCTTGACACTGGACATGCATAGCAGGGTTTCCCTATGAAATGAAAACAGTGAAATGCAAACCCAAGAGAGCAGGACTTTAAGCTGTACATCTAGTGGTCCCTTTTGTTTTAAAGGAAAGACGGCCTGAGGCGTGTAGCAGAGGTGACTTGGGGCAGCGCCTACTGGTCTGACTGAGGCTCTCCTCCTTCAGAAGAACAAGGTTGGAAGGTTGTGATAAGGGTGTCTGGGGAACAGGAGAGGCTGGCTTCACTCCCAGCATGCCTACAGCGAGACCCAGTCACCCTCCCTCCACCCACACCCATGGCCTCAGGAAAGACAAGATCATATAGATATTCACTTTTTAAAGTGACTATACATTTCGTGAGACAATATATGTGCCTGAATGTAACTATTTTAAAATTTCAGATGGACGAGAATTATGTGTTTTTGCTCAACCTGATGACATTTATATGATAGTTTATACCAATTAATTTTAAACCACCCTTCATCTAAGTGCTTCAGAATATTGCTTTAAAGTTAAATCACTAATAACCCTATAACATGTATTCTATATGTTATAGTTACATATATGTTATACATACTATATGTTATACCCTATAACATACACTCCTTATGTATTTTTTCCATTTTTGTATAGAGATAGTTAATAATTTTTCTTATTCATAAGAGAACAAAATGTAAGCACACCCCAGGGGGCATTCAGAATATAACTCTAGGCTAGCTAAAGGGAAGCCATTTTGCTTCCAGTGTGCTTTTGATTTGTTCTGTCTTAAAAGTTTAGAATTAACCTGCTGCTTGCTTACGCAGCTGCAGGGCACAAGATTAGAGAGCAATCTTGAGGAAAAACAGATCAAGAGTCCAAAACAGGCCAACCACAGACTAGTGAGGACAAGATCCTCCAGACAACATACTGTTTGCTGATAACCATGGAGCAAGTCATGATGCCTAGTGCAGAGCTTGCTTTCTGCCTCCAATGCCCTTTGCGTTGTTTTCTTTATAAGTTGTTTGGTAAGCAGAGGAGATGACATGGTCTTTGAGACAACTGTCTGCCATCTCCTCAGGCTGCCGGCACTTGAATAAACCACCTTTCCTTCACCAACACGCACCTCACCTCTTGTGTCTGGTTCTTGGGTGGTGGACAGCTGTGTCAGGCAACAAAAGGAGTCCATTAACATTTAATGAAAGCAAATTTTTTAAATTTGTTACATAGGACAACCAAATGTATGACTTGAACCGGAAACTATTGTCACAATCTCTTGGTGTTGGTCAATTTGGGGGAAAAAATATAATTTTTGTGACAGAAGTTATTCAGTGGCAAAATACCCAGTCTTCTCTCTGGTATATGTGTGTGTGTTGGCAGGGGCCAGGAGGGGTGGTTCCAGGACCTTGGCGTATACCCAAATCGGCGCATACAGAAATTTCACATCTGGCACTGCAGAACCTGCCTATAGGAAAATTTGGCCCTCCATGTACAGGGTTTTGTATCCACGAATACTGTATTTTCAATCTTTATTTGGTTGAAAAAAAAGGTGCATATAAGTGGTTGTGTGCAGTTCAAATCTGTGTTGTTCAAGGGTCAACTGTGTAACATTTAAAAATTTAAAAACCATAGAGACACTAAAAAATCAGTAGTCTCCAGGGGCTGGGAGAAGGTGTGGAGGATGAATGGATGAGTCAGGGGGGATTTTTAGGGCAGTGAAACTGAGACAGGAGTCAGATACCGTGCAGGCAGTTAGGGTAGAGGTCAGAAGGAGAAGGCCAACAGGATAGGAAAGTCACAAGAGTGTGAGTATGCTCAGCTAAGATAACTGTAACCAATAGGGACCCTTTGGTTATTTTGCTTTAGCCATAACATTATTATCTAAGGTAAAAGGGAGAATTCCTTTAATTGGGGAATGAACAGAGTTGAGGTGACAGTGTCCCTAAATGAACTACCTCCATTAACATAACAAAAATCACACCTACCAGCACCACAGTTTACAAATGCCATGGCAACTCCCAGAAGTTATCCTATAAGATCAAGAAAGGGGAGCGTTTCTGGTTCCAAGAACTCTCTACGTCTTTCCCAGAAAATCCATGAATATTCTACCCCCAGCTTAGCATATTATTAAGGATTAGCAGAAAAGGAAAGACCCTAACCCTGGGGCGGCACTGCTCCTTCTTGTATCAGTACTTGTTTTTGCCTTTCCTTAAGAGTGTACTCTGATTTCCATAAACCTCCTGGCTTTTGCTCATATCCCGTATCTGAACTCTTTTCTCTCACTTATGCACCTACTCTTGAATTCCTTCCTGCATGGAGGGCAAGAACCCTCTCTTCTGGTCCAGGCGGTGGTCTGCACGGGTATTAAAACTATTTTGAGTGATGCTGTAATGGTTGATACATGATATGCATTTGGAAAAATCATAGAACATTGTAACACAAAAAGTGAATCTTAATGTAAACTATAAACTTCAGCTAATATAACTGCATCAAAGTTGGTTCATCAATTGTAACAAATAGACCATACTAATGTAGGACGTTAATAACAGAGGAAGCAATTTGGAGGTCTAGGGGAGATGGAGAGTATATGGAAACTGTACTTTTTCTGCTCAATTTCTCTGTAAACACAAAACTGCTCTAAGAAATAAAGTCTATTAATTGAAAACATTCAATCTGTACAATTCAGAAAATGAAATGCTTATGATGGTAGAAAAATATTATTGATGCCTTAATCAGTACATTGCTGAGATATTTTATATTAATGACAGACTATTCACAGTGTGTAAAATATAATTTTGAGATTAACAATCAGAAACTTCAAAAATGTATAGTTTTTCAAAATGTGAAGATAAAGTGGGTGTTATACAAGGTCGGTGTCCTTACTTGCTGCCTGGGTTCCTCCTTAAGCTGCATATCTTTTGTGTAAAGAAGGCATCACCCTCATAGTCTACTCTTTTTTTTCAGCATATTATGGGGGTACAAATGTTTAGGTTACGTATAATGCCCTTGCCCCCCTCCCCCACCAAGTCAGAGCTTCAAGTGTGTCCATCCCCCAGACGGTGCTCATTGCACTAATAGTCTACTTTTAATTGGCAAAGAGCATGTGACTTGCAAATCACTTAGAGTTAGCCCATTTATTTAGAGTGCTTCTGTTCTGTGGCGAGGGTGGACACAGGCCAGTGTGTCCCCAGATTGAGGCAGTACAAAGCATGAGCAGCACCATCTCGAATTTTACTCTTAAGGCGAATCTGTGTATTTTATGGGGGTGTTCAGAATAGCCTGTATGGAGATGCATGGCCTTTCCTCCTCCCAGGCTCTGGGGAGACTTCAGAGCTGGCGGAACTCTCTGTCAGGCTCTGGAGTCAGTTCCAAGCATCCTAATTGCACCCTCAGCTGCTGATGACTGAGCAGCCTGGGCGCAGCTCCCATGCCTCTCCAATAGACACCGACAGGCTCCTTCAAGCCCATTAACTTTGAATGTGGTCCCCACCAACAAGGCTTCCCATTGTTAACCACAGCTGAATTCCGTGAAATGCTGGTTTTGAATGTTTTGAGTAAAAATTCTTCCCAAGCTGTAAAGAGTTCGCAAAAGCCTGATTAATGGGACTGGCGCTGAAACAATGCACCGTGCAGCGGAGTAGCCAGGGCAGCTGGGAAAATGAAGGAGAGGTTGAAATGCAGACACTAGCCAAGGCCAATGACTCCAACCAAACCAAACAAAATAGCAATAATGTTATCCTCCCAGGAAAGAAATGCACACATCGGTGGCAAAGCACTCTGGGATGATTTAACGATAAAAGCACTTAGCCGTGTCTTCAGATAAGAGCCAAAAAGAAGAAAGAAAAAAAAAAAAAAACAATTTAGAGTCATTTTTATCCTGGGTTGGAATCTAGCCACAGAATTTGAGCAGTTCTTTCATTGGTTTTACCAAAATGGGAACAAGTTTCCTGGCTCTCCTTGAGTTAAGCCTACAGCTACTTGGGTAGTGCTCTACAACTCCTCAAATGGTATTTCTGGAAGGGATTTAGTTGATAAACCTGGGACTTTTCTTTTCAATGTGCCCCAATCTGTTCTGTCCCTGTGTTCCATCCCTCTTGGAGACTCTGGGAACCCTTTTGAATGATTTGTCTTCAACACACCCTCAAACCTATTTTCAACTCAAGCCCCCATGTCCTCGAGGCCTCAATAGGAAAATATGAAGCCATCAGTCTCCTCCGTGTTCCTACCACAAGAATCATTGACGTGACCTATCCAGACTCTATTCCAGATGCTCTATTTGTATTCCTAAAGGTACCCGCTTGATTCATGCCCAAGCTCTCTGTTTTTATTCACGCTTTCTCTTGCAATCACCAGTTTCTCCTCACTTCGGGAACATTCCCCCAACATTACAAATAAACTCCCTTCTCTCCCATATTAAGTCACAATACACACACACACAGCCACCAAACCTGCATTTCCCCATACCCCCTAAAACTTCCCCAACATTGTTCTGACAAATTCATAGTAATGCTTCTCAAAAGAATTATCAACTCACTCCTGAATTCTTCCATCCAATTTGACCCCCAAAAAACTATCAAAAAGTACTTTAGTTACAAAAGTCCAAAAACATAATAGAATACATACCCACCCAGTCACTTCCACTCAGATTGAACAGATACTGATATTTTTCCAAATTCACTTTAGATCACTCATTTTAAAAGGAGAAAAATATTATGACATTAATAAAAATCTAACACCTCCCCCACACTCTCCTAATGATTTAGAAGTAACACTCTCCTGATGTCTGCACCGGTCTCATGCATTTTTGTAATGCCAGTAACACACAAATATATCTATATACAATATATGTTGTTTGTGTTTTACAATATACATAGATAAAATCATATTTCACTTGGTATTTTGCAACTTGTTTTTTTTATTCCACATCATGTTTGTGCAATTTTTCTATTGATACTAGTGAATCCATGTGTTAAATCTTCATTTTAACTGCCGTAGCTCATCTCAGGCACTCCACGATCCACTCTAACAAAGCTCCCGTCCCTACGCTTTGCTGAATGGCTCTTGCCAAAGTCAAAGAGAACTCCCAGGCTGCCTTATCCATCCACCCTCTTTGTCCTTATATTAATATTACCAACCCATCGCAGTATTTGAAAGTACTGGCCACTGCCTTCCTATCCCTTAGACTTTGCCTCATCACCATCTCTTGGTTTCTTCTGTGCTATCAGCCACTATTTCTTATTCTGCTTTTTTGCCACCTCCTCTAATTAACCCTTACATGTTGAAATGCTCCAGGGTTTCTTCCTATATACTCGGGAGCTCATTCAATACCTTGCATTTAATAAGGCTGTAGACCACTCATTTCTTGTATCCAAATTAATACCTCTATCTCCAACGCTCCCCTTCAATTCCATTCTCATTTATCAGGATGATTACCTAATGTCTCTTTGAAGGGATCGAGCAGACACTTCAAACTCAGCATGTACAACGTGAGCACCTTGATTTCCAGCATGGCCATCAAAGGCCACCCAACCCTGTGTCCTCCCTGTGTTAATGAGACAGCTCCTCCATGCAGCCTGCCTTGGCCCCTACACCTGCGTCCCTGGCTCTCTCTGCACTGGCCACCTTCTTCCTGTTTACTGAGCTTGGGGAGTGCATGCTTGCTTCAGGGTCTAAGTCCTATTTCCTGTGACGTAAACACTCTTCCTCAATGTCTTGTCATTGGCTTCTGCTGATTTTTCTACTCTCACCTAAAATGTCACCGCTTTAGGAGAGTCTAAACATCCAATCAAATGTCATCATCTTACCACCTTCCAGTTAAAGTGGCAACACCCGTTATATTTTCCTTTAATGGACTCGCTTCTCATTGAACTTATCTTGTTTTTCATTTACATTATTGTACATCATCCATATCCCTCAACTAGAATTAATATTTTGGGGCAGCCAAAACCCCATCTCTGTTGTTCAATGCTATGTTCCTAGAAACATGAGTAGAATATGTGTTTAAGGAATAATTAATTAAGATAGGTTGTTAATGGTGGAATTTTCAAGAGCACACTAGGAAGAGACAACAGGTCTTGTCAGAAAGAGCATACACTTTGGAATTGGATAGATTGGGTTTGAATCTTGGAATATGCTTAGCATAGTATCTGATATAATGTTTTCCTCCATGAGTTCTCAGTAAAAGGAAATCTTAATGAAAATCATTGCTATTAATATTAATATCATGTTAGGAAGTCAGATAAATACAAGAATCATGATCTTATTTTCCTTTTGCATCCTTGCTTTAATATCTTATATATGGACCCTTTTTTATTATCCTGCTATATCAGCAACATTCTCACGAAGTTATAATAACTATTTACCACACATAGAGGAAAAACTATTAATACTTACTGAATATCTGCTGTGTGTTATAAATGAATATAAAAATCAGTTTGGGCAAAATTAAATATATAAAGGCAATGCAATTGACTTTCCCATAAATATTTATTAAGCCTGCTATATACAAACCTGGGATGTGGCAATGATCAAAACAGATCAATCTGTTTTTATTAAGGAAAGATTTTTGTGTTCAGGAGAAAATAAACAAATATATATTTGATATGTCAGGGAGTGGCAATTTCTATGAAGATTAAATCCAATGAGAGGATCGAGTCTGGCATGTAGCAGCAGAGACAGCTGCATGGTGGTAGAGAAAAGCGTGGGAGGAGGAGTCAGGTGTACCAGAGTTTTTGCCTTTTCTCTACATTTTCATAATGCTTGACTTGACACATGCAGCCAGTGTTATGCTTTTGATTCAATGTTATAATAAAATACTGGGAAAAAGAATATTAGATTTCTGCATCGTCACAAAATGCACGACGAAAGGTATTCAGATATTATTATTAGTTGCGAGGCTGGCCATTTTCTCAGTCTGCTCCAGAGCTCACAAGTCTGTCCTTGTGGGAAGAGTGACCCTGTCCCCTGCCACGAATACATCCCTGAGGGACTGTCCCACAGTGGACGTGGTCAGGGTTAGCGACACAAACTAGAGCACGTATCTGTTCTTTCCTCCTGAGCCCATGAGGCCCCTGCCCCACGGCCAGCCCCCGCCCGCTCTCATCCCCGTCCTTTGGGACCACTAGGCAGGAGGCTGCTATTGCCCAAGTGGGAGACTGTTGTTCTGGAACCAGAGACCAAAATTGTCAGCCTTGCTTATTTCAGAAAACAGCAAGATGCAGATGTCTGACCAAAAGATTCAGGAAAAATAAGTGTAAGTGCTGAGTCAGGGTTTCTCACCCTTCTTTCCTTCCCCTTCCTTCATTCTTTTTCTTTTCTCTTACCATAAAAGAGAACATACAAAGTCAACAGCTGAAGGAAAACAGAAGAGTTAGAGGGGAGCGAGAGAATGGGGTGCCAGTTCAGTTGACAAGAATGGCTTCTGCCTCCACACACCTTTAGACCATGGGAAGGGGGGCAGATGATTCCCCCAAGTGAATTCAGGGAGCTCAGAGCAGAGGGTACATGTGCTCACACCCAGCTCTCTCTGGGATGCTGGCAGCAATGGGGAAGAAATGGCCTCTACAGGCAAAGACAGGCACCATCTGTCCACCATGTTCCTCTGAGGGAAGTAGTCAGAATTTCTGATTCCTAAAATGTTCACTAAGACAGAGCTGGCCACAAGCAGGCAGGTATTGTCTTAGGTTCAGATGAGACAGAACATCCTATTGCATTTCAGCATGGAACAAATAAGTGACCAGAAGTGAAGATGACATACGGACAAGTTAATGACCAGAAGTGATATCTCACCCCATGCAATGAGTCTCTAAATAACCTAGAATTTCAGATGTCATCTCAGGGAAGAGAAAAAGGAGGAGAGAAATTATTTAATGGGCCTGAAGTGAGTTTACCCAGAAGGTTGCTACAGCCTCATTGTCTGCCATCTGGAAGAATGGGGACTCAGAATTTGGTTAGAGTTAAAAAGAAATCAAAAAATGTTCTTTATATAGCTGAGTTTTTGATCTAAAATGCCAGATGCACTGTGCTTTTTCAAGGCCAGGGTCATATCATTACTAACAATGATCACAGCAATAACACAACATTAAGAATAGAAAAACTAGAGAAGCATTTGAGTCCCGGTTTTGGACTCAAAAAAATCTATGGGTGTATTGAGCAAGCAAAGCATTTGCTTAATTGCTTGCTTGAAAAGTACAAATGGCCAAATAAGACTTCCAGGAGGGCAGGACATCTGTAACCAGCTGAACGTTCTTGTCCTCAGGTTGACGTCACGTGGCATCGTTTTCCACCACATGCAGTTCTGCCTACCTGCAAGGATGCCGACAGGAGTGGAGGGGCTACTGCTGCAGAAGAGAACATTTGGAAGGGTTCTCCTGCCACTGTCTCATGGTTTATACTTATTCTTTAATCATACCAACTGTGTAGAAAGCAACGAAGACAAAACAAGTTTATTTAATGTCAGATGCTGTTAAGATGGAGGGTTTCTTTGATGTTTGGAAATGGAAGGAAACTCAGTTTGCTAAGATTCTGTGCCTTGCTTATAGACGGAAAGCACTCAAATGACAGGTGTTTCCCAGCAGGACTCAGGGTGGGGCCAAGTTTCCCAAGTTGGAATTCCAGTCCTTCCCAGTACCATGCCTGCTGTTCCTCCAGCACAGAGTGGGAATTGCGATGATCCTGAAACAGCTTCTCATTTTCAATTAAAAATGTGAATGTAGAAATAGTGCAAATTTTCATCTCTCACTTAGCCTTGAAAATGCTTCTGTTGATTCGAACACTACGCATTCCTATAACCTCAGAGTAATGCTCCTTTAATGCTTCCACAGTGTCAGACACCTGGGTATGAATTCGACTCAGATAGAAGGAAAAAAAACTAGAAAAATGTAAAGCTTCACAATCACAACATTCCAATGTCCCCTGTCCCTAGCGTTAACAGAAAATAAATATTGCTCTAATATGTCTTGCATACTAGGTTAGTTTTAAAGGTGAGTCTCAAAAAAGCCCACTATTTGCTTTACTGGCTAGGTAAAAAAGTTAATTGACAAATTAGTTTTGATTTCATATAACATGAAGCCCTTCCTACCCATCTCCACCCACATTTTTTATTAAGCTCTGACGAGTCTTCCTGGTTCAATTCTCACTTTGTCTCTGCTGTTCTGCCAGCAAGCACTGAGATTTTAGGACTTGCTTTCTTATAACGGCCATTTCCTTTCCAGTAACCAAAATATGTACCAATTCCTCCCAGTCTCCAGGGTCTGGTTCAAAGCTTAACCATCTGATAGAGCTTTCCCTGAGCTAACTTTGCTGGCTCTGCCCTCCTCCTCCTCCAAATAAAGTGTATTTTCTACACAAGTCTTCAAACAAATCACCTTCTATCTTGAACTGTTATAGTGTTTCATGGGGGTGCTAGAAGAATAAGAAATGGACCTGCCACCTGTTAGTAGTCTCCTCTGAGAGGCATTGTTTGGGAAGACAGAGGCAGAAAGACAATGAGAGGGCTACAGGTCATCTTGACTCTATGAAATGATATGCAAATGGCTAATAATGCCATAACTTGAGGGGAAGAGCAGGTTATGTATGATTATTAGGAATCCCCTTAAATAAGACTGTCTAAATATTTGTAGAATATTAGAGTCAGAAAAATTAAGTAGAACATCGGTGGACTTCACAATCTGGAAATCTTTGACAATCTAAGCTTTTCTGAGTGCCATTTTCTCATTCATTATAGCTCTCTTTACCATCAAAAAACATCTCTGTCATTTCACACACATAGTGATGAAAAATGTAATTTTTTTATCTAGGTTATTAAATAATGGAAATATTTTATGCTTACATTAAAATGAAACTAAAAAAAGTATATGTGAAAATTCCTTGCTATTATTTCTACAGTGCTTCCTACTTTTTCTGCTTCTTTAATGGTCATTGAACTGCTACTGTTCTATCTATCCAAGAATTTGACCTAAATTTTCCCACAAGTGTTAATAAAGAAAAAACCTTCTTTTGTGTGGGTGGTAGGCTGACCTACAGAGATGAGAATCTGTGCAAGCCCTCCGCACTCTCTGCCTCCCACCATCATCCTGCCCATTCTAAGGAGGTTGCTGGAAGCTTCTCACCTCGGAGATTTTGCAGAGGAGAAACCACAGGTTGCATGAGGTCAGCATGTTCTATCTGTCCTGTGTCAAAGTGGGAGGTTGATGAGAAGATACTTTGAGTCACTCCAACAGAGGCAAGAAGTGAGGAGTGTTCAGACTGTTAAAAGGAGCCATGAAGATCACCCTAAGGAAACAGGCGGGTGGGTCAGAGATCAGAGAAGTCCAGTGTAGGAGGGATCAGATGTTACAGAAAAAGAACAGACCCTTCGATCAGGGAAGCCATGTCATATAGGACACGGCATCTCTCAGAGGCCACCGGTGTAACTCATGGCACCAAGAGCCACCCATATGTGCTGACTCCAACACAGCCCTGGAGATGATAGGGACCCAGTTATGACTAAATGGAGTTATTTTCTACTGGGTGCTGAAGGTCATGGGAAGGAAGCAGGCATCTCAGAGACTGATTTAACTTATTGTCAAGAAACTGGCACCACAGTACTCCTCACACAGTGATGTTTCTATGCAGAGATTCATACCCATTCTGCCTGTACAAGTGAACACCAGGCTATAGAATTTATAGGTCCTATGGTATCCATCATTCCTCCAAAAGTTCCAGCTGTTTTTCTGGTAGGTTGAGCAATTTCACTTCTGGGTGGTGAGTTAGCAGGCACACAAAAGAAAAGAAAATACTACCTCCTTAAGTTTCCTGGTACCTGTTTGCTCAGCCTCTCCCTCAGGAACCCAGGGCAAACCTGGGAAGCTTCCTACTCATAAGCCTTGATTAATCTTGGCAGGGAGTATGAGTCCCAAAGAAGGGAATGCTACGAGCCTAGATGCTGTCACCCCAGAATATCTGACCTCTGCTGTGAGAAACATACTCCATCATCCTTCTGACACTGGATTCTGTCATCTGCATTGACAGAGACCCACAGCTCCCATGGAGCTACCCAGGCAGGCTCAAGAGCTCACCTTACAGAACTACGCCCAGAATCGATGCTGTCATTAGGAAACTTGATATGCTATCATTTCGGTTCTATTGTACTATTAAAGATGAGCCTGGAAGAAGGGAGAGCTTCCAGGCTAAGCTCACAAAAGGATCTCTGTCTATCATAAGGCAAGCAGAAAGAGATTTCAGCCCACAGATGTCTGGCTGATGGGTTGTTGAGGCAGCCACCCGCCAGGGTGCTATGGTGTGACTGACAAATGCCCAGTGCTCTCTGACATGGGGTCTTCTGATGTCAGCGTGGGAGAGCCAGCCAGCGCTACCCTGCCGGAGCTGACATTTGAAAAATGTGTCAAAGATTTGGGACCAAAGAGTAAATCAATATATCTGGATTTCAACAAGCTGCAAGTCCAATTCCAAGGGAGGCCTCTTATGTAACATATACATTGCACTTTAAGCTCATTCATAAAGGGATGGCATAGCTTCCTTGGCCTGTGTGGAATTTTTGAGTTTTGTTACTGATGAGGAAAAGAAAACCAAGAACAGTCAACAGTTTAGTGCTGATGACATTCACAGTGACTCTATTCCAAGTATTCACATTAACCGCTTCCCATGAACTACGTAGGGACATAAAATTTTACATGGGCATTTTAAAATTCTTATTTTGAAATACAGGTCATAGATACAAACCAAAATTCTAAATTTTGTGAATTTTGAGACATATTTAACTTAACATTTCTTGCCATCTTTCTGCTTCCAGACTCAATGCTAAGAAGTTTTATTTGGTTTATTTTATTTAATTCTGATGAAAAACACGTGAGGTAGTTGTGATAGTCAGACTCTAAAAATGGTACCCAAAAACTGGCAGAAGGAGAAGTCAGAGAGGTTTGCAGCATGAGAAGGACAGCAGCAAGGAAATAGGGACCTAAAGCCCTAAGACCACAAGAAAACGGATTCCACCAGCAATTGTAGGAAGGTGAGGCTGCTGGTCTCCCCTTCCTCACTACTTCTTCATATATCTACTTTTGTGTCCTTAGACTTCATTACAAATTTTATGAGCCAAATATTCTGTCTTAAAGTCTTTCTTTTCTCCTTTACCCATTTCATTAAGTCGGACAGGAAGTGCTTGTGTGGTTGAGAAGAGGGGACTTGGGGTATCAGTGAGGCTGTATCAACGGTGTCTGCACAAACAGCAGGTGTCGGCATCATCGTTTGCTGGGAGGCCAAATGCAAAACAAATTGATGGGGAAGTGAAAATGCCGCTCTGCCTGGGGTGGCATGGCCATTTTTTAGGAATAGCCTGATATCAACTCATCTTCAACACAGAATAAAGGCTCCCTGGACATCAGTGACGGTGACAGTCATTGCTCACACGTGGTAAGAAAGTGGAAAGAAAGTGTTTGAGAAATTCCTGGAAGCATCATCAAGAAGTTTAACTTGTCAATTCCTGGTTTTCAAGATGCTCTTTCTACTTTTATAACTAAAAATATTTGAAGAAAAATAAAACATAGAAGGAAAAACTTCG
>NW_012151063.1:5774569-5791711 GCF_000956105.1 Propithecus coquereli | reverse complement strand
TGTGACTGACAAATGCCCAGTGCTCTCTGACATGGGGTCTTCTGATGTCAGCGTGGGAGAGCCAGCCAGCGCTACCCTGCCGGAGCTGACATTTGGAAAATGTGTCCAAGATTTGGGACCAAAGAGTAAATCAATATATCTGGATTTCAACAAGCTGCAAGTCCAATTCCAAGGGAGGCCTCTTATGTAACATATACATTGCACTTTAAGCTCATTCATAAAGGGATGGCATAGCTTCCTTGGCCTGTGTGGAATTTTTGAGTTTTGTTACTGATGAGGAAAAGAAAACCAAGAACAGTCAACAGTTTAGTGCTGATGACATTCACAGTGACTCTATTCCAAGTATTCACATTAACCGCTTCCCATGTACTATGTAGGGACATAAAATTTTACATGGGCATTTTAAAATTCTTATTTTGAAATACAGGTCATAGATACAAACCAAAATTCTAAATTTTGTGAATTTTGAGACATATTTAACTTAACATTTCTTGCCATCTTTCTGCTTCCAGACTCAATGCTAAGAAGTTTTATTTGGTTTATTTTATTTAATTCTGATGAAAAACACGTGAGGTAGTTGTGATAGTCAGACTCTAAAAATGGTACCCAAAAACTGGCAGAAGGAGAAGTCAGAGAGGTTTGCAGCATGAGAAGGACAGCAGCAAGGAAATAGGGACCTAAAGCCCTAAGACCACAAGAAAATGGATTCCACCAGCAATTGTAGGAAGGTGAGGCTGCTGGTCTCCCCTTCCTCACTACTTCTTCATATATCTACTTTTGTGTCCTTAGACTTCTTTATTACAAATTTTATGAGCCAAATATTCTGTCTTAAAGTCTTTCTTTTCTCCTTTACCCATTCCATTAAGTCGGACAGGAAGTGCTTGTGTGGTTGAGAAGAGAGGACTTGGGGTATCAGTGAGGCTGTATCAACGGTGTCTGCACAAACAGCAGGTGTCGGCATCATTGTTTGCTGGGAGGCCAAATGCAAAACAAACTGATGGGGAAGTGAAAATGCCGCTCTGCCTGGGGTGGCATGGCCATTTTTTAGGAATAGCCTGATATCAATTCATCTTCAACACAGAATAAAGGCTCCTTGGACATCAGTGAGGGTGACAGTCATTGCTCACACGTGGTAAGAAAGTGGAAAGAAAGTGTTTGAGAAATTCCTAGAAGCATCATCAAGACGTTTAACTTGTCAATTCCTGGTTTTCAAGATGCTCTTTCTACTTTTATAACTAAAAATATTTGAAGAAAAATAAAACATAGAAGGAAAAACTTCGTTTTCATTTGGTGATGTTTATGTCAGTTTTCCCTTAAGGGGAATTTATGTGCTGCTGCCAAACAATTTAAAAAAAGAGTCACACACTAAAAATGACACTTCACATCTGGGGTCTTCCTCCCCTAAACTCATACACCCAGCCTAGTCATGAGAAAAAAAAATCAACAAATTGAAGGAAATTTTATAAAATATCTGAGCCGTACTTCTCAAAACTGTCAAGGTCTCCCAAAATAAGGAAAATCTCAGAAATGGCCACAGACTATAGTACCCTAAAGAGGCATGACACCTAAGTCTAATGTGTTACCCTGGAACAAAGAAAGGATATTAGATAGAAAGTACGGAAATCTGAAAAAAAGATTGGACTTTAGTTAATAGGAGTATATGGATATTGGATTATTAATAGTGACAAATGTACTATGCTAATGTGAGATACTAAGAAGCGTAGAAACAGAGTGTGGATATATGGGAATTCTCTGTTATGTTCACATTTGTTCCATAAACCTAAAACTCTCCTAAAATAAATAGCTTGTTTAGAATAAGAGTTGTGTGTGTGTGTGGGGGGGAACTTATAAAAGTCACAGGTTTATGTACCAAACTGGGCTAGTTTGTCTTTGGAAAGGACTGAGGCTGGGAAGCAAGGATGGTCAGAGGAGATTCGTCCTCTTCATTCCGCACAATTTTGCAGTATTTGGATATTTGGGAGTGACACAGTGATTGTATATGAATTCTGTACCTGACAAAACAGCACCAGTACATTTAGTATGGTCCCATCCCAGATTTGCAATCAACCTATTAATAGTCATGAAATGAAAAACTCTGAATTAATTTTGTAATGTCACATACAAATCTAAGGAGATCTTAAAAGATGGGGGAAAACATGATAGAGGTAAGCTTTGAAGTCCTTGCTTGATTTATTTATGCACCTTTGCTTCATCTTATCACAATGATCATTTCTAATGACGGGAAGACTTTGTTTTGTTTAAAAATATTTTTTCAAAGTCCTAGGTGATTTGAGTACGTTTCTCTAATCTCAGTTTATTCACCTATAATACGAAGAGGATTTGCTAAATAATATATTAGGTCCCTGCCCCCTCTACTTCTGTAGAGGTTGACACAAAAGTTGGGATGACAAGTGTCATGGTGATTTGTGCTGAGATGACTGGAAGTCATGCTGAAGCAGACTGACTTCAAGTCAACTCATCCTAAACCCCAGTATTTTTCTCTGAGGTTAAGTTTATTCAGTGCACACATTTGTTTCTTGAGAAGTTTGACTCCCCAGATAGTTCTGAGAAATGATTAATAGGACTGAGGAATCTGGGGTGAAGATCTTGGGATCTGAAGTTAAGGTTACCATAGGTAAATACCTGCTGTTCTAGACCAGCATTAACTCAGTGGTGTAAAACCCTAAGAAGGCAGTGTATGAAAAAATCAGTTCCATTAGTGGTGGTATTGGATGGATATGGAGGCCCAGGAAAAGTCCAGACTCAACATTGCTTAACCACACCAACTATAAGGAGTCTTGTCCAATGCAGTCGTCAGGAGCTATAGGTGGCTGTTGAACACTTGCAGTGTGGCACTTCCAAATCGAGAGGTGCAGCAAGTGTAAAATACACACCAACCTCAAAGACTTCATATGAAAAAAGTAGAATGTAAAGTATGTCATACTGGTTGCATGTTGAAATTATAATATTTTGGATATATTGGGTTAAATAAAATATACCGTTAAATAATTTAACTAGTTTATTTTTTACTTTTTTAATGTGGCTACTAGAACTTTTAAAATTACATAGGTACCTCAAATTTTGTTTTATGTTGGAATTCTGTTAGACAAAGATGTTTTAGAAGGACCATAGACAATTTTCAAGTATCATGTCCAGTACTGCTTCAAGTTTTCATAGAAAACTCCCAAATATAGGATGGGTACAGTGGCTTACACCTGGCTCAAAGCAAATCCCAGTGCTTTGAGAGGGTGAGGTGGGAGGATTGCTTGAGCCAAGGAGTTTGAGACCAGTCTGGGCAACATAGTGAGACCCTGTCTGTAAAAAAATTTTTTTTAAATTAGCTGGGCATGGTGGTTTGCACCTGTAGTCCTAGCTACTGGGCAGACGGAGGTGGGAATATCACTTGAGACCAGGAGTCTGAGGTTACAGTGAGCTATGACCCAAATCATCACATCACTGCACTCTAGCCTGGATGACAGAGTGAGACCCTTTCTCTAAAAACAAAAAAAAAATTTAAAAAAAAAGGAAAAAAAAGAAAACTTCCAAATACAATATGGGAGATTTATAAGGATACCAGGTATTTCAATATAAATGCTATTAATAGAATAATTAAGTTAAGATTTACATAATATTCTAAATATATCAGCATGTTAATGTTGGGGGGAATAAAAACAAGCAAAACCACTATTCATTTAAAGGAAGATATTAATAGCATTTAAAAGAAAGACAGAATTATTTGAACTTCAGTTTTTCTAAGAGTCTCCATCTTTACATCTTGCTGTAAAACATACACGTGTATTCTCCTAGGGAGTGTGGGTCTCCAGACTGAAATGAGTATCAGCCTGCCGTACAGACTACTGGACTTTCCTGACCCACAACCTAAAACCCAGCACAGCCTGAGGCTTCCCAGAGAGCACAGTGCAGGTCCCAGAAGCTGAGAGCCCACATGGGCTTGAGGTCCGGCCCAGCAGGAGCACGCTAGTGTTTTTCCAGGTACGTGCACTGAGCTTCTGTGCAATCTCTCAGATGGTCCATGACCCTGTACAGACTGTCGTGCAGTTGGAGGAGGGTTTCTCCAGCACCCTCACCCGGCCTGGACACACAAGACTTCTTGCACTGTGACTCACATCCCCCAGGCGTCCCCAGGAGGCCCTTGGCCCACCATACGCCAGTGCCTTTGATGAACACAGAAGTCTATGAGAGATAAATAGACATAACAGGTGTCTGCTCACAAATATGTGGTCTGCACAGAAAAAATGGCACAGCAATGGCAAATATGAGACCTTTTACAAAATTATTAGTAGTGGTGTCTTTTTTTACCTAAAGGTACACTCCTGGCTTTCTGCTTCTTCAGTTAAACTCATGATGTAATGCTTTCAACCTAGCTCCTAACTATAAGACTTATTAGTTGGGGTAGTTGTCAATTTTACTAATTTTAAAGAAATTAGTTATTCCTGGCTTCAATGTCTATTTACTCCAGTAAATAATGAGAAAAATATTGCTAAGATGAAGCAATTGGCTTGTGCAGAAGTTATGACTTGTCTGTCTTCTGTATGTTTTCACAATATGTTCTCATTTATATAATGTTTCGAATTATCTGGTAGGTGCCAAGGTCACACTAAGTTCATATTTTGGAAATACCTGTATAAACAGAGTGCTGTGAAATGGCTTTTTCCCCCTCGGGGGGCTGGGGAGTTGCGCGCAGACTGGGGCTGACTCATTCTCTTACTGCACTGTTTTATCAAATGAACTAGAGCGTTAGCTTCAACCGACTGACCTCAAGCTATGCCTCGGCACTTTAATTGCTAAGAGAGATGAATACCTGATAAAAGATGAGTTAAAAGATTAATTTAAAAAATACCAAAGAATTCACAACACAATAAACCTAATTCTGAATATAGCACCGACATCCTATTACCATATGCTGTAGAAGAAGGTCATATTTCTTTGTTGGTATTACGTATCCCTGCAGCCATTCTTGTCGTTTTAATCTGCAGTGCTAAGGCACTCCCCTATTGCAGGAAGCAGCTCCATAAACCAAAGTCTCATTATTACTTACTGGGTCAAATGGTCAACCACCAAGTCCCAACATTTTTGAAATCCCAGTACCCTTTTGTATTAGTAATTTGATTAAGCAACATCTTCATCTGAAAACCTATTACAAATATATTTAAAAGGAATTCAACTTTGTTCTTAATTACTCCCTCCCCAGAGCCCTTGAGTTGTCTGGAAGCGTGGAGATATCATCTTCTCACATGCAAAGATTCCACCTCAGAGCTACTTGTTGCAGTGTGCAAAGGTGACTTACTACGCAAAAGACCCCATTCCAAGGGTGTAGAGTACCACTTAAAATACCACTCAAACCCTTGCTTTGCACCCCTACTTATTCAGAAGTCAGTTCTAATAGAAGAACCAGAGTAAAATCCTTTTATAAAATCCTAGTTTAATTATCATGGGACCCACTCCTAGGAAGACATAGTATTGACCTTCTCTGCTCCAATTTCTATCTCAAAATAGGGTATCATGAAATTCTCCCACCAGACCATGACTCATTTATTCCTCTGCCAGCCTTGGTCCTTTGAATGCTCTCTTCTCCTGCAGCTCCGACGAAGGCTTAACTACCCCTTTCAGCTTGTGCCTGCTTGCTGTGAATTGCATGGTACTCAGGGCCCCCCATAGGGCCAGTCTTACATGCAAGCTGGTACTATCATCTCTTCTTTCATATGAATATCCTGTCTCTGTTCCCACTCGCATTCTCCTTAAGAGCACAGAGTGCGTTTTATTGATATTTTATCATCCCTGCACAGGAACGTGCCCAATTCAACTGTACAGGAAAAATAATATGGATCCTCTATCACAAAAATGTGTTTTTAGAGGTCACTGAGAAGACTACCTTTAAACTCCTTCGAAACACTCATGGCGACTGCCTGGGCTCCCTGGGCTAATCCAATCCAGGATTTTAAACACCTGCTCTTGTAGCTACATTCTTTGCTTTAAATGACACTGGTCGTTTGCTCAGTTGTTTATTGTGTGCTCCTGTTTTTCACATTTGTGTCTCTTCTTAGTCATGTCTGGGACATGCATCACAATATAGACACCTGATAGATTTACTTCAATATTATATGACTTATAAATCATAAACTGATATTTGAAGGAGCAATTGCCTGCCTCAATTTCAGCTATCACACCCCCATTCTGGATTTTCTAGCTGCAGGTTGATCAGAAGTATTCCTTTTCTCTCAGGATATTCATCTCAGAAAAATATAAGAGGAATTTCAGGGAACATGCAGTAAGCATTAAGACTTCATTCTCACGACAACTGAACGTAAACACAGTAATCATATATTGAGAATGATTAGAAAATACATCTCGTGACATTTTACCTTTAAGTTCAAACTTTTTATTCCCTAAGCAGCTGTAAGATTAAATCTAGAACAAATAACTCTCTAAGCACACGAGTAGGCATTTTTACTGGATTTCGAGCATTTAAAGTAAGGCAATTTTGGTCTCTGGTGATTAGGGTAGGGGCACTGAAGTTCATTGCTGCTGTTTTTATGTTTCTAGAAAACGATCTGTTTATAACATGCAGGGATATAACCCCCTATCCAAGTAGAACAAGTATGTTGTTATACAATGTTGCTTAAGAAAACACTTAGGATGTTTTAATACACATGTTAATGGCCATATTACTTAAGAATAGTGGAGGTATACTTCCTTATAAGCTAGAAAGAGTTCTGTAAGATTTCAGGCAAAGATAGATGTCAGCCTTCCTAAAAAAAGTAAAAAATTCTTAATTCCACAATTTTGTGGTCACTAGGTACTTTTGTAGGATGTCAACAATGCATTTGAATAGAGATTCTCAAATGATTTGCAGTAATAAATGATTTGAATGACTAAAAATGTCCTCCTACACAACAGCAGCTCACATCCATTATCCTTTCCGGTACGTCCTTAAATAAATATCTCACATTTTAAAGGCAATGTGAGTGAATGTTTATCCACCAAACTCCCAAAGAGCATCTTCGCTCTCCATCTTCCCATTCCTCCCTCCTCCTCACCCCTCCTCACGGATGCTGGCTATACACTATTCTTGCACGAAATGATGTTTCTAGCTCTCTGCATTCTAGTAAGACACCTGCAGTACCAAATTAGATTACAAAAGAAATTATATTACCATAATTATATTTTGTGTGAAAAAAGGATAGTTTTATGACTAGAGGAAAAAAACGTCAAGAAACAGGTAGATGTGTCCCTACAGAAAATAACTCTATGGGCACTGTTTGTCTGCCATCCTGGGCTTCCCTGCTGTCCTCCCCTGGACCTCATCTCTTCTGCATGTCGAGCTGTGTCTACCTTGCTCCAATCGGTCCTGGACTTCGGGGGAGGAGAATGAGTTCCCAGGCCCAGTCATGAGTCTAATCTAGATAACGACTACTGTGGGCCAAGAATTGAACTAGGAAGGGCACCTGATAGCCAGGCACTCCAGGCGGGTTGGCTAGAGGTGGGAAACAGTCTCAGGAGGTCGCCACAGTGTGCCACACAAATGCCACCATCCATGTGCACCAGACATTAAAAAGTCTAAGATGCAACCAAAGAAGGTTGGGTCCACTGCCTTTGAAAGCAGTTAGTTCCGGAATGCCTTGCGGCCCGTTCAGGATAATGAAAATAAGTGATTTCCTAAGGTAGTTAAGGAGAGTCTCTTAGCTCCTTAAGCAGAACCACACGATGAGACAGCCTTTCTCCTTTCTGCCTCTGTGGGTGCATTAAATCCTGAAATGCTATTATCTCTCTACCAGGCATGCAACAGATGACTGTGTTCTCAGAATTTCCTCTACAAAAATCAACCTTTGAAAACACTTTCCCGAGAAAAAATGATCTCTTTCTGAGAATCAGAAAGCACAAGACTAAATGAATGGAAATTACAAAATTTAATTTTAATTTAAAGTACACAAACATTCTAATGAGTGTTCCTTTTTCTCAATAAGATTCTGGGAGAAGAAGCTGTTGTATAACAAATCAAAGCCCTAATATAGAACTGGATCATAATTTGTACCCGTCAAGGTTCTTCCATTAGCCTGAACCCACATCCCAAATACAAACCTCACAGGTCAGAGTTTCAGTTCCCATTTGTGATACTTAGAGGGCTGAGTTAGGATTAGAAATGGGTGGGTTGTTCTTTCTTCCCTTTGTTTTAGTGTTCTCTGTTAAGGAGATATTTAATCTTTTGTTGATATATCCAAATGATTTTGATAAAAATTCTCAGTCTTAGTTCATCTAAAAGAGCTTAATTCCTTTTATTTTTCTACTTGGAAATATAGTACATAGAAATAAATAACTGGTTTTCCTATCAAATGGCCACCTAAACCATAAGCGTCTCAAACTGTAATTAGATACTTTTGGATTTTCATCCACAAACCAAGTTAATTTGGATTTTGTTTGTCTGTTTTATCACCTTCAAATGGCCTTGTTAGTTCCTTCTCTATTTTGGATAGCTGTGACGAAAACATGAATTGTTGCTATAATCCACCGTGGCATTGCGGCCATTTCTTCTAACGTAAGGCGCAATTATTTTTCTCAACTCTGTTCTCTCTAGACTTTGGGATCTATTAAGGTGCCTTAAGGGCAATACAGAGTGAAATTTGGGAACAAAGGGAGTCAAATGCGTGTCTCCAGATCCATCAGCCACCACTCTACCTCTCATCTCAAAGATTATTAATAGTGTTTCAGTCCATTATTATGGACATCATTTTGAAAGTCTTCCCTTTGCTATTTGGAATTCCCTAATTTGATTGGATTTTCCATAAAAAGCACCTCTTCTGTTTTTTCTATTCTTGCCTACAGGATTTCAATGAACATTGTTCCACTCATTTACAGTGAAGACTTTTCTTCGCGGATGTGTTTTCTCACCTTGACTGTCTTGCCCAACACCTAACTTAATTATAGCAACACAAATCTCCAAGCATGAAATGACTTTTTGGAGCTGCATTTCTCTCAGCCACCAAAAGAAATCCACCTTCAGAAATGAGCTGCCACCGAGCAAAACACTTTAAAAGGCTGAGGGTATTTGATAAACACTACACAAAAGTGTTCAATTAAAATTGGTCAAGTGATTGTAACAGATAGAAAGATAGAAACTGGGGATTTGCTAAGTTAGATTAGACCTTAGACGACTGGTCTGTTACACCCTCCAGGGCATCTGTGACTGTTCTCAACATCAAGTTTCATCATAAGCAGAAATCGTCTGATAATGAACCTGATAGTGTACTGGAAACAGAAATAGGAAAAACTTTTGGGCCTCGAAGGGCCAAAATTTTAGATTATTTAACATGCTATATAAGCTTTTTCACTTTTTACCTTATATCCTGACACAGCTATGTTGTCCAGTACAATAGCCAGTAGCTACCTATGGCTATTTACATTTATATTTAAATAAATTAAAATTAAATAAAATTAAAAATTAATTTCCCAGTCCCCCTGGCTACATACCAAGGGGTCAATAACCACGTGTGGCTGCCACAGTGGACACTGCAGATACAGAGGCCCTCGAGCATCACGGACAGTTCTGTTGGGCAGTGCTGCTGCATACGACAGAATTATACTGCAGATAAGTCTCAAAACTTGAGTTGCTGTTGTGCGGGAGGAGCCCTGGATTGTCTCCTGTAAAGTTAGGAGCATGGTTGTAATGCATACGCACACTCTCCTTTCTTGCAATGAAATGCAGCACTCTTTCTCAGCTCTAAACCACTCAGCAGCTCTCCTGACCTCCTCAATACCTGACATTCCTCAAACTGGCACTTTGAGTCCTCCCCAGATGCTTACAAGTCCATCCTCACCCTACACTCACCCTGTGCTCCAGCCCCCTGGGGTTGTTCACTGTTCTCCAGGCACAGCCAGTGTTTTGCTGGCTTTGAGTCCTTGCTCCTCCTAGGCCAATAGAAACTTTGCTTCCTTCTCTATCTACCTCATCTTTTTCTTCTTATTAGAATATTTATCTGCTTCTCTAGAGTCATGTGATTTCCCCCTAATGTGAACTCCTGAATCATTGAACGCCTTCACTTCAGATCATGTGCTTATTCTCCCTTGCATTCCAATGATTAGTAAATATGCCTTCTAGATCCAATTAATTTAGCAATTCATTGATGTTCCTGGGTCTCGGGCTTCAGCATCTCTCTGTGCCCGGCATGTTAGACATTTGATCAATGCATTTGGAATTAGATTTAATTTAAGCACCAACTCGTTTTGGTCTGCATAGAGTTGGCTTGAGTATTGAAAAATGAGTGACTCATTTTATAATCAAAACTATTAACTGCCAAATTAAAAAAAAATTAAAAAATCAGTAACTTCATGCACTCTTACAATTGCTATAGGACAATACTACAGAAGAAAATAAAAAATAGTACCTACTATCATAGTTTTATCATTGGATGCCATTCTGTCTTGACAGAATGGATAATATGAGTATGGTATGGTATGCAAAACTTTCCGCTTTTTAATATCTGCCAATGAAGGCTTGATTGTTGGAATCAAGAATATTTTGGTGTAAGGCTGACAAAACCCCTTCTTTATGTTTGTCTCTGTCTCTGTCCACATACACACATTCGCGTATCTGTTTCTCTCTCTTTCGCGTGTGTGTGTACATCTTCTTTCTCTGGTTGATTCTCTGTCACTGTTGTCCTTGTTCTTTGCTGTCGTTACACTCCTCACCAAATCCTTCAATTCTTATCACAGTTTTCTGCTGAGGCTGCCTCCCATGTTTGACCCTCTCTCTTAATATTCTTCTCCAATTCTCTTTTACATCTTTGCGCGTCCTCCAAATGCCTGTCCCGCTCTCTCTCTGTGAATGGATGCAACCTCACAACGTGGCCCCACAGAGCCCATGCTCTTCTGGCCAGCCGGGGGAGTCCGGCCCTCCCTGAGCTACGCTTCCAGCCTCTGCCTGTGCTAGGAAGACTGAGCCCTTCTCTTCTGTGTTCCAGAGGCTGGATTTTAGCAGACATGGGGAAGGACTGAAGGACACCCAGAGATGAATTCAGGAGCAGCCAGAGCATTCCAGGATAAAACTCTGGAAAATTTGGGAAAGACATTAGATAAAGCCCATGGGACTGGAACACAAGCCCATCAGTACGACTGCTCACTGCAGCTCTTCAGAACCTCAGTTTTGTTTCAGTTGGGCACACTTTCTGGTGTGCTTTGATCATTATGAAGTGTATTGACATAAAGTGTTTTTAGCTCTCTAAAATATTTGGTGATGATATAAAATTAAAGCTGACACTTTTAAAACTTACAATTTTGTAAATGTGTATGTATAGTGATAAATGACCTGTCACGCAGGTGATGCTCATTGCTGTATACGCACCCTCTGTGGAATTGACTTAGGTGTAATCTAAACAGCTTTGCACCTCTGGTTTTCAAAGTGATGTGCATCAGAAGTAACAGTCAGTCACTACTAGCGTGACCCTCATTGATGAAGGTCACTCTTCCTACTGCGCCAATGGGTTTTCATTTCAATTCACTGAGACACTCTTGTAAAGGAATACATGAATTAATTTGTCATTAGAATTTATTTCTGGGCTAGAAAATGCCTTAGCCCTGCTACAACAGACATAAACCCTGAGAACAGACGCTAGCATGGCCTCGCTTTTGAAATAGTACAATTGCCCCTGTGGAGTTATGACCTAAGAAAGGAGAGCAGTTCTTGAGGTCTTTACTTTTGATTCATTGTGCAGCAGTGAAATATGGGATTCAAGTCTATAGAAATCGTCTGACAAGGTTGCTTCTCAGCTGGAAGCCCCAAATACATTTATAATAATTCAGTGAAATGAAACTCACTCTTCAGTGGCTGTCCCATTGCAGCTGGGCGGCTAGACTTCCAAAAGAAGAAAATAACTCTAACATTTGGTTTCAATGGCACTAGCCAGATACACATACTACACATATCCCATAACATTATGTTGTAAACCTCAAATATGCATAATAATTTTTTTTAAAAAGACCCCTAGGCCAGGGACAATAGTTTTTAGCACATACATACAAGGTTTTACCTAAAAATAACATTTTTTGAAGACAAATTTTATGTGACACATTGTTTAGTAAGGCTATAATTTTTTTTTTGGTGGGGGATGACACAACTGGAAAATTGAATAAATAAAGACACTATCTTTATAAATGGGTCTTGACCTAGACACAACCACCTACCTTGCAGGTGAGAATGCTTGAGATGTAATGGGGATATAAAGTCTGCCATAATCCTTAAGGTACCTGGTGACTTATCCTCCAATACTGATGGCCTCACATGTATTTCTAGATTTGTACACAGTCTATATTTAGCCTGGGTTTTTCCCCTTTAGACGATAATTATTTTAATTCAAACTTCAATGAAATGCCCTTGCAGAACTCAAATACTTCAAAAGACCTTTTAATTACTTAAGATACCCTCAGTATGAGGTTGTATATTTTGTCTTTCTTTTTTCCAATCTGCCTACATAGATCTTAGAAAACAAAAAGCCTTCCAAAATATGCACCAGAGTCAAGCCCAGCAATTGTCCACCCCCAGTATCATCCACACCTTTTCAATTGTGTTCACAGTGAGGGATATAAATTCAACAATTCCACCTAGTTCAAAGTATGATTTCCTAAGGATAAAATTATAAGTGACTTCAACGAACTTTAAGTCATTGCCAGGTTGCAAAATTGCACTTCATTATGCTGTATTTCTGTATTTTCTTTTAGGTAGGCCCTACTTCATTAGACATGAGGTCGCATGCTGCCCCAACTCCCACAAAATGATGTAAAACTAAGAAGTGATGAAAGGACAGCCCTTGACATTGGCTGATGGACTGTCATGTGCTAGTGTTGGGCCGGGGCTCTGTGACATTGCTTTTATTTAACTGAGATCACACTCATTTTCATGTCTCTGTTTCACTCTCTCAGCTCTCAGACAACTGCCCGACTTGGACTTTATCCATCCTCACCAACTTTTTAATTTCATTTTTTTGTTACTGTTTCCTCTCTATAACAGCAAATTAAGATAACTCATTCTCACATCACCATCTTCTCTCCTCATCAATGGCTTGATTGACCACTTCCACTAAAAACTATTGTTCAATCTGCCCTTGAGATGGAACTATCCATCTGGATTGAACTCACTGTATGGATTGTTTCTGGTTATCCATCACCACTTGATATCTTTCCTTCCTTGCATATCCACTTCGGTCACATCAAAGTTCCACTTTTCTAATAACTTCCTTGTCCATAAGCTAAATGCCCTTGGCTTTGTATTGTATCAGACTCAACAAACTTAACAGTCATGCCCGAAATCTCCTTGTTCTAGTTCATTTCACTCAGCTAGTTGAAAACCATACCCAAACAATAGATGGACAACAATGCACTATTGATCAGCAAAATCAGGTCCTTCAAAATATCCAGAAAAACCTAACACATTTTTCAATTCAACCCAACATCCACTTTTCACTATTATTCTTCTAAAGGTTCACTACTCTCCTACCCATTCCTGCCTCACTCCTTTTTCTCAAGAGATGACACAATTCCTCCATCACAGATAAAATATTGTCCATTAAACAGGAACTCCTTCGTCCTCTTACCTCCAGGTTAACGAGCCATCAAACTGGAGTAAACTTCCTCCTCATCCCCTCCTGTTTCTGACTTAGAGCAGCCTCCCCATTTGCTTTCTGTATCAAATTCCCCCTTCTCAGGAGCCCTACACTTTTTCTAGACATTTTAATCTTTAATCATTCCTTTTCTACCAGAATATTCATGAAATAATTCAATCATCTTCAAATCTCTCATTGAGGGAGAGAGAAAGAGAGAAGGAAATAAAGAAGCAAGAAGAGGAGGAAGAAGAGGAGGAAGAGGAGATAAGGAGGGAAGGAAGAAGGAAGAGAGGAAGGAAGGAAGGTGATACTTAGAGGGTTGAGTTAGAATTAGAAATGGGTGTGTTTTACTTTGTTTTCTTTGTAGTGTTCTCTGTTATAGAGATGTTTAAATTTTTATTAATATAGCAAAATGATTTTCATAAAAGTTCTCATTCTTTTTTCATCTATAAGAGCTTACTTTCTTTGTCTTCTAATCTGTCACTCCAAAAAATGGCTCCTACTAGAGTTACCAATTATCCCCCTTCTGAAAAATTCAATAGATAGTGTTCAGTTCTATTCCTTTTTGGCCTGCCAACAGCATTCATCAGTCTGAAACAGACTATATCCTCGACATCACTGACACCAAGAGTCCTTTTTTTCTTCCCTCAACTTTAAATGTTTCCTCTTGTTTATTTTGTTGGCTTGGCAGTCTCTACACATCCCTGTTAGTCAGCTTTCTTATGGTTTCAAATTATAAAAGCCCCCCTGCAACTAACTGAAGCAAACAGAATATTTTGTGGGATAAAACATAACAGTAGGAAGGTAAGCATGCTGGCTTAGCTGCCCACAGGAGATGGAATTTGCCAGGATTCAATCTGTGCTGTCTCTCAGCTTCCCTCTTGCTCTCTTTCTCCTTCATGAGTGCAGGAGTCTCTGTCTCTCTCCACGGGTTGGGTTAATTCTCTCTGATGAACAGAATCAGTCAGAAACACGGCTGCCCAGATGCCCCATACCTTCAAGTTCCCATCCCTCATATATCCAAATCTACAGTGAGGAACAGAGGTGAAAGTCTTCTCTCAGCTCCAGTTTGAGACTTTCCAAGAAGAGCATTAGATTGTCTACTTGGAGTATACTGGATCACTGAACGAGTCAACTGTGACCAGAATGGTGGAGTCCAGGAACAATGAAGTCTACAAGGAAACCACATGTGTAAGTCTATTTCCAAGAAGTAGTGTGTGTGCAGGAGTACTTCTCTGCAATGAAAGCAGAGGAGAAGAAGTGCCGTGCAATCACGATACTAAACCTTTGCTATATGAGCATTTAAGTGCTGGAATTTCTCAAGAGTCCTTCCTTAACCTCCTGTCTTCTCACTTTATACTCTCTACCTAAGCAACGTAATTATACCCACAACATCGGTACATCAATTACCATCTGTATTAGTCAGGGTTCTCCAGAGAAATAGAATCGATTAGAGTATTAGAATATATATATATACCATCTCTCAACCTCATCTAATTTTTTCCATCTTTACCAACACCATGCTCATGCAAACTATCATCATGTCTAACCTAAATTACTCTGACAGTCTTCTAACTCCTCTTCTCATTCTCTCCTCTCTCTCTCGCTTAAGAAATGACCAAGGTTCTCAGTGTGTCTTTAAAAACTCTACAAGATACCTCCTCCTTCCTTCTGCCTTCAGATTTGTCACGTACTCTGTCTCCACTTTTTAATGCCCAGAACCCCTCCCTCATCCTCTAAATTCTAACTATGGTAGCATTCTCTCAGTTCCTCAACCATCCCATACATCTTCCACTCAAGAACGCTACCTAGACAACTGATACCTCCCTTGCACTAAGCCCCATTCCTGTTGGCTTGATTACCAAACATCAATTCATGAGGGAAACCTTTTCCGAACCTCAAGACCCAGCAGGTCTTGCCACAGATTTGTGCCACTTTTAATGACATATTTTTGTGATGATTTCATTAGTATCTGACTCCCCCCAACTAGCTTGCAGGCTCCTTAAGGACAAGGTGTTTTGTTGTTCAGTTTCTTTCAAACAGCAAGTACTACAGAAATGTTTAATGAGTTTTTTCCTGTTTTCATTTGTTTTAAATCTCCTTTTTTTAAAAAAAAATTCCATTCCTAGTTATTACCAAGAATAGCATCTTTTGATTCTGACATTGTTCTTTGATTCTTCTTCTGCCACCACCTTCACAAACTAAATTGAACATGGATTTGAGATAACTGGGCAATTCCTCTGTTTTCACAACTCAAATAGAAAAATCCATTCATTCGAACAGATACATACTTTCCATTAACCCATATTTTTTGCTAACTCCTACGGTTGTACCTTTCTCAGTAATTCTTAAGTGAGAATCATGAGAGTGATTCAACCCCTTTATTGAAAAAGCAAATCTGTTCTCATGATTAGTAAAAAGCAATTCGTTAAATGTCCATAACAATATGTGCAAACATTTTCATTTAAAGATTCAAAGAGTTAGTGTTATGCACTCAAACATAATTTGGATGTTTTCCAGATTTGTTTCAAAGAACAAAAATATAAAAATAAAACAGTCCCAGGAACCCAATTTCATCTTTTCCAGCTCTTCCTCTATATAGATCGAATCTCATGGTTTCAACTTTGACCTCTAAAACTAGTCAACCACTCCATCAGATTCATCTTTTCAACTTAGGCAATAACCAGTCTTTGAAATAAATTTAGAGGAGAAAATATAAGGAAGTTTCCAATTGTGTTCTTGTAGAACTTGACTAAGTCTTCTCATTCCGTCTCTATAGGTCTTTCCTACAAGTTCAGTAGCATTTCTATTGTAGAATAAACACGACTGTTTTTAATTGTCATCACCACTAACTTCTATCAAACTTGGCAGAGTGGACCATATTCACAGAGAAGAAACATAGCTGTCTGGTTCTAATTAATGGTGCAGTTTTCTAATACATCTGCAATCACATACATGAAAGGCGTGGGTAAAAGCAGTTAGATATTAAGATACGATAATTATATCTAAGGGTAGCTTCTGTTTTATGGAAATTCTGTATAAGAAAGAGTTCTTATACTCAAGCACATGCATAAATGCACTGTACAAATTCTTCAGATTTGACTTTGATACAATAAAACTTGAGTATGACCAGCAGAACTGTGCTTTTCTTTTGCATTTAAATATTTGAGTGTTTAATACTTGTTGACCAGTTTCAGGTAAAAAACAATAGCAATAATGTGTTTTAAACATCGCATAATAATCTGAAAAACGATTGTGGTATATTTTAATAAAACTTTCCATTTACAATGGTAATCCATGTCACACTGAATAGTTCTGCTCTAAAAATGCAGCATCTTTTATTGTTGAAGGGTTAACCATTACAGGGGAAAACCATGACACCCAGTGGCCAAAGACTTTCAATGCTGCATAAATTCTTCTGTGTCCTCTGTTCTTTATTATGGTCATAAATTAATTAATTTATTGACTAATTAATTGAAATGCATATGATTGAAATAGGTACTGTGTTCATGAATGATTTTATATTTTCACA
>NW_012151063.1:5771069-5773859 GCF_000956105.1 Propithecus coquereli | reverse complement strand
AATCACCTCCCTCGTGTGCTTTTCATTTATTTCCTCCCTTTTTATTTCTGTATTGTTTTCCAAAGGAGATGGAGACTCTCTTGGTATCTTGAGAAAACAGATTCCAATATGTTTGTTGACTTTATTCTTGAATTTTCCCCAAACATGTTAATATCGAACATGATCAACAGTTCCCAGAAAGATGCGAGGTGGTCTTCCAGGCCTGAAAACTCCCCCTTCCTTCATCTTTTTAACTTCAGCTTCAGAATTGCTCTCAAAGATTTTTTTTCAGCCCAGGAGGCCATCAAGCAAATCTCATCAAAGAAAACCTTATTTTCTTATAGAACGGTTTTCTTATTTTGAGATATATCAATTTTTCTCCTTGGTTTGTCTTTTGGGAAGTGAAGGAGCAATGCAGCCCATTTGTCTCATAGAACGAGACAAATACCCCACATGGCATTTACGATGGAGATACTCCAAATTGTCCAGCCAACTGAACTCTGCTCTTCCTTACTGAGCAGGCAAAACAGGGTGGACCTATGAAGTGCAAGTGAAGCCGAACTCTCAATGATGTTCGAATAAATCAGATCAAATCTATCTCAGGAATCGTGGCAACAGCTGGACTCCTCGTGGTGCTGGGGAAAAGCAACATGGAGCAGCACTTGGGAAGAAGTCTTCTCTGACACTGCACTGACTGCTCTTTCTTCTCAGCCAAAAGCTGCTTTAGAGACTTTTGAAGCATGCTTGGAATTTACAAATGTAGATATTCACTAAGAAAGGAAAATGACTTCCACTTTTTAATCTCTGTTTATACTATAGTGCCTAATTTAAATAGAACTAGGTGGAGAGATTGTGTTCTAAAATATCAACTGCTTTTTTATACACCACACACCCTCAATATCCATTTGGCAGGAATAAGCATTAGGTACTTTGAGAGAGAGAAAGATGAATTAAGAGAGCTGTTAATTAAATACGTAAGAATAGATCAATTAAGAAGAGACTCTAAATAGCAACATAACTCTTCAGAGGTAGCACTGCAAACATAAACAGCTGCCTCATGGCCCTAATTCATTTTATGATACTTTTAATTTCCATCACAAAAAACATTTTTGCAGGTTTCTTTTCCTAATCAAGAGTATCAGTCCTTTTATAATAAGTGGGGGAGAAAAAAGTTGTGAGGACGCATCTCACACCTTTTTTGATGTATATAATTATATATTTAAATTTACAAAATGACTTATTGAGTACAAGACAAGCACTCTTTCCTTGCATTAACTATAACTAAGTTTGGTTATGTTTTCAATTTCAATCCTTCTTCTCCTTTAGTGGCTTTTCACGGTAACTTTTCCAGTCCATGCCATCTTTGGATGTCCTACAGACAGGGTCAGTTGGGTGTGTCCGTCCATGCTGTGGTCCAGAGTCCACAAGCATCACAATCACCTGAACCTGTTTACAGACAATTTAACTAGGGTCTGTGGCTCCTGGGAACTGGCGACCTTCCCATAAAGGCAGAAAAGCTCTTCCAGAATATTTTCAACACTAATGGTCAAGAACCATTTCCAAAGCAATAAGGTATATCTGGTCTACCCATGCTCAGCACCAAACTCTTACAGAATTTTGCCTTTACATTTTTGGTACTGATCTTTTGATTTTTAAAAATGGATTTTTTTCTTCTTGATTTATAAATTTATAAAGTGAACATAAAATGCTATGCAGAAATAACTAAACCTACACTACTGAATAAATTATATGAATTTTGCTAAATGATTAACCTTGGCAAACAGATGTAACTACATGTTGGTGCCAGTTTTAAATCAAATCCTTTCTCAGTAAAGAATTAATGAGATGCTTAGCTAGATATGGCCAATGGAATTATAATTAGTCCAGTCTTGGGACAACTATCTGCTTCCTCATTGTCCTGAGTTTCAGTGGTCAAAACATTTGTTTCAGGTTTCTACAAAATTCTCTGCCACTCTGTCTCTTTCCATCCATAACTTAAGGCTTTTGTAATTATTTCAGTGATTTCTCAGTCTCTCCAACATGTAACTTCACTTAGCTATTGGATTTTAGATATTTCATAGTCTCTTTATTCTTTATACACAGATAGGCCCAATTCTGCTATTTCAAGTGGTCTCCTACTCCAATCGCATGCTCAGAACATGCCTGTGTGATCCCATTTCTATGGTGATTTATTTATCTACATTGTGGTGTACTAGACTGAAGGAATTTTGAAGTTGAATCTAGCATTTTAGGATGTAGGAAGTCACTACCTTTGTGAGGAAGATGAGGTGCTACCTTAGGAAGTCTCTCCAACTGTATCAAGAATATTTGCTGTAACCAGTAAATGGGTCATAGTCTTTGAGTCATAACTTTCTTTGAAAATGAAAGTAATGCACTCTTTTGATAAATAATGACGCACATAGATACACATATATGACTGTGCCCGTGTATGCACATGTGTTCTAGAGGAGTCAGGTTAGGCATTCATGTTAGTTGTGTACACACTTCAAAAAATGTTTCTGTTAACATTTCTAGAATATCAAATGAAAGAATAAAACTACTGCTTGCAACTTCTGACCCAATAAAGGAGAAATGAAATGGGGACATTCAATCAAACTAAAATAAACAACAAAACAAACACAATAAGAAGGACAAAAAAAAAGCTATAAGGAGCAAGTGATCCTAATAGAATGTAGAATATAAGGTAACAGAAATGAATCCATAAGCACCATCCATATGAATAGATTAGACTCTATAGGGAAAAGACAAAGACACAAAATGTTTGAAAGGAAAAAGATGGAAAACCAAATA
>NW_012151063.1:5768675-5771019 GCF_000956105.1 Propithecus coquereli | reverse complement strand
AGAATATCCTGAAACCACTTTGAGTCACTTAGATTTTGCTTCCTGGCCCTTTGTGTCAACCAATGAGGTTTAGAAATAAGCACATGTATCTAGACCGAAAGGAGGAAAACACATCTATGATTTGGTACCAATTCAAAACGTTGTAGGAGCAGTCCAGAGAAACAATTTACCAAAATGTGCTTAAAGGTAAATGTGTTAAGACATAGGATTGCAACATGAAAATATCGGAAAATGAATCATCTAAGTTTGCACAACCAGTTAGATACACTTTCTAAGTTGTATCTGATACACTTTCTTTTTTTTTTCCCTCTTCTTTTTGTTTTTTTTTGTTTTTGTTTTTGTTTTTTTTGTAGACAGAGTCTCATTCTGTCACCCCAGCTGAAGTGCAGGGGCACCATCAGAACTCACTGCAACCTCCAACTCCTGAGCTCAAGCGATCCTCCTGCCTCAGCCTCCGGAGTAGCTGGGACTACAGGTGCCACGACCCCTGGCTAATTTTTCTACTTTTAGTAGAGATGGGGGTCTCACTCTTGCTCAGGCTGGTCTTGAACTCCCTCCTTGGCCTCCCACAGTGCTAGGATCACAGGCATAAGCCACCGAGCCTAGCCAAGTTGCTATTGTTGTATACCAAGCATCTATGTGATTAGAAACGTGTAATGACGAACGGTTTGTGTTGATGCAGTTGCAAATACCTGATTTCTCACATAATCAACAGCATTTATTTATTAGCTGTACTGTGTGGGCAATGATGTATACGATGCTCTCCTGTGCTTAAAGGAGATGTTAAAATTCATTTATTGTAATGCAAGGATTATGACATGCAATAAATGTTCTGAAACACGTAATAAAATCTGAGGTAGGATTTTGCTCATTATATGTGAATAATCATCTCCAAAGAGAATATTAACATTTGATTACAGTGAATATATATCTTCCCTAAATTAATTTTATCATAAGCATCTCCTTTTCTATTTACACATAAAAGCCTTACAAATTCAAATAATGAAAAATCATGTTTTTAATTTGCACTCAGGCATAGAGAAACATATGTTTTGTATAAAGAGGATCTTTTTAAAAAATAACATATATGGATGAATGCTTTCAATCAACTCACAGAAAACAAGCCCAACTGGTCTGAAATTAGTAAGAAGTGTTTTAGAGCAGGGGTCAGCAAACTATGTTGCAATGACCAGATCCAGCTGCCCTTTTCATAACTAAAGTTTTGCCGGAACACAGCCACATCCAGTTCATTTATGTCTTGTCTGTGGCTGCTTTCAGGCTAACACAGCAGAGTTGAGTAGTTGAGGTGAAGACCATCTTGCCTGCAAAGCCAATAGTATTTACTATCTGGCCTTTGCAGAAAAAGTTTGCTGACCTCTGGTTTAGAGCTGTGCATCTCAAACTCGACGGTGCATACTTGGAGGCTTGTTAATGCAGACAGTGGGACCCTACCAGCAGTGTTTCTGATTCAGCAGGTCTGGGGGGCGGTTAAGACCTTGCATTTCTATCCACTTCCCAAGTGATGCTGACGTTGCTGGTGCGATGACCACTCTTTGAGAGCCCCTAGTTAAGAGTATGAGATATTGGGTATAGGTAGAAACATTATTCACATTAGCTATATTGATTTCCTCTGCCTAAATAATGATGCACTGAAATGGTTTATATGTTGCTGAATTAGCTATTTCCATTGCACCTTTAATCTATTAAGTATTATCCATCATGAACTATTCGTATTAATAGATCTGGAGTTTAGGTAATCTTACCCGCCACCTTCACTTTGCCAATGAGGAGTGTATGTCATACCAGAGGCTAAATGGCTTGTCCTAGAGTAGACCTGGAGTCAATAGTAGCAGATGGCGGAAATCCCAGATTTCTTCACTAACTACTGGGGTCTCCAGGTCACATGTTGTTTCACAGAAATTCTAGAATTGCATGGTGAAAAAAGAACAGAGGTTACCTTGCCTCTAACCAGTTGCTCTGCCACTAAGCACCTGGCAGATGCAGAATGAATACTTCCCAGACACTCTAGGGTCCTCTGTTCCATTCTCTCACTTCAGAAGAAACAAGCTTTCCACGCACACTTTCAAAGTTGGAGCACTCAGCACGATCTAGGCACTGTTTGCTTACAATTTCAAGAGAATTCTAGTAAGGGTAAAACGACCTTGAAAAGTAAACTAACTTTCCAGCACTAAAGTAGGGATTCTATTTTCTATGACTATAATCTGTTATTAATATTTTGGAAAATAAATTTCAATGCCAGTGTTATCAAGATTATTCTATTAGCAGGAAGGAGATAAGATTTTTTTTTTTTTTTGAGACAGACTCTTTCTGTGTTGCCCAAGCT
>NW_012151063.1:5767585-5768625 GCF_000956105.1 Propithecus coquereli | reverse complement strand
ACCTCCTGGGCCAGGCTAGGAGGCCAGGCATGTGCCCCAGGGGAATCCAGGAAATACATTTCTCATAACACTTCTCGACTTGATTGTGAGTGTCAGAGTTCCTCATTTTCTCTAGTTCCAGAATACAAGTTCTATCTTTTTCGTCTTCTCCCGCCTGTACTTCACACCATTCTTAACCCTAAGGAGGCTATCAGGGTGTTGGTAACATGAATGATTAAAAATTGGCTGAGTTCTCTAAGGACTATACCATTTCCAAATCAATATTAAAATACAAAAAGAAATTACGAGCAAGAAATAAAAAGTACATATTTTAAAAAAGCATTACAAAGTGAAATTCAGGGGAAAAAAAAGATAAGAACGTGGTTAAAATAATCCAAAAATAACAATTTTCAAATTCTGAATGCAATAAGAATAGAGTTAATTTTTTTCTTTTTGGATTTAGTGCCTACAGAAATTTTATTATAACCAGACTTTTCCAGTCATTCAATAGGAAAAAATGTACAAAGGTACAACATAAAGTAGATGTGCTAACTGGGGAAACTATACACACACACACACACACATACACACACACACACACACACACACACACACTCTCGCTCTCTCTCTCTCTCACTCTATAAATTAACATATACATTTTTCACATATAGACATAGGGCTATTATCCATCATTTTGGAGGATTTGCATGGAGCTGTTTCGTTAAAGTACATTTTAACTCATGTTCCAGAAAGAAAGAATTTCTCCTAATTTCACATATTGCTTTATTGATTGATTCATTCATTAACTATTCATTCACTCAATATTCCAGCAAATATTTATAGTGGCTTTCTTTTTAGTAAAGGACTATGCTAGCGCTATAAGGTATCCAAAATTTATTTGATAAAAATCTTGGGCTCTGTAAATTTATAGAAGAGTGGTAATAATTTTCTTTTATTAATGAATTTGATTATTGCCCTTAAAATGTTTTTTATTGGCTTTAATTTTAAGAAATGGAAGGAAATAGAAAATAGTTTACATTTACCATATATTGCATATGTTC
>NW_012151063.1:5715405-5763390 GCF_000956105.1 Propithecus coquereli | reverse complement strand
AAAAAAAAATTAAAAAAAATAAAAATAGGAAAAAGCTTATAGAATAAGGATATTAAAAAAGAAAATAGCCCAGGAGCAATAAGCTACACTATAGGACCTAAGTGTGTGGTAGGCTGCACCATCTCTAAGTACATATCCATTGTTAAGTGACACATGACTGTATATTGTATAATAGCTTTGCAAACTTTAACAATACATAAAATCTTCTCTTGAATGTCACATCCAGTCTAAATACATGTTCAATGTGAATTCCAGAGCCATTCAGATTAGTTATTTAGCATCCTTCAAAACTCGACATATATGTCCTTTAAAAAAAGCAGCACATTTGGGTGTCATCTTTGAAAAGAATTTAAAGAATAAAATAGTAGTTCTGAGGTCAAGTTCACAGATAAAAGTAATAATTAAAAACACAATGAAATATTAAAAAATGTCATGATGCATGAATGTTGAAGCCATCACTCAACAAAAGATTCAGATTTTATCACATCTTCAACACAAAATAGTACAAATCAGGTTACAAAAGAAAGAACCACAATTCAATTATAATCATTTTGCTTTAGCAACTACATCTTGTCTATGTGAGACATGCTTATATTCTGATGGTTGGCATAGTCTGTGATGGGAAATTTGGCACAGATGAGAAAGAACCCTCTGAATCACAATGGCATTCAAACATGTAATCAAGCATCTCAGGGAAAATGAGTACACTGACCTTCAAATACAATACACCAGTTTTCAGAAATCCAGTTATTGTTTACGCCACTTGTCAGCCAAAATAAATCTGACACCATCTACAAAATCATCCATTATGCTTTAACATCTATATGCAGATTTATATTTTACTTTGATGGCAAACCAGTTCAGAAAAAAGTATTCACTTTGATATGTGCTATATTAAGTACATTTCATTTCCCATTAACCCTGTTAAAATATGTTACTGCTGGATTGATTGATTAGAGTTCTGATATCTCTTAGTATTACCTCTCCTCTCTAGCCACCAGCGGCTGACCTCTCGTCCTTCCCTGGTTTCCAGTTTGCTGATAAGTTCCTAGCCCTCTCTGTGATGCCCAGAGCAGGGCTCCTTTGTCCATCTTCCTGCCTCTTCCACTTTTTCCTTGACTGAAGCAATAATGCATCATGACTTGCCTGTTGTGAGCATTGGTGGCTCCAAACGTTGATGCTTCCACTATGCCCTGCCATTGCTCGTCCTTGTCATCAGCTGGCACACCTTCATCTCAGGCACCTTGACATCAGATATTCCCACCTCTGGCCACAGGTGCTCCTGTTCCTCTAGTTCCTGCCTTCATGCGACACCTTCAAACTCCAGCCCTTAACCCCTTTCTCTTCTCCCTGAGATCTTCCATCTCCTACCTCCATTCCTCCAGGGATCCAGCTGATGCCTTCCACTACTGAGCTCCAGTGTTTATGTAACATCTTCCCACCAAAAGTCCAATCCTTGGTCGGTCCATGTGCCAAATATTGGCTTATGTGTTTTATATTCCTTACATTGTTTAATTATCACAACTCTTGGGGATATGTACTCTCTTCCTCTTACAGAAACAAATAAACAACAACAACAAAACCCTGAACCTCAGAGAAACAAAGTGGCTGTCTGTGGTTCCATCAAGGACTCTGATCAGGCCATCTGGCCCCAGAGCCCACATTCCAAGCTGTTCCATCCACTGTCTCTGTAAAGAGAGTTAACGTCTCTCTTCTGGCAAATCTGAGAGTCAGGAGTCCTACTGGCCATGTTTCCCAAGCAGTGGGAGTAGCCAATATATCCAATTTAACCAAAAATAAGAGAGAAAGACACAAAATATGGGGAGAGTAAATCCTTGTGATATTTGAGTCTTCTTCAGGGATTTGCTACGTCTTGCATTTCCTGTATTGCTCTGAGTCCTTGGATGCATGCCACCTACTGCTTCCATCTTAGGTCCCATAACTGTTTTCCTCATTCTCAGCCAACTTATGTACTTTTCTGTAGAGAGGGAAAGTAGGAGAACTCGGACTGGAACTTCCTAGCATGAGACCCACATTTCCACCTGCAAGATGAGGTAGAAATCTTTTCGTCCTTATTTCCTACTGCAATTTCAAAGATGTTCTCCCTGTGGTCCACTGCAGTGTTCTGGATCCCACTGGTTTCTCAGGACATTCACTAGATCTAACACATACTCTTCTTCCAGACTTGCATCCTCTCCCTCCAGTATGTTCTTTCTAGCCACATTTAAATATACTCATTTTATTCTTTTATGTTTTTTAAATTGAATTTCAGAGTATTATGGAGGTACAAACGTTTTGGTTATATAAATTGCATTTGTACAGTGGGGGAGGAGAGGAGGAGTAAATACACTCATTTTAAAAACAAACAAAGTCTCCTTTGACTCCCAGCTCTGTCCCACACTGTTCCTCCCCACAGCTGGGACTCTCTGCATCAGCATTCCTCACGCCCCCACCTTCCATTGGCCTTCACTTTCAGTTGAGAAAAATAACCTCCAAGTGAGAGAGAGTGAGCAAGCGAGCGAGCACTGAAGGGCATTTTTAAAATAATAAATCTTTTATTACAGAATAGTTTTAGATTTACAGAAAAGTTGCAAGAACATTATCGAAAGTCCTTGTATACCACGTAACCAGATTTCACTATGGCTAACATCTTACATTAGTCTGGTACATTTGTCACCAATGATGGACTGATACTGGTACATTATTATTAACTAAAGCCCATACTTTATTTGAACTTACTTACTTTTTCCCTAATGTCCCTTTACTGCTCCAGGATCCCTTCCAGGATATCACATTACATTTAATGGTCTGTTTTTTTTTTGTTTTTTTTTTTGGTCTCCTTTAGACTGTGACAGTTTCTCAGACTGTACCTGTTTTTGATGACCTTGATAGCTTTGAGGGATACTAGTCAGTAGAATGTCCTCCCATTTGGGTTTTTCCACTGTTTTTCTCTTGATTAGACAGACGTTAAGGGTATTTGGGAAGAAAACCACAGAGAAGAGCCCTTCTCACCACATCCTATCAAGGGTATACACACTTTTAACACAGCTTATCACTGTCGGTGCTGACCTTGTTCACTGGCTGATGGAGTGTTTGTCAGGTTTCTCCACCATAAAAGTCACTCTTCTTTTATTTCTGAGGGACATTTTTAATAAGAAAAAATTAAATATTTAATTTTAGAATATCTGATAATCTGTGGGGTTTTTGCACACCTACACACGTGTTGCATGAGTTGTCACTTGTGGAGGTGAGGGAGCACACCCTGAGTTCATAGTGGGGTGGTGTAGATCAGTGAGAGTGTGAACACTGATCTGCACCACCCCAGTATGAACTGACTGAGAAATCAAGTATCCCAAAGGAGGAGGAACTGGGAATGACCAAGAAAACAGAAGCATCTGGGATTGACCAAATATCCTAGGCTCAGTGTGGAATAGTGCATTTAAGTAGATGGTGTTACATGCTTTATTAGTTGGGAAGCACATTACGTTTCTGTAATAAAAACACCCTGAAATGTAATGGTTCAAATAGGAGAGAAGTTTTATTCTCTCTCATGCAACAGGTGGGGGTAGGTGGCTAGCCAAGGGCTGGAAGGATCATCTTGCTTCCTCAACACACAGCTTAACATCACTGAGTTAAAGTCAACTGTTCCACCTGTCAACACTGTTGAGCCGATACAAAGGAAGAAGGAATAGAATGTATTTGTCTTCCTCAAAGATGGGAGTCAGGACCTGCTCATGTCACCACTATTCATAGTCTCCCAGCCTGGACTTAGTCAAATGACTACACAGAGTTACAAAGTAGTCAGGGCAACGTAGAGTCTAACTGGATGGCCATGTGTTTGCTAAACTTGATGAGGTTTATATGAATAGCAGTATCTAGAAGAGAGTGGATACTGGGGGAATAAACATTGGTCAAAAGTGGGCAGCTCTTTAACTGAGTATCTGGTGCCAGGCTGTGTGTTATTTGTTCAAATAAACAGTTTACATCTCGACCAAAGTTGCAGATAGAATCAGCATCTTGTGGAGTTGACAAATCTACATAATTCTCCAAGTTTTTCCATCAAATACACATCTCAAATAGAAGAGTCAAATAGAGTCATTATGGAAAACCATGCACCTGAAATTTTCAAGTTTTGGTGGTAAGAATTCTATCTCTGCCATTCTCCCCAGGAATGCAATATTAAATTTGTTTTAAAATTTTAGTCAGGGAAGCCAGTTCTTTAGGTTTCCTCTGTCATAGCAATCTGTACTCCATGGGTCATGGAGCCAAGCAGGGGGCTTTGCCCAGTTGCTGACTGTGTCAGTTCTGTTCCAACTGTGCCCTCCAGGGTTGGGGAAACAAGGACAGGGTAGATTTTCAGATATGCCCAGATGACTGCCCCTCAAATTCCATTTTTACCTGATTCTCACAATCTACCACTGAGTGGTGCAATTTATTTGCATTCTGGAACCTGAGGGTCAAAATCAACTCAGAACCCAAGATGCAGTATATTCTCCTTTTGTAGCTCTCTAGTCCCCCAGGTAAGGGCCACCAGCCCTTTGGGCGAAGGCTAGAGGAGGATGTGTAATTCAAACATGTAGTGTCATCTCACATACCCGGTCTAGGTTGCCTGGCTTCCCCTTCGTGCACGGGGTTCTGGAGACGTGAATCAGCTCAGGTGTTTGGACTGACTGAGAGACTAAGCCGACATTAGTGCTGACCTGCATCTTCTATTCGCCACACCTAATTTGCTTCACGTGCACAGAACAAGTAAACTAGTTATAAGATTTGCAAACTCTTCCGCACAGAGAAGGTAAAAAGAGGGAGTAATGGAGGGTCAGTAATGAGCTGGCTTAATACAGTGCCTGACACCAACTGGATAACACAAAAAAATCCATAGAGCTTGTCCTTACACCGTGCTTAAGGTTGCAAGGTTTTTACCTAACCATATTAATTCTTTGTAATGTACTGAGCGAAAGCAACCGTTTGATACTGTGTTGAAATGATTGAATTCGAACGTATACTGCTGAGAGTAGCCTGAGCAATTACGCCGTTGATAAGGCCCAGTTATGCCGGAGTCTGCTGCATTAAATATGAGCATATGAATCTGCTTCCTGAACAAGAACATGCATTATCAATAATTCTGCGTTCTCTGAGAATTTTGGAATGTTTTATTAAAGGAATTTCAGTCAAATTACATAAGTGCAAACACTGTGTTTTATCATTCACCCATCCAATGGGTAAATATGGAAAGACATGTAGGAAAATATGCTCATAATTTTCTGAGAACAGGACAAAATGCAACTGATAATATTTCAATCCCCAAAATTAACTTCTCAATTTCAAAACTAAGTTGACATCTAAAATAAATTTTATAAAATATGAAATTAGAATAGTCTTAAATTTTAAAGGAGCCTAAAATAAATGTGTGGATCTTGATAATTTGCTCAATTTATTCAAATAGCATTTTCGATATCTTAGGAAAGTTTCACCTTATATATAGTGTAATAAGACGTAAACAACTTGATTGTGAAAGGAATGAGGAGGGATTTGTTCTGTTATATAGGAAAAATTAATTCTATTTAACAAACATGTTTCCTTCACGCGTGTGGGCAAAATATTTACATGCAAGCAGTGCCTCTCACTACCTTAGTGCCACGCTGACAGAGTCAATCCAGTTTTAAGATCTGCCACGGCATTAGCAGCATGCAGAGCATTTCATTGCTGTAGATCTGCACCATTTTAATGTTTTTATTTTTTTCTTGCAAATAATGAAGTTCCAATAAAACTGCTAGCCAAGTAAATGCCATTGGAGTGTTCCAAGGTTGATGCATTACACTGAATAATTCTGGTTAATGAGGCACTCAAATGATGAGTGGCCACCAAGGAATTGGTGGGAGTTAGCTCGGAAGTGCTGATAATTTCTCAGAGGGATAAATGCAACACAAAGTATCTAGTAATAAATAGTCTCGAAGTTGTGTAAACAACAAGAGCATTCACATATGAAATCAACATGGCCAATTTAAAAAGTGGAGAGAAAAACTTTCCTTAGGACATCCCTAGAGTTCCTGCATCCACCTGTGCCTCTCCCCATCAGGGGAAGTGAGGGCTTCTTCTTCTTTCTTCAGGTAGGTGGAGCTGGGTTCACTCACCAGAAGCAAATGTTTCCTAACTCACTACTGCTGTGTTTAATTAGCCCTCTATAGAGAGCATGTTTTCCTTTTATGATTAAATGTTTGTTATCTATAAAAACTGACCTGAAAGAGATACTAAGAAATCCCTTTCTTCATAAACTGGTATAAGTAGGAGACAAACCATGGAATGTTTTGCATGAATTCCATTTTGGTTAAGATCAGGCAACCAACGGCGTTGGTACCTGCTGACATAAAACCTCAAAATGGTTTTAATTATAACTCCTAAGGCTTTTACTTCTTGCAGAAATAAGCATGAAAGCAATAAGTCAGCACATATAATTTTCCTGTTTAAATCTCAATAAGGAAAATGCCCTAATATATTATTTTAGAAACATGAACCATAAGGTTTCTTTTAACTTCTTGGTTTGCCTTATTTTGACATCAAATTGCAAGTAATTGTCCCTGTGTCTATATAAGACTCATATAAAGACAATTTAATGTAGAAATTGCTAGATATTTCCTTTTTAATTGAACTTATCACTAAGTTTAAATCTACAGCCTGGGGATAGCATTGGAAGCAGTAGGAAAATTTGCTGACTTTGTCATTTCCACCTACATGAGTGTCCCTCCAGCAGCAGAGGTCAGGGGTGCTGAATCTCATTCCACCACCTAGATAGTCCAGTCCACTGGGTACCTATGGTTTTTTCCTTGATACTCTGAACATTAAAATTTTTCTTTTCCTCCTTCTAAAATCCATTTATTGGATAAATTCTGTATAACTTTATGTTTCTTTCATTTTAATTATCCTGCCAGAGTCTGTGTTTTAAATGGTTCCATTTTAATAGGGTTGTAAACAGAAACTCAAAGATTTTTCTTGCAACATTTTGCACAATTATAAGTGACCAAGCAAACTACACAAGCTCACAGTTTCTATTTGGAACTTCATTACTTCTCATCCACCCTCTTGCTTAGAGAAATAATTATCCTGTGCCCAGCTTGATAGAAAGCTACTGAGTGAAGCCTTCCAGGGATTTCAAGGTCAGACAGAGCTGTGTTTTGACCTTGCCACATTCTATTCGTCTTCGCCAGGAGACTTGATAAATGCTCCCCTCTGGAAAGGGAGTTCGTTACCATTGCTGGAAGAGTTGTGGGAGCGATAGCCAGTGGCTCTCCTCTACCAGAATATTGGCTGATCTCCCCTGCCTGTGTCCCTATATTCAACCTAAAATCGCCCTTGCCTGTCACTGAGTATGGTGTGCAGAATAAAGACCCCCCAAAGACATCTCCATTATAATCCCTACATCCTGTAAATACGTTCCCTTATGTGGCAAAAGGGGGTTTGCAGATGTGATTAAGTTAAGGATTTGGAGATGGGGATGATCCCGGATTATCCTCTCATGCCAGTGTAACCACAAGGGTCCTTATTAGTGAAAGAGGGAGGCAGGAAAGGGTTGAAAGTCAGAGAGAGATTTGAAGGTGCTATTCTGCACCCTTTGATGGAGGGATGCAGGCAGCTCTAGAAAGGTAAGGAAATGCATCCCCCCCACAGCCTCCAGAAGGAATTACATACACCCTGTGACACCTTAATTTGAGCACAGTGAGAGCTCTGACCTCCAGCACTGTAAATTTGTGTTGATTTAAGGCATTAACTTTTTGTGATAATTTGTTACAGCACTAACAAGAAAGTATTGTATAGTGATAGAGTTGAACATATTGCTTTTCATAGAACTTTCCTAGTAGTTTTAATTAATGAATTGATTATTTTTGCCTTAAGTCCTCATTAAAAGTTAAATTTCACTGAATGAGATGGAGAGTACAATTTGAGAAGAGACAGAAGAGCGCTGTTAATGTACACGCTACAATACAGACTTTATATAATCAGATCCCAGTTTTTAAACTAAACTTTTCCAACTCCAGTTCCAATCCCCAAATGTGAAAATTCATTACCACTTCCCTGTTTTTATTTCTTTTTATTTCCTGCTAAACCACCAAATGATACATTTCCACTGCTGTTTTTTGACAGATCAACTCTACATAGTGATATGCTGTTATGAGACGTGAAATTTACTTACATTATAATAATACCTCACTCTTTCCCTAAGTCCATCATTTTTATAATTATATCCCTATATAGACTTTCTCTATTGGTTATTATTGTGGGTTGAATTATGTACATCAGAAATTCATATGTTGGAGTCCTAACTCCCAGGACCTCAGAATGTGACTGTATTTGGAGACAGGGTCATTACAGAGATAAGCAAGTTAAAATGAGGTCATTAGGTTAGGCCCTAATCCAACAAGCCTGGTATCCTTCTAGGACAGGGAAATTGGTCTCTAAGACACGTATATGGCAGAGGATGGGATGTGATACAGGAAGAAGGCCAGGCCACGTGAAGATGAAGGCAGAGATGGGGGTGATGCTTCCAAAACCACAAATGTCAGAGATTGGCAGCAAACCACCAGCAGCTTACGAGAACAGCTACAAGCATCACCTTCTCCCTCAGGCCATCAGAGGGATCCAACCCTGCAGACACCTACATCTCAAGCCTCAAGAGCTGTGAGACAATAAATTTCTGTTGGTTAAGCCCCTGGCGTGTGGTACTTGGTTAAGACAGCCCTAGCAAACAAATACAGCTACCTTCACAGCTTGGAATCGTATCCATTGCAAGACCAAATTTCTTGCTTACTGTATCAGAGCCAAAAGGACACAGGAGTTTGGAAAGAGACGAGGAGTTTGGACATATCACACACTATCCACTGTCTTATCCCTTCAGCTAGATCATGTAGAGGATGCCGTCAGGCTAACACAGACACCTAAGAGGCCTCCCTTCCACCCCACAGGCCCTCAACCACTTCAGTCGTGTGGGAGGAAAGACAAGAGAAACAAGCCACAGCAGGAAGAGAGGAGCAAAGGCTGGGAGCACTGCTGCCACCTTACTGCTCCCTGGCCACCTCCCCACTCCCCACACCGCCCTCCCACCACAGCTGTGCTTGTGCAGCATTCTCAGCGACACCCTCTGCTACAAGGGAGGGGCCAGGGAGCTGGCAGAGAGAGAGCCCACAGGGGCGCCTGCCCTGGAACATCTCTTTAGAAGCCAACATATAGCTCTCCCTCGACTGCTGCCATACTATTCGGAATGTTTCGACACCCGGATCATTTAGTATATGCTCCCTTAGGGAGAACACGTGATTTCTGTATCCCTAGCTCCCTGCACGGATATGCCCATGTGGGTGAACCACAAAGCAGGCGCTGCATCAACATTTCCTACATTAGTGGGACATCTTTCCATTCCTAACACTGATTACTAGAATAAATACTGGCAGCATTTTTTAATAGTTAAACATATAGTTTCTATAGCAGGTGTCTGTTATTACCATGTCCAGTTTCTTATTGGTTGAAAATGGTAGCATCTCTTATTCCCTTAGTCCTTTATTAAAAATTGTCAAATATTGACAGATAAATATATTAGGGGCCTCTCTAAAGATCACCATCCTTTATTTATAATTTCCTCATGGCCCTTCAGATATCATTTTTATTTGAATAATAGCAGAGCAAATACATTGCAAATTTAGAGTGGGAGAGGTACCACGCTAGATATTTTATGAGCATGATTTATTCAGGCCCACAGGGTGACATAGGCACTGCCCATCTTACACTTTCCCCCTACTGCAGGGAAGTCAAGGCACAGGGCATGGAAGGGGAGGCCTGAGGGTTCCCATGCGCACAGTCAGCCTCTGGACCCCCAGTCCTCATCACCACCCTAAGAGATGCATTCACCCTTGAGCATGAATAGACACTGTTGGCTTTATAAGGCCGCTATTATCTCTGGTGTAAAGTGAGCACCCTGAGGTCCAATGAGGTTAAGCAAGTTGGCCCAGGTCCCCACAAGCAGGACTGGAGGCATCAGGGCTCAGACCCCAACTATTCCTGCCTTTTTCTCTCCTAGGCTTCTTCTGCAGGTCTTTGCCTGCTCTCAAAGGTAAGCAATTTGAGGATGAGTATCATGAGAAAGGCGAATGGACCAGCACCCAGGCATTTTCTTCAAGTAAATCATCTTGGAACAAGTGCAGCCAAACACCCCTGTGGGTCAAAGGCATGAGATGGCTTTTCCAAACATCTTTCGGGGAGATTGTGTTGCCCTGGATAACGCCAGTGTGGCAAATGAAGCTAACTACAGTGATTGTTATTACTCTCTGGTGATGGAGCAATTTTGCCCAAAGAAACCTGGCAAAATCTTTAAGGAAAAGCCTGTTATGTCCTAATCTGTGGTCTGACTTGATGTTTTCACCCAGACCAGGAGCAACATTTATTTGTAGAATTGAGTTAAATATCGTCTAAAACATATATTTTGACTCTCCTCCTCAATCCGGTTTTCAGAAAGGACTAACACCCTTGAAAAGTATCCCTGATAGCTGTTTGCAAATAGGAGACTGCATCAGAAGAAATGATGAGTGCTTTTTTTTCTTTAACATCTAAGATGCTAATATCTCAGAGAGCTCTCCTAAGCGTTTGGTTTTGAACATACGATTTGTTTTGCCCGGAAGATTTCATTTGATGTTTTGTAGTCATCAGTAAAGCACTTTAGACTTCAAAAGCATTTCAAAATCAGTTGACTTGAGTCAGAAATCTTTTGCATTCACATAGTATGAGTCATGGCACCCGAAAGAGTTGGTTGGAATCTTTCTCAATCCCTTTCACAAGCAAAGTTTGCATAGCGACTCTCTCATTAAGTCCTTGAGAATTTTTGCTGAAGTTTTAAAAGTGGCCTTTGAATAAATCTCATTGTCTTCTGTTAACTTTAACTTTCAGAAATAATTGTTTTCTTAGCCTATCTACAGCTGAACCAAACTTAAAAAAATTATAGTAAGTTATATTTCATTCTAATTTAACTGAAATTGAAGTTAAGAAAATGTTTTGTATTTTTAGAGATGACTGCAATTGTTGATATCTAACAGATTTTGAGATTCAGTCTTGTTCTAAATACAATAAAAAGACATGAATATTTTGACTTAGATTTAAAATCCTGTCAAGCACTTCTAAGGAAAAAATATTTGGGAATGCAAAACATCTTATGAGAGTTCATGAATAAAAATGTGAGTGTATCTCGGGAGCCTATAACAGAGGTAGCATGCGTTGCATTCCACATTCTGTGGGCTCCTCTGTTTAACTAGCAGCTAATGCCCTGGCCTCATCTCTGTGCCAGGTTTAATTGGTTGCAGTGCATTGAAATGGATTAAGAATAAAGTGCTGTTCTGCTTGGAAAAAGCTAAATCTTCTTTGATCACAATTTCAACTAGTATTAAAATTAATTTAAAGCAAATACCAGGCAGTGACACCACAATCCTCTTTTTGGATCATTCAATCAACCAGAAAACCAAATAATTAAGGTCTATCTGGGTATTTTTAAATGAAAAGCAAATGTCATTGTTTAAAACAAGTTACTACCACTAAGAGGATAAGTCTCCTTACAACACTAGGCCCAAATCATTCTCTGTTTAATCATATGACTAAAAAGTTAATTATAGAATCCTACGTGTTTATACTACTTTAAAGACAGACTTGAAGAATGGGAAAAATGCTCTAACACAAATTCTTTTTTTATAGCCTATGGAATTAGTCAGTATTTACCAACTGTGGTGTTCTCATTCTCATGTTTACTTTGCTTACAACTTTACAAAAATGCAAAAACCTTTCAAACACCAAACACTATTCAGTCAATCTTCACTGTAGTTTTTCTGTCCCTTACAATATAAACCACCTCCCACTCTTTCTCCTTTGACCATAAATAATTTGAGAACATATCCACTTGCTTTTCAGAATACTCTGGACAAAAAGACCCAGAAGAGTTTTCAGTCTGCAAACTGTGTTCAGGGCGCTGAGAAAGCTGTCCTGGGATGCCATGTTATGAAACAGGAGCCTTGTGTTGCCAGGGCAGAGGATGGAGGTCAGAGGCTTTGAGGCATCTGCCTTAGTCTGTGTGCGCCGCTGTAACAAAATATCATAGACAGGAGCTTAAACAACGAGCACTTATTTTCACAGTTCTGGAGGCTGGGAGTCCAAGATCAAGGTATCAGCCAAATCAATTTCCAGTAAGAGCTGTCTTCCTGGTTTGTAGATAGCCACCTCTCCACGTGTCCTCACATGGTAGGGGTTGGGGGATGAGAGAGAAGAGAGAGGCAGAGAATGTCCTCTTCTTACCAGCCATAATCCCCTCACAGAGGTTGGGCCCCCATGACCTCATCTAACCCTAATCACCTCCCAGTGGCCCCACCTCCAAATGCCATCCAATTGGGGGTTAGGGCTTCAACAGATGAATTTTTTTGGCAGGGACACAACTCGATCCTCAGCTTCTCTGGTGTCCAGCTAGAAATCGGGATCTTGTGAATGAGAGAAGGAGGACAATCTTTACTCAGGACCCCGGAGACTTCCGTAAAAGAGACCTCCGTGGCCCTGGCCCTTCCCTGTGGAGAGAGGAGTCCCAAGGACAGGGGCAGGGAGACAGAGCTGCCACTTCAGGAGGGGTCCCCACAGGGGAGGATGGGATCCAGAGTATGGAATGGTCATCTGGACTTGGAAAGTGGGGAAAGTGTAAAGGAAAAAAGAAACTACCAGGGTTGGGGGGTGGATAACAAGCTTCTTGATGTGAAGTAAAAAATGGAGAAGAAAAAGGATCCAGTTGAGTCTACAGACATAGAGGACAGAGACCATTTGGCAGGACATATAAAGCAGAATGAGACACCTAAAAGAAAAAATAGAAATTTTGAAGGATAAAAATGATAAAAAGACAGGAAATAGCAGGAATGAAAAGATGCCAAGATGAAGAGGTACACAAACACAAGAAACTAGAAGCATGTGGCTTTGAAACTGCAGGTTTAAAAAACAAAATAGTGCTGGGCACAGTGGCTCACACTTGTAATCCCAGTGCTTTGGGAGGCCATGGAGGGAGGATTGCTTGAGGCCAGGAGTTCAAGACCAGCTGGGGCAACATAATGAAACCCCCTCACTACAAAAAAAAAAACCAGTCAGGCTTCATGGCAGCATGAGCCTGTAGTCCCAGCTACTCAGGAGGCTCACGCAAAAGGATCACTTGAGCCCAGGTGTTGGAGGCTGCAGTGAGCTATGATGATGCCACTGCACTCCAGCCTGGGCAAAAGAGTGAGACTCCATCTCTAAATAATAATAACAATAAACAAAATATCTCAAAATGGTAATGTAGAGAAAGGAGACAGAGAAGCAACTCAGAGCATGAGTGGTCAAGAATTGCATGTCAGCATGGTGGAGGGGAAAGGGGAACTGAATGGAAAAGTGGAATAAAGGATTTAGTTGCTGAGAAAATAGGATGGACATTTCTAGAATTTTTAGTTAGGGTTCAAGAAAGTCAACACTAAACACCTGAGAAATTACTTACGTTATCAATGATGTTATCAGCAATTGGAGATAATGGATGTCCTGATGTCCCAAGAATCAAATACCTGGTGTTCTCTACCTATCACCTCTTGGTCCTAATGGTCAGCCAATGCCATCACAAAAATGATTTCAGTTTACTAAAAAGTCACACAAGCAATGCCAAGTATATGGCATCATTGGACCGAATTAACTTTCATTTCCAAGGTGTTTTGTTCCTCATTTACTTCTCTTTCTCCTTGATTGTGTCTTTGTTCTTCTGGTTTAAGAGGCACTACATGCTCATTATATGCAGCATCTCTCAAGAGCATCTTGGGTTCTTTAGGGAAAAGGAACCAAGTAAAGCCAATGAATTTAAACAAATATGCTTCTCAGAGTTGGAAGTGAAGCAAACACATCAGCCAGACCTGCCCAGGTAGACCATGAAAGACCAGGTTAAATTCTTTCTGTATCTATAAAATGTATAGCCATCATAATAGAGGGATTCTATTCAGACAGAAAAAGAGGTTACTGTTCTACGAGTTGAATAAGAACCAGCTTATTTAGTATAGCAATGAGCATTATAGATTCTGTAGCATTCTCGAAAACATCAGCTCTGCTGTCTCCTGGTTCACTGACAGGTATTTCATGCTTCTCTGAAGCTCTTTGGCAGAATGTTTTCTAATTGCCTTATGCATGATCCTTGGTGTTTGCAATGTCTCACATTTCTAATAACTCAAAGGGAGAGAAAAAATTATTTCAAAAGCTTTCAGGTTTAAGTTTTATTGATGTTTTCCCCAGCAGAGTCTATTTTTGTTAAGTTCACCCTTCACATGTAAATATCGAGATCTGTACCAGTTTAGAAGTTAAATGCTTTTAAAGAAGCATGTTAATGATACAGATCTTGCAGCAAAGAATGGTCCCGCGGTAGTTTGACACTATAAACTCTCATGCAGCCATATCTCCAAATATAAAGGCAACTTAACACTAAAAAGGACTGATGTATTTTATGTTAGAAATAAGCTTACCAGGAAGAATAGCTTTTTTGTTCCTATTCTTTAATCTTTGCATCATGTCCTTAATCACTAGGGCTTTAGCTATATTTAATCAGTTGAACATTTATCAATTTTAGGGAAGAATGGAACATTTGAAATTTGGCATGCACCTGTCCAGATTTTGATAATTCTTTTAATATATATGAGTTCTTACAAGGATAACAGGGAAGAATTTGGTCAAGATATGACGCATAGCAATGAACACTATAGCATCAGACTTCTTTTCCAGTGATGGACAAGGGCTTCCTGGATCTGATGTATTCTTCAAAGGCAGAACATCCATAAAGGACCATGAGTGGATAAATGGTTGAGATAAAACACTAAATTGGCACTTTGTTTACAAAAGGTTAAATTTGCTCTCAAATTATTAAAATGCACCGGGCACTAATGCACACAGTTATGATTCTTCTTTATGGTAGTCAGGAAGCGTTCATTATGGCCCCTCTCTCATGACTTCCTTGATCTTTGCCATGTTAAAACAGGATATATTTGTGCAGCAGACAGGTAAGCAAAAGATAGCCAAAAAATTCAGTAAGGAAACTAACAGGTAGATGGAAGACAATTTCTATTTATTTTATATTAAGTTATGATTTTCAGAAACCATGTGAGATGATTTTTTTCCTAAATCAATCCTAACACTTTAATGACATAAAGTTTATTTTGAAAGAAAAATAAAATGTAACTGGAAAAAAAAACAAATAGAAAGTGCTTCAGAGCAATGTGGCTCTGAGATGAGTTCGGAAGGATGTTCTACAATATAAATATTTTACCTTAAAATTGGTCATAATGGATGTACAAGTGGAGCCATGCAGAGACTTCTCAGTAGTAAGTCAGGCTTTTTTTTTTTAAATATGCCTTTCTAGATATGTGTCTCACTTACATGATAAGCCCGGATGCATCCCCTTATGCTGTTAGTAGATCCATCTGCTCACAATAATTTATGAGCATGTCAGTTCCCCACTCCAAAATGTTTTGTGCTTTCCCACTTCATATGATGAAATGCTGACTCCATGACCGTTGCATTCAAGGTCACTTCAAGTTAAACTTCGGTCTGTGTTTCGACTTCATAACTTGCTCCCTGTCCTGAACACTACCCACCTCTCTTCCAACAACCCTTCCTTCTCAGCCAGCCTGTGGCTTTAATCACACTGTTCCCTCTCCCTAAGACGTCCTTCTGTCCTCTCCTTTGTCAACATCCCACTTCTCCTTCAAGGTTCAACTCTAATATTATCTCTTTTATTAAGCCTACTGCAAATCCCTCCTCACGGTCAAAATTAATTAGCTCCACCTCTGGGCTCAAGAGAATTGCAATTTTACTTCTGTTACGACGTGCAGAGTCTAGCTTTATTGTTTGTCCCTGGTAGGAGCCTCAATTATGATCTCTAAGGACAGAAATAGTTTTGGAGATCGTTATTGAGACCATGATTATTACTGAGACCAGGTCTTAGTCCATTTTCTGTTGCTTTTAACAGACTACCTGAAACTGGATAACTTACAAAGAAAAGAAAGTGATTTCCTACAGTTGTGGAGGCTGAGAAGTCCAAGGCCAAGGGTCTGCATGTGGTGAGGGTCTTCTTGCTGGTGGGGACGCTGCAGAGTACTGAGGTGGCACAGGGCATCACATGGCGAGGGGGCTGAGAATGCTAAAGTGCTCAGGGCTCTCTTCCCCTTCCGATAAAGCCACCAGTCCCCTCCCACGCCAACCCATTAACCCAATAATCTGTCAGTGCATTAATCCATTCACAAGGGCAGAGCCCTGTGACCCACTCACCTCTTACAGGCCCCACCTCTCAATACTGCCACATTTGGCATTATGTTTCAACATGAGTTTCAGAGCGGACAAACATTCAAACCACAGCAGACTACGGCTGCACAGCAACACTACAGTGATGGGGCAGAGTGGGGTCAGATTTGACTTAAGCTAACACTTACACTCTTTTACAATTGAAGGGATATTTTGTGTGAATAATATCTATCTTACAGGATTGTCAAGACAAATGGAAATAAGGATTATATGTATATACACATTACATATATATTCTTTTACAGAATTCCTGGCATATTATAGGAGCTTCATAAATAGTAGATACTGGTACACTTTTCTGATTTGAAAGGTTTACAGCACCTATAACTTAATAAAGAAGATTGAAGGCAGCCTCAGGTCTAAGCAAAGCCCCTCTGCCAAAGGAACTTAGGGTTGGTCTATCAGAGGAGATTAGATAAGTACACTCATGGAAGCAATCCCGAGAAGTATGGATATGACTGGAATAAATGGCTCAGAGAAAGATCGCTCTATAATCCTAGGAGGGAGAGGTCACTCCCATGGTGCAATGAAGGAATGAATGAGTGCTTCACGGAGGATGCAGCATTTAAGCAGGACCATGAAAAAGGGCTGCAACAGACAGAGGTGTTAGGGACCTTCAACTAGAAGGAAGAGCGCCAGTGCTACCACGTGGAAGACTGTGACACATTTAGAAAGAATAATGAAAGACCTTGATAGGCTGGAGACCCCAGCTGATGCAACACCACGACTGGACAAGAATGCACAGGACATCGAGTCCTCAAAGACCAGGTAAGAATTCAGGACTTTCTGAGGGAGACATGGGCGAGATGCTTAAGACTCACAGAACACAATCATACCACTGAAGAATCAAGTGCATCGCAGCACTGTCTTGCCTTACTACGTTTTGGGGTGTTCTGTTTTGTTTTGCATTTCACAGTCCTTTAACAGAGAGACTTGCGGGTTTTAGAATTCCATTAATGTCAACATTTTTTGCAAACTTTTGGAGATAAACTGTTTTATCTTAGATTGATTCATCCTGAGACAATACAATGAGAGAAATATGAACACCTTTGTTTGTGGAAATGGCATAAATTTCACTATATAGCCTGGTTAAAAAGTAGTAAGGGTTGGCCGGCTTCATTGAGATTAATTATATGGAAGTTCATTTTCCAATTGTTTTGTTTCTTCACCATAAAAGCTGCTATTGAATAAAAGCAAATGTACTTTACTAATTATCGTGTGAGGAGGAGCAACAGGGAGACTCTGGCACCACGAGGGCAGGAATCCGGAAGACCTGGCTTCTGGCCAGGTGTGCACTGGCAAGCAGGTGAACTTTCTTTGCAGTCTGCACTTCCCTCACCCATAAAGTGGGGATCATAACCCCATTCTGTCTTCCAGATGAAATACGTAAAATTATTAAACAATATGCACAATTAAGTTAATATAAATTTCTGAGATGCAGCAAATTTATTAATTGTTTTTTAATCTTCCTTTCTGCCAGTTGGGTTGATGTTGAATAAGGTTATATAAAACACATCCCACTTGACACACCCCATATCACTTAAAAAATATTTGGGCGAACACCTTCCTGATCACTATTCATCCGGACTCTTCTTTGCCAAATATTGTGTATACACATTTCCACACATCATTATGCTGACAGTTGCACTGTCCACACAAAACGATTCATGTATGGAGCTCCTGAAAGTGGCATGTGAGAATGATTTTCAACTATCATTCCCTCTCAAAGTACACTTGACTTTTTCATGTCTATTTGAACAAAAGTCAAGCTTGCCCTAAAAAGCAATGATAGCTTTTTGTAGATCTAGGGAATAGTTAATATATTTTATTATCTTGGTCACACATTTGTACACAGTTGCTGGCTAACTCTAGTGTTTAACAATAAATCAAATCCCACAATTTCATCTACATCATAAGCATTAGAGTTCCATGGCATTGTGCAAAAATACCCAATCTGTAGTCAAGGTTGAATTTTATTTCTGCTTTCATAAATAAATTATGTCTGTGTTTTCCATTAGACATGGTCTCACCCTAGATTATTACAAAACATCTTTGAGAACCTTAGGGCATCTCCTATGTTCCACTTCAGATAGAGATATAATTCACTCAGGGGCCAGAAAGAATGATCAATAAAGCTGACAAAATATTTCAGCACTTGCAAAATAAATTTTAAAAAAGACTTAGTGCAAAAATTCCCAGGGAAACCACTGTCACTAAAATGAATATAATTCTTATTCATGTTCGTGCTTGGTTTAGGGAACTTCCTTAAAGATAAGAAAATAATTTTAGGATTTATTTAAGCCATAATCAAGGATCTTAAGACTACCTGATCCCCTAAAGTCCCCTTTAGGAATTCGATTTCCTGGTGCCTTCCTCTCTGCCCTGTATCTATCTAGGTGCAGGGTGGGAGGTATACATATGGTGTGTAATGATGTAATGATGAATATAATGATGTATGAGAGGCTCTTGTTGATAAGAATAAGAGACATCTCACTATATCTGGCAGGGTCTGGTAAAAAGACATTACTACTGTAGGCACGCAAACTGAAGGAATTCGTTTAAATTCATTTAGAAAGGGGTAGGAGACACAGAAGAAGGTAAAAGGAGAAAGCGAGGTTGCCTAGGGATTAACAATGGCTGAAAGCTCCTACCACCTCTATGCTGAATGAGTACAGGAGAAAATGGTTTTGCCGAGAACTGGCGATGCCCCACCACTGAAGCTCTGGGAGCATTAAAGGCATCTTTGGAGCCAAGACCACCACCTGGCAGGAATCCAGGATCCCAGGCCCTGATGATATTTCCTGACCCCAGGAGCCTGAAGCCTCAGCCTCCCTCACTGCCCCTGCTGGAGCCAGAACCTCAACCTGCATGCACAAGCTGCTGTCTCCCTGCAACCACACCGCCTGGGCCCTGAGCGAGAGCTCGTGGGGCCACCACTGTGGCTGCTAATCAAAGGGAGGGAACCCAAAGGCCGTTCATCTCCTCCCACCTGTGCTTCCCACATTCTGGTCTCAGGCAAACTCACTTCCCCCTTTAGAGCTCATGCAAATTCTTCTCACTGATCATGTCTAAGCAAACACCCTTACCCAGAGGTTCCAGAGACTGGAAAATGTATTTGTAGGATCACAGCCCCCGCTGGTGACGCAGGAGATGGCAGAAAAGAGTGGGAAGGAAGCTGGGAGCGAGAAGACTGGCAAGATGACTGGCACTCTTAGCAATCAGTAAAAACGCTCCCGGGGTAGGGCTGCCAGATTTAGCATGTAAAATTACAGGTCATCAGTCACATCTGAATTTCAAATAAACAATGAAGAACTTTTAGTATAAGTATATCCCATGCAATATTTGGGGCATGTTTATACTTAAAAAATATCATTCATTGCTTTTCTAAAATTAAAATTTAACTGGTCTTCCTGATAACCGGTATCCTATCAGGTAACTCTCGCCTGGGGCTCCGTGGCTTATTCATTACAGCATCATTAAACTAAGTGTGAGTAAGGTGGTATCTTAGTCTAGTAAGGCAGACGAGGGTAGGAAATGCAAACCGACAAAAAAATTTATACCATTCTGCATTTGAGAGCGAGGGTGTGGATCAAAAACGTTGAGAAGTAAGGATGCTGTTTAGGGAGAGTTTTTGCTCCTGTTTTGTTTTGCTGAGCGAGAAGGGCTATGAGCTGTGAGCCCGTAGTTTGGCTGACTGCAGTCAAGGAAGCTGCCAGTTACAGCTCCGTGACTGTGTAGATGAGTCTGGCTTCAATCCAGAAAGGAAAATCACTATAGGTGTTAGCAGCGCTTGAGGTTTAATCAGAACCATTGGGGAGAGTTCCTCGAAGGCACTGCTTCAGGTGCTGGGGCCTCCCCAAAACAATGGCTCCCACTTCACACTTGCTTCCTGAATCCCAGGCAAGGTCTCCTCATCTGCAAACTCTAACGCCAAACCCATTCTGGGAGGGGACTGTGCACATTGGGAAGTGACATTAACTGCCAGTTCTCCCAATAGTAAAATGGCAATAGTAATCACAAAAACACTAGTTAGCACTAACGAACTCTCTTTCAGCCTGAAGAATGTTACGGTTGTAATATCCTCTGTTGTGCATTGTCCTTGACAATATGAGGTGAGGCACAACTTCTCCTATATCACAGAGAACGAATGAAACGTTCTGGAAGACCCAATGAATCAAACAGCGGAGAAGCGATCTAAAACATTAAGAAGCCCAACTCCCTTGATGACAGAGTGCAGGACCAGGATCAGGGAAGAGAACCCACACACAAGTGGAGGACCTCAGTGGTCACCCGGCATCCTATCAGGTACACTAACTCAAGGTTCATCCTGCTAACACCATTACCAGGGGCAGGTAATAGCCACAGCTCTCTGGGGCCTTTGTCGGGAGTCCCTAATATTACTTTTTCAGACAGAGGGACATTCTTTTTTTGTTTCCCAGAAGCCTTAGTATCACTCAGGAGGGACTGGCAATGGGATTTCTGATGAGTAATAAAAAGGAGGAGGTGGGAATTGTGGTGGGTCAGGAGTCTGATTCTGCCTGTACATGACAGGATGGTATGCTGGCCTCCTGGACATCCTCCTCACTAAAAGTTTCCACAAATCTTGACCAGGGGAATGGGGCAGAAGGTGGTACTAAACTGAAATTACTATAGTATCACTCTTTGGTCTTTAACATACAAATCAACATAGACAAGAATCTTATAATAATATTCAGTATCTTCATTGTACTTTTTCAAATACACTGTGATGGTATTTAGATGATTCACAACTATTTAAAAGTTGTGAATGGTTTGAAGAGAACGCTTTTTCTTTAGGATTCTGAAGCCCTCAAGGATGTTGAACTGAGACCTACAACCAGATACCAGATAAGATCCTGGCACATGGTTAGGGACGGGCTATGAATGGATGGACACATTGCAGGAATGCCTCCAAAGAAAGGATGTTTCAGATATGAAATAGAAATGCATTAATGGAAAACACTTGGGTCTCAGGTTCAAATTTTAGCCACGGATGCCAGGTGAAAACCATTGACCTACACATGGGGAATGTAGATTCGTTATGCTGATTGAACCAGACAGTGTGAAAGGATTGCTGGTTTTCAGCATGTCTGGCATCCTCATCACTTAGTATATAGGCCACTTGACAAGCAAAAAGCTCCAAGTTTGGAAAATCTGGTGGAATCTAAAACCAAACCAATCAATTTAGACCTGTCTGCTTGAATCATTGTTGGTTGTGAGTTTGTATTCAAATTAAGGACATGTTTGAAAATCTATGATTTTTATAAAGCTTTTTGTTCTCTTTCTTTGTCAAATTTGGATTTTACTTTTCACCCTGAATTTAAAACAGATGAAATTCAAATCAGACTAAATAAAGTGCATGCTAAAACCCCTTAATTACACACATACATACAGGCACACATACATAATGACTTCTCCCCCCACCAACACACACACACACACACACACACACACACACACACACACAAATTACAGCAGGATGCATTAAAGGAAAAATTGTGTTGCTTAGAAATAGGCACAGTATGTACATGTGGTTTTATCATATCCACCAAAAAATAAAGTTAATCAAATTTGAATGGGAAATATACTTAAGATTACTAAATAATGTTATTATTCTCCCCTATGGTAATCTTACCTAAATGATTCATATTTTCTTGAAACTATGTAGAGGCATAAAAATGAGGCCAGTCACAAAAATAAAGGTGTTTATTGGTTCAGCAAAGATTTATTGATTCTCCACTATAGGGGGTTAAGGGGACCTATTAAATTAACAGCATCTTTTCCTTACCTGAATTTGCAAACAATTAAGAGAGAGGTAGAGAGGTAAGGCAGTTGGAAATCTGCACAAATATACAATTTGTGCCTGGCAAAAGTTGGATTGAAAAATGTAGATTAGATGTGCAGAAAACTGGACATCCTCGTAGTCATAGTCAACCCCCCCAACCCGGCTCCAGCCTCCCTAGGTGGGGTGTACCCCCATACTTGGTGAAAGAAATGGACCTGAATGCCCACTGTCTTGGAGAAGGGTTGCATCTCATAATGGAAGAAGGAAAAAAGCTAAATAGACCCGATTCTGTACTCCAAACCAAGCAGCATGCACGCCACCACTCTTCTCAGCCGTGTGCTGCTGAGACTGTGTGGCCGTGCATCAGATTTGGACATGGCTGCTACTTTGAGTCTCTCCACGATGCACAGAGCCCATGATCTCTAAGCCTAAATTCTACAGCAAGTGACACACGTCAAGAGTTGAGTATGGACCTTCAGGATGTGTCGCGTGTGATGTGTGAGTGTCTGTTGCGGGAGGTGGAGGAATCCGCACGTGCGTGCAATAACATACTGATGGACAAATGCAAGAATTTCTAATCATTCAAAATCTTGATGTTGCGTTTTCCTCTCAAGGGTGCATATCTGACACACCTGTTTTGTAAAATTTGCAAATTGACTGCGATGTCAAGGCAGTCACTGGGCTCTTCCCTGCAAACTTGTTCACCACCTTTCCATCTCCCTTTTGCCCATGGAGCCCTGTGTTTCGGAGCCACAGAGCTGCCTTTAGGGCAGTCTCTGTCTAGTGAGGGGCCCCGTCTTGTGTTGTGAGTCAGCCCATTGAATCTCTTGTCCCTGTAGCTGCTGTCATTGCCTCTCGCTACGCCTCTGAGGCCTAAGAAAGTGCCTGTGACGGAGAGATTCCTTTATTGCCACATTTCTTTAACCAGCACAGAGGCAGATTTCCAGTGAAGCTGAATAAATCTGAAGCTCTGGCTGCCCTTCTATAGTTGGGGCAAAACTGAGGCAAATGCATCCTCTTTGAGCACAAAATTTAAGGGAGTGCCAAAAAGGTAAGTGATCTGGACAAGTGATGCTTTAATGCATGGTTTAAAAAATCCAAATTAATGCAAAAAAGTCCCATAAGGAACAAAAATTATCAAAATGTTAAGTAAGAGCAGGATCCAACCTTGGACTTGAGTGAATAACTTCCCATGCCGAAATCCTGGCCGTGGGCCCTAATAATTGGTTCAGTTCACCTGGCCAGTGCTATTGTAATAATTGCAAAAGTAAGATACTTTCCCTTCAATCAGTCCAGACCTCTATGCGTCTCTGCTGCCAACCTCTCCCTTGTCTTACCCTTCAAATTAGGTAGGGCTGGGCTATCCAAGTGCATTTTGAGGATCATGTTAAGAGATGGGGGAGTTGGGATAACACTGAGTTTCCATTTAGTTGAATAATTTTCTTGGATCTCAGCAATTTTTTCTGTAATTAAGGTAATGCCAGCTGGCTACATTAGTTTCGTATTATTGCTACAACTAATGACCACAAATGTAGTGACTTAGAACAACACAAATTTATTACCTTACAGTTGTGGATGTCAGAAGTTCAAACTGGGTAAGCAGGGCTACCTTCCTTCTGGAGGCTTATGGGAGAATCTCTTTCCTCACCTTTTCCAGCCTCTGCTTTCATGCTTGTATCTCCTCCTCTGACTCTGACCCTCTTATAAAGACCTTGTGACTATACGGGGCCCACCTAGATAATCCAGAATCATCTCCCCATCTCAGGATTCTTAATTACATCTGCAAAGTCCCTCTCGATGTGGAAGTTAACATATTCCCAGGTTCTGGGGATTAGGAAAGACGGACATATGGAGGAGGGGGACGCTATCCTGCCCACGGCACACCCTAGTGTAGGCTTCCAGGGGTTCTCTTATCACCCACCCTCTTGAAGACAAGACATGAAGGTGCCACACCTGCAGCACATCCCTACTTTAAAATGTTCTATGATTCCCAGCAAGCATGTCTGAAATACAGAGGAAACAATATTTGAAAATGGATGGAACCAGAAGCTAGTCTGTAGAAATTTATTCTACTATTATAGCCCATACACAAAAAACTTTTCTAGATGTTTTCCTAAATTTGACACAATCCCTAAAATTTAAATAACTTTTCTCATAATGACTTTTGAAGATAAAAGAAACCATTTAAAGCTACAAATAAATTTTAAAATGTTACTAACCATGCTAGAAGAAAGACTAATTTTTTGTTTAACTGTCTTTATGCAATCTCAGGCCCCCCTTACCATATGGGGGTATGACCTTGCAAGGCTTAGATCGTAGGGGAACAGATTAGAACACATGGGATTGCTGGGAAGACTGCCACCCACAAGTGAAGGGAAGGAGAGAAGAAACAGAGCAATGAACCCCAAATTCCTTGTCTCAAACTCCCAGCAGGTACAGGGTGTGTCTTTACCCAGGGACCAGGGAGTACAGAGCAGAGAGACCAGGAGCTTTGTGCTTAGAGATCTTCTTTCCCATGGAAATGCAGAGTACAGAGGAGACTCCATTCCCCCCAACTAATGCCTTGTTGGTGCCTGGAATTACTCTTGGTGGTCACAAATGAGCTATATTTTCTACTGTTTACACATGTAAGTCATTAAAATCCATCTCAAAATGTCAAGATAGGATGGGAAATTTCCAAAATCAAAAAGCACAGTTAAAAATAAGCCTGGGCTCCAGTTGTTGTAAAATTATGTCCAAAACAAGCTAAATAACCCATAAATTCACATTGTTGAGTCAACTGGGACTGTACAAAAAAGAAGACCGGCCAAACTGGCTGGATAGCCACTATAATGACCTTTGAAATAAATACTATAGTCAATTGCTATAAATTTTAGACACGAAAGAAGAAAAGAAATCAGCCTAATATCGAAATTTAAAAAGAAGAAAAGCAATATCTGTGCTTACTGTATAAAAAAAATTATTCCCATTGGAAAAACTAGATGGATGCCTTCTTCATTTAGGAAATGTTTGCTTGTTGTTGGATAATGCCAGTTACCACAAAGTAACAAAATTCCTTCTATGACTCATCTTTAAAATTATTTGAAATTCACATCGGAAATTATACGCTCATGATTACTTTCTAGTTCAACAACCAGAAGTGAAGAATCTTCTACAGCATCTATACCAGGAAAGATGAAACAAATCTGAAACTTATGCAGGGAGAGGCCTTCTTCCCACACCCTTTCACAGAAGAAGAAACTCAAAAGAATTACCCACTTTCCCCAAAGTAATCTCAGTGCTGTTCAATGAGAACAGGTTATTTGTACATAGATATTTCATTGATATGCTCCCCAAATCCAACAAATTGTGCCTCTATCTTTATACCTCAATGAAACCACTCTTCAGAACGAGAACATTACACTCAGGCCATCGTTTTACAACTTCAGTAGCACTGTTGCAGACCGTTTGGAATTAACTCTTATTATCTCCCATTCCATTTCTGCTACACTAGTGGCTTCTGATTCTTTGGCCCAAAGTATTGGCTTCTTTCAATAAACTTTCAGCTACACTGGCAGGATATTATTTCAAATCTAAACTGATCCAGCTATTTGCTAAAGGTCAATAGTATTTGGTGGGATCAGTAAGATTTTTGCAACTTTTTCCAACAGACAGTTATTCCAGTATTTTAGAATAACCTTTCAAAAAATGTGTAGTTTTCACCATACATGGTATTGAGCACATGTAACTCTCTTAGTAAAACCAAGAGAAAATACCATCACCTTCAGGAAATAAATAAGGGTTACCTTTGTGGCAGGCACTTCATGCTGCTCTACATACTAAACTACTCCACTGCAAGAGTAAGACACTTACCTTCCCACAACCACTGCCCGATACCTGTGACTCGAGCACTGGCATGCCGGGCTTTCAAGGTAGCATTTGCAACACGCCCCGAGGCTTAGAAACGGGATGCCTAGCTTCACTCTGCACTGATGTAAAATGAGGATCCTTATTCTTTCCACACTGTGTTTTTTTTTCTTTTTCTTTTGTTTTGTTTAGACTTGCATTCTTAGTCTTCCAGAAGAATAAGTTCAAGTTTACTGGATTGGGGAACAGACTTGAAGCACAAAACATCACTTTACAAGGGATGACCCTCTCTTGAAAGACTATGGCTTTGGACGGGTCCATATTTATCTTTTTGATTTTTCCATTCCCTGATGTTCCTGTAGATCAGTCCTTCACACAAACTTGTTCCAGGAAAAGACCTCACTGTGTACCAAACCTGCTTAGAAGGTCTGAAAGCCAATGGGAATCTGCCTTAGCTTCATATAGGAAAGCACCATATGCCACATACACAAAATAAAACATGCCACACAAAATACAAAAAGCCTTTTCAGCTTATGCATGTTGTCATTTGCTTAAACTTCTCCATTTCCACATAGACATACATGGTAAACTTATGACCTTCACATCCAAAGACCATATATACAGCATGCAAGAAATACAAACCTGTCAGTTCTCAAACATGTATGATGCATTCAAGTAAAATAGCTGTTACAAATTTAGAAAGGAATGCTCAGAGTTCAAGGACTCCCATCAGTGTGCAACTTATAATTATGGCCACTGAGAATTTTCCATAATGGGATGTATTACTATAATACAACCAGTTATAAGAAATAATAAATTGGATGGAAAGGAGAATGAAGCAGGGAGGTAAGAAAAATGAGCAGTCTCGAAAACTGAGAAGTGATGGTCCATCAGTTGAAGAGAGAAAAAAAATAAAACTCAGCAATCTCATTGCCATTTTTTATGGGAACAGAAAGAACTTCCAGTCCTTATAACCCTAAATATGAGAGTGTAATGTTGTAGCTATGCACCTATCTATAGAAAGACACATAGCAGGAAGTAATAGTTGAAATTCACAACATTGGCAATCAAGCACGGGGCTCCATAATAATCATTACACCCTGGAGGAAGGAATATACATCACTCTTGTTAAAAGATTTCCCATGACATCAGTCTAACATTTCATTTATTTGATCAATGAAAAAGTTACCCTGGAGTTTGAGTTACCTGGAGAATTCAGTTGTGTACCATCTCCTTACTCCTTGATGAAATGAAATAAATGCATTGCATTTAAGAACACCAACCTCAATCAATCACTCTGTCTAATTAAATAAGGGCACATAATTCAAATTAACAAGAATTGCTGGAGTATAAAACGTGAACACTGAAAGGTTTTGGAGCAGCACATTGGAATTCACTGTTAGTCACTGTATACACCTCCCACTCTGCAGGTCAGTGTGACGTGGAGGTGAGTGTGTGCCCTTTGAGGTTACACAGAAATCTGTTGGAACACAATCTTTGCCTTTAACTAGTTGTGTGATTTTCTTCATAGGCAAACAGGGCTTTATTGGGGTAGAATTTGAATCCAGTGAAATATAGGAATCTTAAAGTAGAACTTGATCAATTCTGGCAAATGTCTGCAACAGGAGAGCCTACACTCAGATAAAAATATTGGACTCCCATCCGGAAGCTATTCCTTTATGTCCCTTTCTGCCCCATTCCTATACATGAAGAGAATTACTATAAAGAATTAACTCATGTGATTATGGAGGCCGAGAATCTACAATCAGCAAGCGCAGACCAAGGCTGAGTCCTGGGAACCAAGAGAACCAATGGTGTAATTTCTGGTCTAAAAGGTGACAGGCTCAAGACCCCCAAACAGCTGATATTTTATTCTGAGTCTGAAGTCCAGAAACCAGTGTCCCAGACCAATGTCCCAGCTCAGGCAGGCAGGAGAAGTCCCCACTTCCCTCAGCCTTCCTGTTCTATTCAGGTCTTCAATTGACCCAATGAGACTCACCTGCATTAGGGAGGACACTGCTTTACTCAGTCAGTTGATTTAAATGGAGGACCCTCATCCAAAAATACCTTCACAGACTCACCCAGAAAAATGTGTGACCAAATTTCTGGGCACCCCATGGCCCAGTTAAGTTGACATATAAAATTAGCCATCACAATTACTTAATTTTGCTAAGTCACAATTTTCCCTTTGTCTTCCATATCTGGAGTAGATTAAATGAGAGACCATACCTGAATTGGTGCATAATTGATGTTCCTTACACCACATGTAAAAATAAGAAACAATTAAAATTATTTCATAGGATGTAGCTATTCTGTTCTTGTTTAGCTTAAATCTTTATACATTACTGCCTCCACTTCTCTAAGGAGTTCTATGCATAAAATCACCTTTATGTCAGAGAAATAATTCACTCCACTTTATTCACACTGTCCTGAATGAGAAGCAGAAATGCAAATTCCATCTTTGGTAAAACTAACGGAAAATGTGTAACATCAAAACGCAATGTATAGTGAAAGGCTATCAGATGGAGTGAACGTCAGTGAGGAGGTAGGAAGATGCCCAGAGAAGACATCTGCATCCAAGGATCCCAGCTATGTCAACAGAGGTCAGCTCCCCCAAATTGAAGGCCCCCCAAGAAAAGCTAATACAATGAGGCCTTGTTGGGACCAGTGGAGGAAGGGCTGAATCCAGGTGGAGGTGGAAGTGTCTCTGGATGGGACGGGTACCAAGAAGTACTAGGTGAGATGGGGCTGAGTGAGAAATGAAATGCCCACTCCTCAGCAAGCAGCCTGTTGGTGAGGAAGAGAACATCCTAATAAACTGGAACTCCTGATGGCCTCGTGGAACAAAGCCTAAATATACACAGAGTTGGGTCTGGATTGGGTCAGAAACAAAACTCTATCTTGTTTGAGCTACTGTGTTTTGGGATCTCTGTATGACAGTCATTTAGCTGATGTCCTAACCCCTCTATCGAAACAAAGTATGATAACAGAAACAACAACGAAAAAATGTGGCACTGTGTATTGTTTTGGGAGCAGGCAGCAAAGAAACTGCCATTTTAGGATAGAAGCCTAATGAGCTTGGCCAAACCTTGAAAATATTTGGTGAATTTGTCACATGTAGTGGATTAAAAGGTGGAGTAGTATGCAATTTTTGCCAGAAAAAAACCAGAAGGTTCTTGCATTTATAAGTGGAGCACAGAAAAAACTGTTGCATGAAACTCCTAGGGAGTTGCCTTTACAAAGGCATTGCAAGAAAGATATTAATTCAGGCAATAATAGGCCCACTTTCAAGCAGAGACATAAGGAAATAGGCCAGAAATTGGAGGCATTGAGGTTATGAAAAGGCCGCCCCTTCCATCCACCAACTACAGGAGTTACAAATATTGCTCACAGTCTGCCCAGCCGTATTAAGTCATTTCAGGCAACTAAAGGGGTCCAGGCCTAAGACAATGATCTGATTCAGGAGGCTGCCTAACATATTAGATGATCTCATGGTAGCCAGAAATGAAATGCGAGAGAAAGTTTTGGGCCAAACTAAGAAGTCAGATATGCAAATATGCAAGGCAGAATTGAGACCTTTTTCAGAAACGAAGTTTGGAAATGACTACAGACTTACGTACCTACTGGGAAGTAAATAAATTGGCAGCCTGCTAAGTTTTGGAGGAATTTATATTTTAAATGAAACTATTAATACAAGCCTGGCCTGTACACATATATCTATGAAAGTCCTCATATGAATACGGGAAAGAAGAGCTTCCAAAGATCTACAATAACCCGAGCAGGACATGATGCTCACATCGATATAGCCAAGGGGGATAATGAACAAGGATGCGCCTCCCAGACAGCCAAGCAGCTACAGCACCGCCGGGGGCACCGCATTCCAGTGAGACTGCAAGATTGCCATGTGTCTGCCCATTGTATCTGCTTCTCAGTCTTCCCTATTCAGGACGGAGAATACTCACGTGCATCCTGTTACTGAACTGTCATTTTACATGGAGGAGGGAAGGAAACTTGGCTTTTAATTTTCAGATCACTGGATGATGAGGACCTCACGTGAACCTGAAGAAGAGAACTCTACATCTCCTAGAGACCCTGTATTTAGAGCTGCATGTCCTCGCTGCATGGGACTTTGGGTTGTCTCCCCTGAGAATAGAGTCTGATGTTTCTATGTACGGAAAGTAAGCTATGTGCAAATATTCAGGTGGATAGAAAATTGGACTTTGGCTGACTTCTGTATTTTTCTCTAACTGTTTCCTCTTTTTGTGCTATGAGTAAGGTCACTTTATACTTCATGTCTAGCCTGTAGGTACAGGTGTGGCCTGTGTCTAGTTCTCAGAAACAGAATGTAAACAGAATTGTTGGATGAAACTTTGAGGTCCTTACTGTTGCTTGTGCTGAACTTTCTCCTTTCCTTCTTGTTGGCTAAAACTTGTGAAACCTAAAATGACATTGGGAGTCATATGATGAGAGTGACAGAGTCTCCTGCTCTTCTGTGGCCTTCGATGACTCTGTGTAGCCAAACCTGCCCACCCACTCTGGACCCGGTGAGAGAGAAATTCATTTTCATGTTTTTGACCTACTATGATATGCTATCTCTTTGTTATATCTACTCAGCTTCTACCCTAATAGAGCAATAGTCAGGAAAGATGCTAAGAGAGCTAACAATACAGGAATTGAAAAATGTGGCCTCCAGAAAGTTATACTGTTAATTTCTACCTGGCTCTGGTCACCTGCGTCCATTCACATCAGCGGGACAGCGCCAGACAGATCCAGCCATCCTTGCTGTGGCTTCAAAATTATCACTGAGATCAGGCTTCTACAATCTGAGTAAATCAGTAAAAGGTCGTCCCCTTTTAAAAAAAATTTTTTCTACGTTGCTGTCATTCCATCCCATTTGAGAAACGGCCAGTTAAGGAGATGAAACCTTGAGCATTCTACAAACATTTGCTTTAACTGCCCCATCACTTTTTACTAGAGGAGAGAAATTCTGTCATTCTTTTTAGGCTGATTCTCAACACTATTAGTCAATTAATCAATTAATCAATTTGAAAATGTTTACTGAATCCTTGCTGTACAGAGGCTCTTGGACAAGGCAGTGTAGAGTGACAAATAACTGGCCTGAGAAGATTCCTGGTGCCAGCCCCTCCAATGTTACTTACACAGACAGTACAAGACATGGCAGTTATCTGTCCCCGCCACTTTACCCGGCAGGCCGGGGATGTTCACTAAAGGAGGCATTCTTCTAAAGTGACTCGGAAGGCTTCAGGGGCCAGGGGAGCTCTGAGGGATAAAAAGAGTTTTTTATTATGAGAAGAGAGTTGGTTTTCCACAGAGAGGAGATGGAGGAAGCAAGGACATGCATTTAGTCCTTAACTCATCTCCCACGTATTTACTGAGCACCCACCATGTGCCAGGAACTGCGCTGGGAATTGCACCTACAGGGGATCTTGCCTTCTAGAAGAAGAAAGGAAAAGAAAATGTGAGCAAAGTAATTCTATACCAGGAAAGAAAATGCCAAGGAGTTATAAACGGCAATGCCAGGGAGAGAGAGACAGAGAGTTAATTTAACTAGGACACATGACTTCTGCAAGGAGAGGATGTTTCATCTGCAAAGTGAAGGATAAAGCGGCAGGAGCCAGAGAGCTAAGTGAAGAGGTTTAGAGAATAATTCTCCAGGAAGAGGGAGTCCTGTCTGCCAAGGACACTGAGCAGGGAAGGACTCAGTATGTTTAGGTACAAAGGAAGACAGTCGTGGTGGGTGGACAATGAAGATGTTGGCATGGGATAAGACTGAAAAGGAAGGAAGGAAACAGGGGTGCTTCGCACGGCTTGGTGAGGTCCTAGAATACCGAGACAGTGTACTTGCATAAGACAAACAGTTTGGCTATGAGAAAAATAGAAAAGTGAAGTAGAAAAATCACATAAGTGGCTTCATGTGGCAGGTAACAGAAATTCTCACGGTGGCCCATTTTACAGGGCCTTGAGGGTTAAGGGATTTAAATACCACCTGTTACAATATCCAGTCAATGATAGTTTTGAGCAGAGTTGAATCTAGGAAGATCAACCCCTGAAGGCCGATGGGATGGAGCAAAATATGGGCCAGGAAACTATTGCCAAAGTCTAATGAAAAGATTAGGATATAGGTAAGGATATAGGACAGAGTGTCACTCCAAGTCATACTGATCAGGAAGACTCCTTGGGATTTGGTGAGTGACAAGCTAAGAGAGATCAAGAAGAAAAATGGTCAGAAATAACTCAAAAATTTTCTATGTGCATCACTGGGAAGTAAATGGTGGCTCTCATAGTGCTTAGAAGCTCAGAAGGAAATCAGCTTAGAGCAGGGGAAAAAAATCACCACAAGGAAGGCTTTTTATTCTCGCTTCTTAATTAAGGCTCATTGAAGTAATAACAGCTTAAGCAAGACCCGTCACGACTGTTCAGTATTGGTCCTTGCCGGTGTTTGCAAGTGCCTTGGCACCAAGCAGCTCCCTTCCATTGTCTGGAAGTAACAAGAAAAGAGACAAACCAGGTATATAAATGATATATGTACACTGGTGTAGCACAAATGACCCAACTGCGTGTTGTCTAAGTGAATTCCAGGAGCCTAAAAGGAAGAAAGCATGAATCTGTAGTGGGGGGAATGGATCCACATGTATCCTTTCATCTAAAAAATAGCAACCACTACTGTTGGCGCCGTCACCATCATCACTTGTAACAGAAGGCCAGCGGAAGTGAGAGTCCAGAACACTGTGGGACGTTGCCCTCTGGAAGCACTCACTGCTCTCTCTCAGCAGACAGCCCTGGCGGCACATCACACCAAGATCCTCTAGCAAGCCTAGGCCACCGCACAAGGGAGCCCACCCATTTTTGGCAGCTGGAGTAGACAGTCTGCCTGCCACTGAGCTTCAGGTGCCAAAGCCAGCTGAAGGCTGATACAACACAGGGACATGCCGCACAGATGCGAAATCTGGCCTTCTGATAGCCCACCCTGACTGCGGTTAAGTTCTGGCAGCCCCGCCTCTTCTGCTAAATTAAATAGAAACAGCAGGGCAGGGCTACCTCGCTTGTTGTCTCCCTACCAATCACGAGGCTAATAAACACTCCACTGGTGTGATCTGCAATCCACCTTCTCCGGCAATCACACATTCCTGTGAACCTCTGACTAAAGGCAATTGAGAAGAGCCAGGAATAAATGCTATACAGCAGCGGTCCCCAACCTTGTTGGCACCAGGGACCATTTTCATGGAAGACAATTTTTCCACGGACCAGGGAGGTGGGGATAGTTTCAGGATAATTCAAGAGCATTACATTTATTGTGCACTTTATTTGTATTATTATTACATTGTAATATATAATGAAGTAATTACACAACTCACCATAGGTTGGGGAACTCTGCTATACAGGCTTCCAAAGACTTTACAAAAACTTGCAAATCACACTGATGCCCTGCAAAGGGATAGTCATGCTAAGTGAAATAAGCCCCTCAGAACGGGACACATCCTGTCCTCACGTGATTCCACTCCCATGAGGTACTTAAGGAGTTCAGAAGATGGACAGTGGAGACAGTTGCACAACAATGTCAATGTATTTACTACCATTGATCTGCACACTTCAGAATGATAAATTTTGTTATACATATGCTCCACAATTTTATAAATAAAATTAAGTAGAAAAAAAAATGAACATTCTCCTTGAACTCCAGTGCTGACTTAAATTATAATCTTCATGTTACATAAATATATACAAACATAAACTGATTATAAACTCTTTGATCTTTAGCTTTTACAGGACAATGAAACCAAACCAAACTTGCCAATTAAAAGCAAACAAAACTACAGAATAATGAAATCTAAATTAGTGTTAATTTGACATGATGGAAGCTGCTGCTTTGCCGAGATGAAATGGTTGCTCACAGCATGACTGTGGAACCAGTTACCACATGCAAGTGTTCTGAATTTGGCATAACCGATACAGAGGGGTGTATACAACCAACTATGAATCACACATGCAATGAAGTTCACCCACACAACCTATGTTGAGGTCATTTGGTGTTTACTGGAATAAACACATCACTTATGTACCTAGCCCAGGTAGGGAAGAAGAAAAATCTTCCTCTACCCATCTTATGTCCTATGGATAGAGCTCTGGACATTGGACTGGCAAAAGACAGATTAACAGGAGAAAAAACAGAAGCTTATTAATATGTACATTGGGCATGTATACATGAAAGCACTCAGGGATAATTAACTCTAAGGGGTGGTTGGAACTTGGGCAGAGATACCAAGGTAGGCTAAACAAAGGAAAAGGGGTTTGGCGTTTCCCAGTGGGGAAAGCGAGTTATGGAAAGATGACCAGTTAACGTATGGTAAACAAGGTTTGTCTAGTAAGGCTTGTTATGCAGATTTAAGTCTGTGCCGTCTCCACGCAGGCCAATTAATCAAGTCTCAATAAAACTCTGGATACTGAAGCGCAAGTGGGATTCCCTGGATAGCAGCATTCTGTAAATTTTGTCACACATGGTGGCCAAGGAGTAACACTGTGATGACTCCACAGGGAAAGGAAGACCAGCATCTCTGTGCTTAGATACCTCGGACCCTGCCCTATATGTATCTTCCTTTGGTTGGTTCTACCTTGTGTCTTTTACTATAGTTAGTGTGTTCCTGTTTATAATAGGTTTCGGTGAGTTCTCAAGGACTGTGCCCTTAACTCCAGAGTTTGGGTGACCCAGGTAGGGGTTAAGCTGTTTCAGATTTTAAATATGCAATAAAACAACATCTGAAATGAACCTAGTGCATTATGTGTGCAGGAAAACACAGTGAAACTATTGAAATAGAATTGAACATCTAGAAATAGATTCAAGTACTTAAGGAAATTTATTATATGATAAAGGTGGTATCTCAAATCATGGATGAAGATGGACTTTTTAATACATGGTATGGGGACAAGTGGGTAGCGCCATTAGGAAAATGAAGAATTTAAATCCATACCTCAAACCATACATGAGAATAAACTCCAAATGAATCAGGCATATATATATATAAACACATATATATGTGCATACATATCTATATACAATCATATATACTAAAAAAAATTAATTCTTCTATAAACAGTGTGGGAAAATGGTTTCTAAATATGATTCAATATAAAATGTAATAAAAAGTCAAAAAACTTAACAGAATTTAAAAAGAAAAAATTTACAGGGCAAAAAAATAAAAAGCCATACATGAAGTCAGGAAAAAACAGAGTAAAGAAAATTATTTGCAATATAACTGATAAAGGGTTAATATATTTCACATATTAAAAAGAAACTTTAAAATTAAGGAGAGAAAACACTGCAAAAATCAAAAAAGAACAAATCTCAAATAAATGGATTTTTAAAGTGAGCAAAACACACAAACTGCATTTAGACACCATTTCTTACTTATCATATTGGCAAAAAGTTTAAAGGTTTAGCAACACATAAGCTTTAACAGGTACACTCACATGCATTCCTAGTTGGAATACACAATGGTAGAACTCTTGGGAATGAATCTGGCTGCCTATGGATATATATGACTATAAATGTGAACACACACACATATATTTCTAGCAATACCATTATTAAGAACTATGATTGAAATGCTGAGAGGGCACATGGAGACATTTAGTCCAGGAAACAGTGGACTTCCCATCCAGGGAAGACAGTCAATGACAGAGATGGCTGCCATGATTGCCTCAGTTGAAGGAAAAGAGTCAATGGCAAGAAGATCACAATGATCACCTCATTTTGGGAAGAATTAGTCAATCACGAGGATGACTGACACAATCACCTCCTTCTAAGAAAAACCATTGATGACTAATATGACTGGGATGATTGCCTCAATCCAGGGAAGACAAACAAATGCCAAGATAGCCTTCATGATGGCCTCCCTCCAGAGAAAACAGTGCATGGCTGAGATGGCTGCCAGGATTTTCCCAATCCAGAGAAACCCATCAATGACTGAGACAGCTGTCATAACTGCTTTAGTTGAGGGAAAACCATCCATGGTGAGAACACCACAATGATCATCTTATTGTAGAAAAATCAGTCAGTGACAGACACAACCAGCATGATGGCCTCTGCCTAAGGAAAACATTCCATGACTGAGATGGACACCATGATCACCATAAGGGAAGAGCCCATGGTGAGAATGCTGTAACAATGGCCTTATTCCAGGAAACATCCATCAATGATTGTGATGACCTGACTGACATGATCACCTCTGTTTAAGGAAAACGGCTGATGACCCATAGGACCACTACAGTGGTCAGTTTAGGGAAAACAGTCAACGACCCAGATGTTGGGACATGATGGGCTCCATTCAGGGAAAATAAACTTTGACCAAGATGTACCTACATTGTGCAGTTGTTAAGGTGTACAATTGGGTAACATATTCAAAGCTACCTCTTCTATAAATATACATCTGCTTACCTACACAGGTCTATAACTACAGAATTCCACATTGCTGCATATAAAGTGTTACTGTGAGTTAACTAGTTGTCTTCTCCTCAATTATGACTCAATTACCATGGAAATGTCTCTACTTTTTAATTACTCATGTCCCGAGTACCTGTATTAGCCATAAGATTGGCTAATGGCTGAAATTGCTCTACCAATTTAGCAGAGCTCTGGTAATTAAAGAGGAGAAACCATGAAAAGTCCAGGAGGGTCAAGTTATACCAACACAGTGGAGACCAAAATAAATAAATAATGGACTAAGCTCTCTACTAACAAGAAATACTTTAGTGCTCCCAACAATCACTGCTGTAAGCTAGAACTAGGTTACTGCCTATATCAGCACTTGAAATTTACAAACCACAAGGCAGTTGTGTTTTGTTTCGTTGTCACAAAAGATAAATCCCAAATCACCCACTTTTTTTTGAATGGGTGACTCTTGTAAGATATTCCTCTGTTTCCGGCAGAACTGTTGCTTAGGTGTTCCTGGTTTACAAATATACACAACTTGGGTCAGTTGGGATAAGTCATCTACATACTGTTTGAACAAGTGATTCTCCATCTGTCAGCTGGCATGTGTGGCCCCAAGCCTGTTTATTCTCAATGACTTGCAACAGACAAGTAGATCAACACCACCAAACTCCATTTCTGCAAGCAAACTAATTATTCTGAATTAATGTGTTGGTTTAGAGATCTGTACTGAGCATTGTATTCCAAGGCAACAGCACCAATTTTTTGTACTTACTATACTTTAGTGGTGTTATTCAACATCGTTGAACTCTTCTCAACTTTTGTAGGCTAATTCACACCCTCAAATGCATACAGCAAGTCTCCCAAAAAGGAAAACTATTAGGGTAATAAATGTTTCTGCACAGGTTAAATTTTAATGTCCTTCACAAATGAAAAAGCAGCTGTATCTATTTTGCTTGTAAATCTAGAGAATAAATAGAGACACAAGTTGTATTTCAATATTTAAAGGGTAGCTAATTGGACCATTGATATAAAATTTATATTAATTTTCTACATTCACCACTGGGCATAAAAAATAGGTTACATATGGAAAGTTCTACTAAACAGTCATTTATAAAATATAGAGAGCTTGGTTAATTTGGAAAAAAAGAAAATATTTCAGGGGATACCAAACATAATCTGCTAGATACAATGTAAGTTTTCATGTTCCAATTAGTCTATATAAGGGTTTCTCAACATCAGCAGTATTGATATTTTGCATCAAATAATTCTTGCTTGTTAAGTGTCCTGTCCATAGCAGGATGTTTAGCAGCATGCTTGCCCTCTACACAGTAGGTGCCAGGAGTGTGCCTCCTTCCAGGCGTGACAACCAAAAATGTCTCCAGACATTGCCAAATGTCTCTCAGGGGTGCAAACTCACCCCCAGATGAGAACTAGTGGTCTATGTGAATAAATAAACAGCAGAACAGTCAAAATCCGAAATCAAGTAAACAGTTAGCAGCTCATGAATTTATTCAACTTTTACTGAGCACATTCCATGTGCCAGGCACCGTGCAAAGTAGAGACGATATAGTAGTGACCAAGACATTTCCTTCCCCTGCCCACGAAAGGTGTACTGTTCACTGGAAGGGGAAAGTCAGCAAACGTTCCAAACCCCCGACACCACTGCAGAAAGGCCAGGCCAGCATTTGGAGATGTGCTCTTCTTTGGGATTTCATGGGAAGCCACTGAGGACTCTTAACCTGGGGATACCATGACCTGCCTAACCTATATTCCAAAAAGCATTGCCTGGCTCTGCTTGTCCAGGGGATTGGAAGAAGCTGAGTGTGGAGTTGCAGGACAGCTATCAGGTGGTAACTATATCCCAGGGAATAAGCAAAGGAATGGAGAGAAAGGAGTGCATCCCTGAGAAATTAGTGTGGGACAATGAAGGATAATTGATGGGTGTATGTAGGGGACCGGATGGCTGACAGGTAAGAAAGAATCAAGCAAGAAGGGGTCTTCCTGTCCGGGCTTTGGCAAGGTATAGATGGTGACCTCGGATAACCTTGGAAGAAAAAATAGGGTCTGGCTGGGGGTTGCTGATGTGAACCTGAGGTCTTAGGGGTCAGCCTTCTCTGAACAAAATAAACCCAGCATATTTCCAATATTTATAAAGTTACTATTTGAATCATTCCAATGGCTTTGATATTGTAATAAAAAAGTCTCTAAGAAGATAAATCATTTTTTACAGATCAAATAAACTGAATTTATATACTTATGAAATCTCAGGTTTGCCCTCCTTCCAATATTTTTTATGAACTTGGTAAAATACTTTTATATCTTTCATCTTAAATCCATTGCTCGGTTCTATAAATTACATTGGCATTACAGAACTAATATGCTAAACTTTTTATTATGCACTGTTCTCTTAAACATTGTCCTGATTAAAAACAATTAACATAAAATAAATCTGGGTAATATGGGTTCTTATAATTCATCATCTAGACACTTGATATCCAGCTTTACTGAAAAGGAAGGACACCCACTCCAAAAGGAATTACGCTCACTCAAGCAATGTACTTATCTTCCTAAGCAAGTTAGGGTATCTTTCCAACATGCAGGTGTTTTATCTGAGACCTGGAGTGTAGGAATTCTTAGAGACTTTCATATACTAAGGTGAATTTTGAATCTTCAAGAATGGAATAGAGTGTGTACCATTTCCCAAACTTATATGACTTTGTCCTTCCCAGACATTACATTGTACTGTTTTCCAATATGTTGAGCAGTTGCCAGTCTGTGATATCAATTTGACTTCCTTTGCTTTTATTGACCAAATAACTTCATATATATATAAACGTGCAACACTACAAGGGTTACCAGATTTCGCCAATAAAAATGCAGGATATCACAATAATTTAAAATTTAGGTAAACAATGGATCATTGTTTAGCATATGTGGGCCCTGTTAATCCGAAATTCAAATTTAACCAGGCATCCTGTATTGTATCTGGCAATCCTAAACACTTTTGTAGAAGATTACAGAGCTATGGCATTCAGTACATGAAAATGGAGACTAACACCACCTTGAGTTCGTGTAGGCAGACTCCCACATACAGGCGCTATTCTGAAAACTTAAACTATGATTCTTATTCTTAGCCCTGAACTCTCATTCCACTGTGCCCTTCATGTATACATTACTTTAAAATATATAATTTTGCCATTTTTTAATCTCGTTATTGACTTCCCTGACTGAGTTATATCCCTACATGATAAGGAAGCAGTCACAAAGGGAATTAACTGGCTAATAGTGAGCTACATACTCAAAAAAGTTTTTTATTCCACTGTAAAATTGTTCCTTAGAGGGACAAGAAATAGCTGATAAAGGTCAAAAACATTCGTCATCGGATATTCTCAGATGTACATGATGGTTTTGCACGGTGGTCATTATTAACATTTTCTCGGAGTTTTCTTTTTTCAGTGACTAACACATCATTATTTTTCTTAAGTAATGAAAAGCTGGGAACACTGCCAAAAGTTATCTTAGCAGATGCTATTTTATCATTTCAATGAATTCCATCATTTTTCACATCCTGGTAATTATATTTCAGAGGTAGAATTCATGCTGAGTATGGCAGGCTGCTGTTACAAAAATAGACTACAGAAGCACATTAACCTGATAACTTCTCGATCCCGGGGACGCAGGGTGCTGCCGCGTGCCTTGCCTGTGGTGTGTTTTTTGGGAATTCACTGTTTCCCATTTTGTGCTTCATTTCAACTCACCTTTTCACTCATACCCCATGTTGAACTACCTGTAGGGAATCATTAAACTCTTGGTTTCCTGTAGGGAAGATTAATTCATTGCAAATATCCTGGAATTGGGGTAAAAAAGAACTACAGGTTCTCGTTAGCTGGTCATTCTTGAATTAAACTATTACAGCATTCCCAAAGAACTCCAGTAGCATAGAAAGGGCACGCTTATCTTTAAATGTCTGCTGAGGATGACAGTACTGTAGTTGATATTTGTCCAAGCTTTTTTCAACTAAATGGAGACCTAAATCCAACCAGCCTGGATATATAATGATATCATTACCTGTATTACTTTGCTTCTTTGACATACCCACAAATTCACAAAACGAAAATCTCATCTTTTCACAGTTCAGTGCTCATGCGGCCAAATGGATTATTTGTCCCAGTAGCAGGGGATTAATGAAATATGCAAACCATCCCAAATTGACCCAGATGCTGGGAATAATGCTATTTATCCCATGTCCATGTTCCTTCCAGTGCGGAAGGAGGAAGGATGAATAATGCACATGTTCAGAGCTGTTCATCACCGTACTTAGGAGCAGACCAAAAGGAACATCAGTTCTCATGCAAAACCTCCGAGTGTGTAGATTTGGAGGTGACAGACATTTTTCATCGAATTTTGTTCATAACAAAGGGCAGTTATTCTTCTACTGCAACAGGAAGGTCAGACTAGGTAAAGTCACCTGTGGTAGAAGCTTTTATCTTCCAGTCGTTCTGAGATCAAAGCCCCTACTGTGAGGACACATCCCACGGGCAGCCAGCAAAGAACCCTTGTGTGCAGTGGGCATTGAATCTCTTCAAGGGAAAAAAATAGAAACAAAAGTCCAACTGATAAAGCTTGAATAGCCCAGAGACACAGGAACAGTTGGAGCCATTCAATTAGAACATTGACTGGGTATTCATTTGCTTTCTTTATTTGCTCTGAAAATTACTAGGATGTTTTCATTAGCTATCCTTAAAAATTGGCTACAAGAGCCAATTTGAGAGAATTCTAATCTGAGAAGCCATGCCTAAGTGTGGGTTATGTTGGACACTTATGTGGCCTGAAAAATAAAAGAATCCTCTTTCCTTTCTATATAATTATGCTTTTAAAAGTGAGACATAGAGGCACAGGGTCCAGATTCTGAAAAAAAAGAGACAAACTTCTAGATCATGCAGTTAAAGAGAAAAATCTACTGAATCTTTGAATTAGAAAATGCTAAATATGAGAATGGGGTGGAGGTCATAAGAACAGCTATTAAATCCTTTAAGAAATTAGAGAGGAAGGAAGTGGCATTTCTCTGCTTAAAGGGCTGACGAAACTGGTGAAGCTCATTTTTACTTTGCCAAAGTGCATGGTTCTTGATCCTTGAGAAGCAGAAAGAACTAATTTGTGGTAATAAGTTAACAATCTTTGACATGTTTATAATGTTACCATTTTCTATACATCTACAGTTTAAAAGGTTTTCTCTCCTCTCCTCTCCTTGCTGTTTCAATATTTTTTCTCTTCTAAACCCAAAATCCAAGAGTTTAGAACCTATACTAAAAGACAAATAGTTATTTTGCATTAATATTAATTTGGGGTCATTTAATATTCATCTGCAAATGTGATCTTTTTTATCTGAAAAAATATGTACGAGTTATGTCAATGTTGAAAACTAAAAGAAACAAGGCTGTTTTGTCCTGAACATATTAGTTCTAAACCAAATTTTATATGTAAAAATCAAAGACTAATCTAGCAACTACAAGAAAGATATGCAAATACATGCTATCAGTTATAGCTATATGTTTGTGTGTATATATACAAATGGTTACATATTATGGTTATATATGTATTTGTATTGATGTATATTCTATCTATCTACAGTAACAGCTATAAATATAACAAGACCGACAGCAAACTATGTCTCACTTATTATTTCCAAGACTAAATACTCCATTTAAAAAAAAAACAATTTCAATGGGCCAATATTTGTCTTATGTTTATTTCATTTTGAGCATTTGGGTTTTCTCAGACTTATAAATTTTGGTCCTAAAAACATTTGAAGTTTTGACAAATAAGTTTATGGCGTTTATGTACATAAATATATGGATACTGTGTTAGAATCCAAAGTCCCTCATTCTGGGATAAAAGTATGCCAGTAGTTTCAACCAGAAGGTTTACTATGGCAGAAATACTGAAGAAAAGCTGCAAGTGAGCCCGATGAGAAAATAATTACAGAACAGGGAAAAGCCTTTGCCTTAAACCTGCACAGCAGTTTGTAAACCTTAACTCACGCTTACGCAGTTTACTCTGTGCGCACCTTCGAGAGCCTGAGACAATCTGTATACAGGTCATAGCTAAATAATTGTTTAAAGTCATCGTATGGGGGTGCGGCATCCCTAATTATTCCCTTTTGATTATAAAATACAAAGGGCTAATTTTAAGTATGCTACCTCTCCCCAAATGTTTACATTTTAGCAATGACGCCAACTACCTTAACACAGGAGGACGTGTTTTGTGCAGCCCCCTACAACATAAAAAGTCTTCCTGATATTGACAGGAATTCAGTCTGGAGGCAGAAGGTACGTTGCTCCATGTCCATCACCAAGTTTTTGTCTGTCAGCCCCAAATGCACGCTCTTTTGTTGTGCCCTCTGAAGCTCAGAGCCAGAACCTTAACATTTCTCCTTTGGGGTCAGGCACAGTGTGGAACTTTCTTCATAGCCAGTGCACAGGGACACTGCAGAGAGGTGCTGGGAGCCACCTCCTCTTTTGCTCCTGTACCATGGCTTCAAGGGGGTGTGTGTGGGACACCCAGTGGTACTCCTGCTGCAGCAGTTTTTGTTCTCTGGATCTCCGGGGACCAGCCTCAGCCCACTAGCTGTGAATCAGTTGTCTTCTGGGATAACCCAGCAAACTTAGCCCCACCCTGGCAGGCTGCGGCCACAGCCTCTTCAAGTGGGTCCAAATCCCATTCCTGGGGATGCGTCTCCCTCTCAAGTTTATCCCCTCCCTCAATATTTTTCCTCAGACCAATGGTGCTCTTTAGGATCCTCTTCTATCTCTCCTTAGCAGTAGTCTTTGTCAGTTGTTGGTAATTTTTTATGTTTAATTTCTCCACTTCAAATTTCTGGATTACTGGTGTGGTGTTTGTCTCCTGCCAGGAGTTTGATGGATAACATTCCCCAAATCCTTTCCACTGCGCTCAATCAAGAGCCCATACTTAAATAATATATGTATTAAAAAGAAAAAAAAAACAAACCTTTTCCCAAATGGAATTTTAAGAAGTACTAGAACTCCTTTAAAGAACTCATTACTTCACAGGATTCTCCCAAAGAAACCAATAACAGAGCTTAATAAAGTATTAGCGGGGAGATGAAGGTTACACTACACAGAAATCTCTTCTTTTATCCTAAATCGACCTATTTCCAGATCTTCTTCTTGCCTCCTCCTTATAATAGCTTCTCAAAAATCATTCCCATTTATCTACATGTCAGCTGTAACTTTCCGTTGACATATCTTACTCAACAGAACCAAAGTTAGGTGATTCATTAGAGAGTGACCACATGTAGTTCTCAGCAGAGCCTCAGTTTTTGCTGTGATCAAAACCTCTCTTGATTGTGATTTAGTTAAGAATCTTTAACTATTTTCAGTTATTTTGATTTTCTTTTTTCAAGAGTCTTATCCTTTGTATAAATCCTTATGCATTCGAAAGACAGATGACCATCTTTATATTTCTAATGTATTTACATAACTATCAAAATTTATTCCTCAGAGTTTCATACTAAGCTATTTTCCCCCTGTGGAAAGGTTTTTGTCTTTGAAAAATGCCATGTTTTCCCCAATGTCATGAACTACTTGCCAGTGTCGTAGCCCACAAAAATACATTGGGCCTCCCATGGTGGACCTAGGCCATCTCCTCCTTTTTCACAATACAGGTCATGTTGAACGCTGATTATTTCGCAGAGACAGAGAGTGGTACAGCATTAGAGCAGACAAGGTCCCTGTGCTCAGAGTTTACCTGCCAGTGGGAGAAATCCACCATAAAGTGAACACACTAATAAACTACCTGGATAGAGCGGCTCAAGGTGGGTTTGAATGCATCTGGAGGGGCTAAGAATTTAATTTTCACTTTTGCAGGCCAGGGTAAATTGCCTTGATTTAGTCTAAGGGCCAAAGAAAGTCATCGAAGCCTTTAAGAAGAGGTGGGCTTTTATCCAATGCAGTTACTTATTTATTTTAAGGATTTCTTTGTTTGACATGTAGAAAATGACTTGAAGGGGAGCAAGAGAACATCAGGGGCAGCTTAGGAATTTGTCACTAGGTCTAGGCAAGAGATGATGGGGTCGTAAACTAGATGTGGTAGAGATAAGAAAAATAGGTCTACTGGGATACACTTGAGAGAATGGAGCAGACAGGACATGGGGCTGGAGAAAAGGGATTAAAGGATGACTCTCAGATGCTTGGGTTGAGAATCTAGGTGGAGAGTGGGACCATTTTAATGAGATCTTGAAAACTTAGAAGGGTGTCATTTTTGGTTTTTTGTTTTGTTTTGTCTTTGTTTTTGGTAGACTTAAATGATCAGTGTGAGACAGAAATTTGGGATACATCTAAGCAAAAATGTAAAAAAAAAATTGTCAGATGTGAGCCTATAACTCAGAAGGGAGACCTATACTAGCAATATACATAGGGGTTATTATAATTAACTTGTAACTGGAATTTGAAGGTAGGAGAGTGAATAAATTACATGAAGAGAGCAGAAACAAAGAGAAGCCAACTTAGAACCAGAAGAACTACATATAAAAGCTGGAAGGAAGAAGTTATGGTTGCAGTATCACCTTCTTTTGCATTTTGAGTGTTACACCTGGTTAGAGGGGATTCCATCCATCCCTTCCCACTCGATGAACATTTCTCTCCTGCAGTGGTTCTAACGTCTGGCTGTGTATTAGATTCATCGAAGCACTTTGAAATAATTCTGATGCCTGGGTCTCATCCTCAGCTATTTTTACTTAACTGATCTGCCAATGGTTGAAAACCACTGTTGGATCTAAAGAAGAGCTCCTGCTTAGATAAAGTCAACTGCCATCTGGCGGAAGGCATATAAATAGCTTTGCTATTATCCCAATATAGAAATTCCCCTAAAGTGTCATCTCATCTCTTTATCAAAATGTCAGAAAGTTTTATTAGAAAATGAATTTAGTTTAACTGTTCCATCTTCTGATCCACAAAGGCAATTCTTAAAAACTTTCTCAGACTTACTTTTAATTTGAAATGGCAATTGTGATGCTATGATACATAAAGGATGCTACCAGAATCCCAATGAGGGATACTAGCCCAGACTGGTGAAGTCAAGAAAGCTTTCCTGAGGATAATGGTGCCGCAGCTACTTGAAGGATAATGGGAATTAGCCACTTGAGGGAGGATGGTAAGAAAAATTCCAAGGCAAATGTGACCACCTGGAGGAATGTAGGGAAACCTCAAGTAGCATGGTCTATGAGAATGAAAAACTGGTTTTAGATGGAACATGACAGACATGGAGAGTGGGAAGATGGATGGGGCTATGAGAGTCACTGAACGCCTCGCATATGTGCCAGGGAGCTTGCACTTACTCTTTAGGTGATGGGGACCCACAGAAGGGATTTGGAAGGGCAATGACACAGTCTTATTTCTGACTGGGACAGATCACTAACCACTGTGCACAGCATGAGTTTAAGGCAGTCACAAGTACGTGCAATGAAATCCGTTAGTATAATAAGTGCCTCTTCCAGAAAACAGATGATAAGGACTTGAACAAAAGCAACGTCAGAGGCAACAGGAGTCAAAGGCAGATCTGGGAAGTATTTAAGAGGTGAAATGCACTGGAATAGACAAGTGATTAGATGTGGAGGTGAAAGGAAGAAAGAAAGAATGTGTCTTCTGGATTAGATGCAAAGGCAATAGCGTGCCTTCAATTTAGGTCATGGAAGACTTCCGTTAGATGCCTGAAATGCAACCAGATAAACGTGTCCACCAGAGAGCTGACATCTGTAGTAGTTTCCTGTGGCTGCTGCAACAAATTATCACAAATTTAGTGGCTTAAAATAACGTGAACTTATTATGTTACAGTTCTAGAAATCTGAAATGGGTTTTGCTGGGCTAAGATGTCAGCAGGGCTGCATTCCTCTCTGGGGGCTCTAGGATAACCCATGTCCTTGCCTTTCCTAGCTTCTTGAGGCTGTCCATATTTTCTGGATCATAAACCCTTCTTCTGTCCTCAAAATCACCAATGGCTTGTCCAGTTCATGTCATATTACATCACTATGACCTTTTTTTCTGCCCCCTCTTCCACATTTAAGGAGCTTGTGATTACATTGGGCCCACTAGATTATCCAGAATAATCTCCCTAATTTGTGGTTGGCTGACTGACATCTTAATTCCACTGGTGACCTGGTAAAGTAACATATTCTCAGATTCCAGGAATTGGGACGTGAACATCTTTGTAGAGGGGTCATTATTCGCCTACCAGAGTATATGAAACATGGGGTAGTTGTGAGGGGTTGGTCAACAAATTTGAAACTCTATAGCATATGATGCATAAAAAAACAACAAAAGAAGCTGAAACTTCCCAGAAGAATGTGAATAGGAACAGTGTAGTGGAATGAATCTTTAGGTGGAGGAGTAAGAGGAGTCTACGAAGAAAGAGAGTGATTGGAAGAAAGAGAGGAGCCAGGAGACAGTAGTAGAAGTAAGATGTGGTGTGAGATCAAAGACGTGAGTCCTGGTTTTAAGCTGGGTAAAACTCTGTTCCTGAGAAATCCCTGAAATGTTGAAAATAGCATTCAGAGGAAATGGATCTTAATTTTGAGGCACAGCTAGGACACATAAAATATTCCTCTCTCTTTTTTATATGCACATTGTATAAAACATGTTATTCTCCCATGGCAAACATATAGACATCACATCATGTTTCTCACCAAGTCTGAGTAACATCTAAAACCCTGTGCCCATAAATGGAGTGTCTGACTGAGAAGAACTATTGCATACGAGAATTTTCCATAGGTTTGTTATGGCTAGATGTGGTCCATTTAAAACAGAAAATCTCCTTTGTGTTTTCATTTATATTAATGCAGTTCATTCCTGTGAAATGTCTGGATTTAAAGGTGAATAATCAATCCTGCTCAATGAAAATGTTAGTTGTAGTTTGAATTACAAACTCTTACTTTTGGAGGGGAAGCGTCGTCATTTTTGTTTTGTTCCATTAGCTTGCTTTTATCTCTCCTTCGTGAAGTCATTAAAACATCCAAGTAATTTGATATCCTTCTTTTAATATGCGGCTCATACACAAAAAATACCCCCCAAAAAGCAGAGTTGATGTAGGGCTCATGAAATGAAAAGCCAAAGATGAAAAAAGCTATGGGAATAAATTGTGGCCAGGGAAATATACTTACTGTGCTGAAAAACTCAAGGAAAAGACAAGGTTTTTATTAGATTTTTTAACCTTTTTTTAAGGTAGGGTAATACAAATTATACATAGGCATAAGAAGTACAGATTATACATAGATAGAAAAAAAAATATATATATATATACAGAGGACCCTTGAATGACATGGGGATTAGGAACAGCAACCCCCTTGCACAGTCAAATATCCACGTTTAACTTTTTTTTTTTTTTTTTTACTGTTATTTGCATTTATTTTATGTTACATCTATTCCCGTGCCATAAGTTTTTGTTTCTTCAGTTTCTTCTGGGATATCTTTTTCTTCTGTGCAACCTCCTCTTCTGGTTTTGGAACAATTTGTTCCTT
>NW_012151063.1:5708289-5714720 GCF_000956105.1 Propithecus coquereli | reverse complement strand
TCATGGTCTTCTCATTGAGTAGGCTGAGGAGGAGGATGAGGAGGAAGAGGAGGGGTTGGTCTTGCTATCACAGATGTGGAAGAAAATCTGTGTATAAGTGGACTGTGCAGTTCATATCTGTTGTTCAAGGGTTAATTGTGTGTGTGTGTGTGTGTGTGTATATATATATATATATATATGGGGGAGAGACACTGAAACAAACAGGATGAATTATGAAGTATAATTCTACTGTATCCTTTTATTAGTAAGCATAATTTCAAAGAAAGGTTCCAATTCACAGTGGGCTCAAGTGAGGTCAAAGCTAAATGGGGGAAAGAGAATCGCACATCTCTGCATGCTTGGGGAGCACTCAGGACCTCTTCAAAAGAGGCCCCTGAAACATTGCACATCAGCATGCTCATGACACAGAGGAACAGGTGTTAATCAATCACTCAGACACTGACTTGCGAATAGGTTTGGGTTTGCTGCCATTTAGTAGAAAGTCGAGATTATGGCCTCAGAGTATATGGGATGTTTACAAAGGTGGCCATAAGAAAGCCCAACGTAGGTGACAGGTTTTAATGTATTGGGAAGACTTTTTTTAAAAAATTAAATTTTTTATTATATTAATCCAAGCACAGAAAGACAATTACCATGTGATCTCACTAATATGTGGAAGCTATAAAAGTTGAACTCACAGAAGTCGAGAGCAGAATTGTGAGTACCAAGGCTGGTGTAGGGGGATGAGGAAGGAGGAAGAACAGGAGGAATAAGTTTTGAGATCTCCTGCACAGCAGGGTGAGTACACTCAATCATGATGTATTGCATATTTCAGTTAACTAAGAGAGTACATTTCAAGATGTCTCACCACAAAAAATGTTAAGGAAGAGAGGTGATGGATATGTTAATTAGCTTGATTTAATCCTTTCACATTGTTTATATGTATTAAAACGTCACTATGTACTCCATTGAGGAGACTCCTAAATCCAAGGGAAAATTTGTGGTTCCTGAGTTCTTGGAACAGGGCATCACTGATTATGAAAATTAGTAAATTCCAAAAATGGGCTTGGATTATGTCAATTAAAAAATGGTTCATCAACAACAAGGACCCACTGAGTATTTGAAACTGTACGACCTGTGCGAGTTTTAGATATGTCTCTCCTTGGGTGTTCCTGGTTCAGTGAAGTGACTGTTATTTTTTTTTCACATCATGAATGAAAAGTGGAAAATTATCAGTTCCCTCATGGCTATCCTGGCCCATGGAAAACACCTATGTGATGTGGTTTAGGGGATCCTAAAAGTACACACACCCCAAATCCCTCATCATCACCCAATCTCAGTGTCTGACATCTTCAATGTCAACTTATTGAATTCACTTTTGCAGAGAGCCAAACTAAAATGGAACCATCCATTGGAGAGAGAATATAGGAATTCATTATCAGACGCTGAGTTTAGAATGAATTGGTTTCTCCAAGTTGTTAGTTCCCAATTAAACTGGTCACTAGTAAAAGCCATGATAACATCAGACAGAGGGTATTTTATTCTGGAGAAAATAATCAGAGACACATCGTATTTTGTTTTCTGGGACAAAGCTCAATCACTGAATCAGAAGAAAGCAGCATAAATAGTTTACTGAGCAGCTCCTATGTACAAGGCTTCTTGTTAAGTACCAGGAGCACCACAATGATGAACACCACAGCACACACACTTTAGGGTGTGGACATCAGGCGGTATGGGTAAAACATTTGCAATTTCATAGGGCACAGAGCAGATTCTCGTGATGCTGATTCAGTTAAAACAGAAGGTCAGGAAGAGCTGAGATTGAGAGCTGACTGTTTACAGAGGTGGGGCTTGAGCAGGGCCTTCGGAAGGTGTTGCAAAGCCAGAAGAAAGTCACCCATGTGGGAGCATGTGTGTCGTTTCTGGAGGACAGACACAGTCCTGCAGCACTGTATGCATGTGCAGGGGCGGGAGGATGCGAAATGAAGCTTAGGATGGGCTAAGGCTTTCTGCAGGATCCGCACACCAAGTTGAACTTACGAATGCCACTCTGCAGGCACAGAAACAAGGTAAGGGCTGAGGTCTCTGAGGCAAACGCAGTTTTATTTAAGGCAGATCAGAGTGGGGGAAGATTGGAGTCAGGACAATAGCTAGGGGGTTGATGCGGCCATTCTCGAGAGAAGTTATAAAGCATGGGCAGGGACATGGAAAGGTAAAAGCACATCCCACACGTATCTAAGAGACATAATTAACAGGATTTTTTGCCACTGGAAGGCATAGGGAATAAAGGAGAGAACTGAGAGAATCCCGAGGTCCTGAGAGGAGGCACATGGCACAGTTACTGCTTCAAATTTGAAAAAGAGAAAGTAGGCAATGTGGAGAGACACTGGCTGGCTGGTGGCCACCTGAGACTCATAGAGTATGGAGAGAGGGACAGAGAAGAGGCAGGTTTGAAACAGTGTCAGCTGCCCGGATGGCAGTGATAGTGGGAGCTGCACATCTTTGTCATTTATAGAAGACTGACCTTTGACCTGGCCAAGCCCAAATGTTACAGTCTAGCTTATCTATCCAACCTGATGAGAAAAGCACTGCCGGGCTCTGTTATGACTTACACTTTAATAGAACCACTGTGGCTGCTGCAGGGAGAAACGGGTAGAGAGAGGTAGACCAGTTAGACTTCCTAGCCCTTGAGTGAGTTCTGATGTTGACTTAGGATGGTAGAAGTAGGACTGTTGAGAACTGGCTTATTCTGGACATAGTTCGAAGACAGAGCTTGCCAAATATGTCCACGCGTTAGATATACAGTGTAAGGGCAAAAGAGAACTCGAAAATGATCCAAGCTATTTGGGTTGAACAACTGTCAAAAAGGACGACATTTGCCAAAACGTGGATGGCTGTTTGGGAAGGTCAAGATTCTTTTGTGGGGGTAGGAATGGGAAGGTGATGGAAATCACAAATTCTCACAGATACATACAAAAATATATACCCAAATGCCTGTTTTTACATAAGCATCAGGATTAAGGGTTTTTGAGACTTGGTAATTTGATTTAGTTTATACTCAAGATGCCTGGGAGACAAGGCAGTTTGTAAACTCCCTTCACTCCAGGCAGTGTCATACTAGGACACAAAGAAAAAAATCCTGTCACAGTTCATTCAACAAATACGTATCAGGCACCTGTGATGCGCCAGGCACACTGGTCCATGATCTGCCTTCCTGGAGTCGGAGCCCAGGGGCCTTAACCTCATGGCTGCCAAAGAGGAGTGTACTGAACAGCCCAACTGTCAGAAGCCACGGGGAAGAGGCCCTCCTCAGGGACCCCCTTCTCTGGCTGTGTCCTAAGGGGCTATCAGGACAAACGCCCTCAGGTACCACCAGGTCACTTTTACTTATCTGTCTCTATTACTCTGACAGGCATTGACCTGCCTCCATTCCCCTCCCCTGTCCCCTGCCTTCCAAATGGCTCCAGGAGGCTCCAGCAGGAGCTTCCCTTGTGTCCTCAGCAAACGCCCCCGCACCCTCAAGTCTTCCCTGAACGCTCTCTTCACCTTCTCTCCCTGGCACACACCTGGCTTTTCCCTGATGTCATGATTTCACCTGGGGCCCTCCTTTTCCTTCCAGAGCTGACTCATACAGTGAGGCCTGGAGACCGGGTAGACACCTCTTTGTTCTCTATTTCTTTCTCTTCTTTTTTACTCCCTGCCCGTGGACTTGTTTTCCCTCCCTGAGTCCCCAATCTCAATTAGAGCCCTCTCCTGCAGCACAACTTAACACTGTAGTATATTTTCACTTAGTCTCTCTCCCTCTCTCTTTCTACCACACCTCTTTTTCTTTATGATGGCAGAAGTCTTGTATATCCTTAGAAAAGTATTAGTTTTCTTCTTCTTTTACTGCATAACAAATTGCCACAACTTTAGCAATTGTCTCTGCTCAGGATCTCACAAAGCCAAGATTAAGGCTCAGCTCTAGAGGCTCTGGGGAAGGATGGCTCCCAAGCTTGTCGGGATTGCTGGCAGAATCCAGTGCTTTCTGGTTGTAGGACTGAAGCCCCCAAATTCCTGTTGCTGTTGGCTGGGGTCACTCCCAGCTCCTAGAGGCTGCTCTTAGGTCCTTACACATCTCTTAGTGTCCCTCACCTCCAAGCTTTCTCCTGCTTTAGCTCTTTCTGACTTCTGCTTCTGGCACTAGCTGGAGAAAATTCTGTTTTATGGGGCTCCAGCAGTCAGATCAGTTCCACCCTGATAAGCTCCCTATTTTAAGGTCAACCAATTAGTGGCCTTATCTACATCTGCAAAATCCCTTTTGCCATGTACATAAATATGACATAATCATGAAAGTAACACTTGGGGGCGGAAGTCATAGGAGCCTTCTAGAGGTCCACCTGCCATACTTCCTGACAGAAAGTTCCAGGCTGCCGTATTCTCTTACGAGTGAGAGTTTGAATTATGGACCTAACACAGAAATGGAAAAAGCACAGTATATACTAAAAGAGATTTTTTCTTGGTGAAACACACTTCTAGATGGTATATCATCTGAACATGAATGTAAATGACTGTTGGAAGTTGACATTTCTTTCAGGCAATGCAGTGAAATCATGCCATGAACACGGGCTGTCGGATAAAACCCATAAGGGGAAAACATTAGAGTAGGAAAAAACTGCACATCTGTAAAGACTTCATTTCTTCAATAATTGTGAGAAAAGAGCAACTGCCAAACATTTGAAAGGTACATTTTTAACTTTTCTCAACACACTTACCCTAAGGAGCAGGGCCAGATGTTTAAAGTGATCATTAAACAATGCTGAGTTGGATGAATCATACTATTTGCCATGGCAACATGGTGAGGAGATCCACAGTGTATATTAATATGCTTAAAATAATGTATTCTTTTTTAACATATATTTTACATATATGTACATGTTTGAAAGTAATAAAGGAAATTATACAAAGAAGACTTTTTTGTTCTTTTAAAGTAACATTATAAAGTTATTTAAAAAAAAGAAAAAGAGGCAGCATGGTGTAGCATATCCTCTAGAATCTGGAAGAAATTATTTCTACTCCTTGTTGTTTCATTAAGTGACAACATAACCTTGGACAAGCATTATGTTCTCCCTAAAACATTGTTCTCCTCTAGTTATAATAAGGACATGTGACTTATCAACAGATTTGATTCCTTTCACTTTAAAATCGTAGTCTAAGAATGCATCCTTAACGTAATAAACTATTACAGATGCATTTCCTAATTTTTACTATTTTGGAGAACTTTCCAAAAGCACCAAGGATTCTTTCGTGTCACCCAATCTCCTTTAATGGACTGTGAACACTGCTTGATTTGAACACCTCTCTGCACTAGAAACCCCCTTTGCTGACTGAACAAGGCCCATTGCTTTTGTCTGGCCTCAATCTGTCCCTCTGCTTTCCAATCCACCAAACCCACGCACAGACAGCTAATCAAGCTATTTTATTGCTTTAATTTCCACCACAGGATTGCTGTTTTACATGACCACAGTCTAACAGATAAAGCGCCCTGCATGATCCTGCAGGGTAACCTTCGGTAACTTAAGTTTTTACACCACCCAATCTTCCACACTCTTAAATTGAGGCCAAATCTGGGAGGAAGAAGATGACTTTTATGACTTTCTGTTGAAGAGGTGAATACCAACAATTTCCAGAGTTTTACTCATTCTCTCTAAGGAATTCAAATGAATTTCAACCACCTGTTGTTTCATTAAATAGAAAATTCATCAAAAGCCTCCACTGTATTAGCCATCATCTGGGCACAGGCCACTGTGAATACAGAGCAAACTCTTAGACTGCAGGAGAAAAATGAAAATATAGCCTATTGGGTTATAGAGCATTTTTAGCATATTTTATATATAATGTGACTTTGTTTTCATTATTATTTTTTGGGTGGGTGCTTGTACAGGGATAGTGACAGAAAACATTTGACTTGTGTTTTAAAAATTCACATGATAAAATTCCATATTAATAAGTGTTTTCCTCTTTGTAATACTGGTACCTAACAGGGCTGGTATTTTTCCTGTTCCATGCGCATTCCTGGAATGCATGTCCCTAGACTCTTTGTGTATATTTGTGTACTCCTAAAGTTACATTATATATATAAATATCTGAAATACATATATGAGCAATATATATCTGATTACACATATACATACATATATAAACACAGTATAGATGTGAATATGTAAATATAAAACCTTTTGAACTAAACCATAAATTGATGCGATAAATTCAAATTGATGTGATGGGTATTGGAAGAAAATGAAAATACTTCACTGTGTCCTTGGTAATGTTGCGTCCACCTCCCACTAGTTGCTAATGTATCAAAAAACAAATAAATAAATGAAACCTTTTAACTTCAGAATTTCCATAGGGAAAAACTACAGAGATTTTACCGCATAAAAATTTACTACATAAAAAGTAACTGAGTCCCA
>NW_012151063.1:5689395-5706589 GCF_000956105.1 Propithecus coquereli | reverse complement strand
GGTGAAAATTGTGAGTGAATATTAATCGTGGACAGGAATGGAGAGTTTGATTGCCGGGTGCCCCATTATCTTCTGACTGCACCCCAATCTTGGTGCGCCATAATGAACGAAGCACACTGAACAGATGTGGACAGCTCTGCTGCCGCTGCTGCACCTGCCAGAGTCAGGAAGGAATCTCAGTTTCTCATACTGGTAATTGATATGCTCTGAAACTTCTGTTGCTTCAATTCCTGTAAAGACAGTCACCTAAACAATTTAATTAGCTGTGATTTGATTATATTAACATGGTTTGGGAAGGGCAAGGTATATATTTCCTATAGATTATTAAAAAATAGAGTCTCATTTTCCAAACACATTAAGAGTATTTCCTCTCATAACACAATGGTGCTGTTCTTCTAATAACATTAACTTCTGGGATTCTATTTTTAATTTATTGTCGATTTGCTTTGTGGTTTCTAATATAGAAGAAATTCGTGGAAGTATAAAACACATTAAGACAAAACTTTGTGTACCTGTCATGCAGAATTAACAACAGCATGGTCACTTTTGTTTTGGACTCTTAATTATAGCATGAAACATTTCATGTAAAGATGAAGTCACTGAATGATAAAGTGATAACACCTCATGCCCCATGACTCATTCTCCTTCTCCAGTTGTGACTACTACCAAAAAAGTAATACATAATAAGTCACTTTTTTAAAGTAAAGTTCTCTTAAATAACAATCGCCAGGAACAATATAATGCTCTGTGTATTTTTAAGTTTACACAACAGGGAGACAGCAGATACTGTCTTGCAACTTGCATTTTATCACTTCAGGTTATGCTCTTGTGGTCTTTCCTCATATACAGTGTATTTCATTTTAACTGATACAATGTAACACACAGTGTGAATATCATATATCCATTAAGAGAAATTTAAGTTTTTCCTGGTTTTCCCTCTCACAAAAAAATTTAAAAAATTAAACACTTAACTTCCTTGCGTATGTCTCTTTGAGTTCATGTACATGTCCTAATTTATATAAAAAATGTAAGACTTCTGTGGCTGTGTGTTTGTTAGAGAAAGAGAGAGAGAGAGGGGTGGGGGTATATGATTACTTTTCTGTATGTGTATTCAAACTACTTGTCATTTGTTTACCTTTGACATTCTTTATCAGTTTTTGAAACTATGTTATCTGATACACACAAAATTAAAATTGTAGTATTTTCTCATGCATTTTTAGATAAGAATCTTAACATGCTTTTAACCATTCTGTTAGTATACATTTTCATCTTTTGCTTACTGTGTCATTAACTTTTTAATCTCTCTGTGAAACACAAAGTTAGTTAAATCGATTGAGCAACATAGTGTACCACATTATTTCATCACTGAGGATGAGTATGTTCCAGATTGACACATGTCAAAACCAGTTTAGAATAATAAGTTTCTGCAGCAAAGAAATAAGGTGTTTAAAATGTCATAATTTCATAAATTCACCTAATGTCATAAACCCATCACTCTGCTGTCTGCCCTGATATGTTCTGCCAAACTTTCATCTAAGATGCTATTGAACTTTATTTACTTTTTATATATGCCCTCCATCCTGTCATCCTCATGCTTTTTAATGATCATCAACATTATCATCATCAACATAAAAAGCCTACTAATAGGCATAATAACACTAAGAGATGCTATTGCTTCTTGAATACTTAACACTACGAAAGCATTTTCGTAAATCATTATATGTTGGTACCACTACATTATTATAAGGTAGGAATTATTTCCTTTGTTTTACAGAAGAGGAAAATGAGACTTCAAAGGTGGCTATGGGTTGTCCCAAGGTACTCAGCCACTAAGCGACATGGTGACAATGAGCTGATGCATCTACAGCTTTGGACACAAGTTGTTACCTCCTCCTCAGAGTCTGTGTAGCCACGGTGCCTAAGTCTGGGACATAACAACTATACACAAATATTTCTAACAAATAAATATCATGTTTTACAAGGAAAACAACTGACAAGGGGACCCCAAGCAGGAGTGGCCAGAAAACTCTCTGAATGGCCAGAAAAGATCAAGGAGAAATCTGTTCAAAAGGGGTGTCAACTCTGAAATATTCCAAGGCATCAGCAGCCAATATAATTATCCATGGGGGAAAGCAACCCCAACTCAAGCCTTCTAGCAATTCCACAGATGTAGATCCAAATGAAAAGAAATTACAAAAAAAAAAAAAATCATGATTTACTGTTTCAATGCAATTCCCATCAAAATCCCAATGTTACTTCTCATGGATCTAGAAAAAATAATCCTAAACTTCAGATAGAATCAAAAAAGACCTTGAATAGCCAATGTAATCCAAAGCAAAAAGAACAAATCTAGAGGCATCATATTACCTGACTTCAAATTATACTATAAGTTTATAGTTACCAAAACAGCATGGGACTAGTATAAAGGCAGACACATAGACCAACAGAACAGAATAGAGAACCCGGAAATAAAACCATATAGCTGTGACCAACTGATATTTGATAAAGCAGACAAAAACATACACTGGGGAAAGACACCTATTCAATAAATGGTGCTGGGAAGACTGGATAGCCACATGCGGAAGAATGAAACTACATCCCTATCTCTCATCACATACAAAAATTAAATCAAGATGTATTAAAGACTTTAATGTAAGACCTGAAACCATAAAAAATTCTAGAAGAAAACAAAGGAAAACTCTTCTAGTCATTGTCCCAGGCAAAGAATTTATGAATAAGACCCCTAAAGCAAATAAAGCAACAAGTAAAATAAATAAATGGGACCTGATTAAATTAAAAAACTTTTGATCAGCCAAGGAAACAATCATTAGAGCAAACAGACAACTTACAGAACAGGAGAAAATATTTGCAAACTATATATACAACAAAGGGCTAATATCCAGAATTTACAAAGAACCCAAATAAATCAGCAAAAAAAAATCAAAATAACCCCATCAAAAAGTGGGCAAAAAACATGAACAGACTTCTCACAATGGTCAACAAACATATGAAAAAATGCTCAACATCACTAATTATCAGGGAAATGCAAATTAAAACCACAACGAGATACCACCTTACCCCTGTCAGAATTGCATTATTAAAAACTCAAAAAACAATAGATGTGGGCATGGTTGCGATGAAAAGGGAATATTTATACACAGTTGGTGGGAATGTAAACTTATACAATCGCTATGAAGAACAGTATGGAAATTCCTCAAAGAACTAACCATTCGATCCAGCAATCCCACTACTGGGTATCTCCCCAAAGGAAAAGAAGTAATTTTATCAAAAAGACACATGCTCTTTTTGCTTAAGATTTTTTTGGCTATTTAGGCTCTTTTCTGGTTCCAAATGAAATGTACAATTATTTTTCTATATCTGTGAAGTATGACATTGGTAATTTGATGGGGATTGCATTGAATTTATAAATAATTTGGGATAGTAAGGATAATTTAACAATGTTTATTGTACCTATCTATGAGCATTCTATGTTTTTCCATGTGTTTGTATCCTCTGTGATTTCTTTCCTCAGAATTTTATAGTTCACCTTGTAGAGATCTTTCACCTCTTTGGTTACGTATATTCCTAGATATTTTGTTTTCTTTGTAGCTATTGTGAATGGTATTGATACTTTGATTTCACTGTCAGTTGGACTGTTATTAGTATATAGAAATGCTACCAATTTATGTACATCGATTTTGTACACTGAGACTTTGCTGAATTTATTTATTAATTCCAGGAGACTCTTGGTAGAATCTATGGGGTTCTCTAGATACAAGATCACATCATCAGCAAAGAGCAATAGTTTGACCTCTTCTTTCCTGATTTGGATACCCTTAATATTCTGCTCTTGTCTGATTGCTCTGGCTAAGACTTCCGGCACTATGTTGAATAGAAGTGGTGACAGTGGGCATCCTTGCCTTGTTCCAGTTCTTAGGGAGAATGCTTTCAACTTTTCCCTATTCGGTATGATGTTGGCTGTGGGTTTGTCATACACGGCTTTTATAATTTTGAGATATGTTTCTTCTATGCCTAGTTTGTTGAGGGCTTTTATCATGAAAGGGTTCAGGATTTTGTCAAATGGTTTTTCTGAGTCTATTGAGATGATTGTATCATCTTTGTTTTGCTTTTGTTTATGTGGTGAATCACATTTATTGATTTACATATGTTGAACCATGATGAAGTCCACTTTGTCTTGGTGGGTTATTTTTTTGATATGCTGTTGAATTCAATTTGCTAGGATTTTATTGAGGATTTTTGCATCTATATTCATAATACGTATTGGTCTGTTGTTTTCTTTTTTCTGTTGTGTCCTTTCCTGGCTTTGGTATCAAGGTGATACTGGCTTGGTAGAATGAGTTGGGGAGGATGACTTCCTTCAATATTAAGAAATAATTTCTGTATTATGCATACCAGATCATCTTTGCAGTCTGATAGAATTCAGCAGTGAATCCATCTGGCCCACGGCTGTTTTTTTTTTGGGGGGGGGGTAGGTTTTTCTATTACTGTTTCGATCTCACTGTTTGTTATTAAGGTGTTCAGAAGTTCTATTTCTTCCTGGTTGAGTCTTGAGAGGTTGTGTGTTTCCAGGAACTTGTACATTTCTTCTACATTCTCTAGTTTATGGACACAGAGATTTACACAGTATTCATGGATGATGTTTTGTATTTCAGTGGTACCAGTTGTAATGACACCATTTTCATTTCTGACTGAACATACTTGGGTCCTTTCTCTTCTGTTCTTGGTTAGTCTAGCAAGATGACTGTTGATTTTATTTATCTTTTCAAAGAACCAACTTTTAGTTTTGTTAATCCTTTGCATTTTTTGTTTTCCAATCCATGTAGTTCTGCCCTAACTTTTGTTATTTCTTTTCTTCTGCTGGCTTTGGGTTTTGTTTGTTCTTCTTTTTCCAGTTCCTTGAGATGTGGCATCACATTACCAGATTTCAAACTATACTACAAGGCTATAGTAACCAAAACAACATAGTATTGGTACAAAAATAGAGACACATACCAACGGAACAGAACAGAGAACCAAAATATATTAATAAAACCATCTACCTACAATCAACTGATATTTGACAAAGCAGACAACAGTGTACACTGGGGAAAAGAAGTTCCACTCAATAAATGGTGTGGGAAAACTGGATAGCCACATGCAGAAGAATGTAACAGAACCCCTACCTCTCACTACTCACAAAAATTAATTCAAGATGGATAAAAGACTTAGATCTAAGGAATGAAACCGTAAGAACTCCAGAGGAAAATGTAGGTAAAACTCTTCTAGATATTGGCCTGGACAATGAATTTATGAAAAAGACACCAAAGGTAATCATGGCAACAACAAAAATTAATAAATGGGATTTGATTAAACTAAAAAGGTTCTGCACAGCTAAGGAAACAATCAACAGAACAAATAGACAACCTACAGAATGGGAAAAAATATTCACAAGTTACACATCCAATAAAAGTCTAATAACCAGAATTTACAAAGAACTCAAGCAAATCAGCAAGGAAAAAAACAAACAACCCTATTAAAAAATCAACAAAAGACATGAATAGAAGAAGCTTCACAAAAGAAGAAAAACAAATGGCCAATAAACTATGAAAAAATGTTCAACATCACTAATCATCAGGGAAATGAAAATTAAAATCACAATGAGATATCACCTAATCCCAGTTAGGATGGCATTTATCAAAAAGTCCAAAAACGATAGATGCTGGCATGCATGCATAGAAAAAGGAATGCTTGTACACTGTCGGTGGGACTGAAAATTAGTACAACCTCTACAGAAAACAGTATGGAGATTCCTCAAAGAACTAAAAGGCAACCCACCATTTGATCCAGCAATCCCATTACTGGGTATTTATTCAAAGGAAAAGAAGACTTTTCATCAAAAAAACACCTGCACTCAAATGTTTATTGCAACCCAATTTATGATTGTAAAGATGGGAAATCAATCCAAGTGCCCATCAATTCATGATTGGATTAATAAAATGTGGTATATGCATATCATGGAGTACTGCTCAGCCATAAAAAGATGAATTAATACCTCTTGCAACAAGCTGGATGGAACTGGAGACCATTCTCCTAAGTGAAGTAACTCAGTAATGGAAAAACAAATACCACATGTTCTCACTTATAAGTTGGAGCTAAACGAAGGGTATGTATGGTCATAAAGAGCCATAATGGATATTAGAAACTAAGAAGGGGAGCGGAGTAAGGGATAAAAATCTACTTAAGAATACAATGTACACTATTCTGGTGACGGGTACACTGAAAGCCCTGACTTCAGCAAGATACAATTCATCCATGTAACAAAAAACATCTTTACTCCCTAAAATTTTTGAACTATATTTAAAAAAATAAAATAAATAATAAGTAAAATAAATTTAAATAAATAAAAAAAATCATAAGATGAATGATTTCGACCTGCCATGTGTGATAGTCACTAGAGACAAACAACAGAATATAACCCCAAAAGATATTAGGCATTAAAACTATCAGATCCAGAATATAAAATAAGTATTATTAAATGTCTAAACACCAAAAGAGGCAATTAAAAACATGAGTAAAGAGCAAGATATCATAAAAATAATCAAGCAGAATTTTTAAAGAGTACCAATGTAAACTTTTAAAAATGAAAAAAGTATAATTAAAATTTTAAAAATCAATGGAATGTTTGTAGGTAGATTAAGATAAGTTGAAGAAAATATTAGTGATTTATAATATAGATGTGTAGAAATAACACAGAATGACAGTAGAGCAGCAAAGAAGTAGAAAAACTATTAATAGATAGAGATTTGAGATTTAAGCTATTGAATGAGAAAGTCCAAAATGTATTTAACTAGAATATAAAGAGATTTTCAAAAAGAGAATGAAGAAGATGCAATATTTAAAGACAAAACATTGAGAATTTTCCAGGTTCATGAAAGACACAAATCTTCAGAGTTACAAAGATCAACCAATCTCAAGCAGGATAACTAAAAAGAAAGCCACATCACATGCTAGTTAAACCGATAATATCAAAGACAAAGAAGCAGCAATTTTGAGCTGAAAATGCACATCTTATGAAAAATCATTAAAGATCCTTGTGCTAAGAACTCAAACTCAATTGAAGAAATAGAATAAACTAAAAGAAATGACTCAAAAAAAATAGAAGGATGGCAATAATATAGTACAAAATAGTGAAATAGAGAGCAAAGAAATAAGAGTACAAGACAGCTAAACACTGATTCTATTAAAAGAGAGGTAAAATTTATAACCATCAGGAAAGGTTATTCAGCAAAAAAGAAAAAAATAAAGCACACATAATCGACACTAGAAATAAACTGAGGAACATAACTATATTATGCCAAAAATTTCAAAATTTAAATTATTCACATTCCCTTAAAAACATTAAGACAAACTCAAAAAAAATGAAATCCTATAAAATCTGATACACATTAAATGAAAAATGGTAAAATTATGTTTATGTACATTGTATGTGTATGTGTGTGTGTATATATTATTTTACAATAAAAAATTAGAAAACAAATATCACAATGTGACCAGATATTGCCACGCTTTTTTGTTCCTTGGTTTGTGAGGCAATCAAAGCATAATTTCATGAACCCCGTATAGTAGCCACCAGTCACATATAGCTATTTAAGTTTAAATTAACTAAAACTACATAAAATTTAAAATTCCATTCTTTAGTCATAGTAGCCACATTTCAGGGACTCTATAGCCAGATGTAGTTAATGGAAGATATTTTGGTAAAGAGGTACCAGGTGAGATTCTGTCAAGGAGGAACTCAAAGAAGAGACAATTTAATGGGGATCCTGGGTAGTAAGAGGGTCCTTCAGACAACAGCAAACTTTTCTGTAAAGAACCAGACAGCAAATATTTTAGGCTCTGTGCACTGAAGAGTCTCTCTCACAACTACTCAGCTGTGCTGTTGTAGTGCAAAACCAGCTGTAGACTGCTTGTCTATGAATGGCCATGGTTGTGTTCTAATAAAACTTTATTCACAAAAACACACAGAGGGCCAGATTTGGCCCACAGGCTGTAGTTTGTCAATCCCAGATATAGAGGGAGGGGCATATAATGAGAACAAATTGTTTCACATTTCCTCACTATGCTTTTCTGCTAACAGGAGAAAATTATTGCATTGGATTAATATTTTTATCCCCTCTTGGTTCCTTCTGTAACTCAACACATTCAACGAAATAAACATCACATCAGGCCAATTTTTTAAAATTAAATTAAAAGAAAAAAACATTTTTTTGTACTCCCATGAAAGAAGTCAGGCCAGGTCTGAATTTGAGTAGGGCCAGCTGTGATTTTTATCATCCTTCTCCCATGTTATGTTTCACTGAACTCCATTAAAGAATGCACATGATCCCATGGATCAAACTGTCTTGAATTATAAGCTACCTGGGGAATGTCATGTCCCTTTAATACAAAGTTTTTTTTTTTCTTTTTTAATTTAAAAAGCATTTGTAAAAGGCTGAGCAGCTCTGATTAGACTCTGGCACTGAGGGCCCTGTTAGAATTGTGGCAGTCACCTTGTTAGGGAGACCCAGCTGACCTGCACTTTCGATCTGCTCACCACAAGCCTCCTTGGATCTGTACATTCCCTCATTCCTCCAGTGAGGAATAAAAGCTCTGTTCCCTCGTGCCTGCCACAAAGAAGCTGTTTGGAAGTCCTTAACTCAAGAGTTCATGGCCTAAAGATTAAAAAAGCATGCCCGCTTTCCCAAAGCAGCCTTTAAGAGATTAATTTAGCAGAAACCATCATCCCCCTGGAGACAGAAACACTTAAGGTTATGTTGTCCTCCTGGATGCCTTTACAAATAGCAGGCATTTCATGTCACTGGAGGAAAAATACAGCGTGCCGCTCAACAAATGTGACATATAATAGAACACTAACACAAAGCAAACAAACATGTTTATTGAGGAAAAAAAAAAAATTCTGGCTCTGGCTTTACTGAAAACCATAGTGACTTCCTTCTTCTTTAGGGCTGGGTTTAGGATGAGGATTTTCCTCTGACAGAGATACCGTCTTTAACATAACTCTACGTGCGCCTTAACACAGTTTAGATTTTCCAATTGTTCATTAAAAAATAAAATACTGTGTGCTGCTCAATAATGATAGGAAAACCAAGGAAAAACAACGACAACATCTGGGTTGCTTTCTGCATAATGTTAGGAAACCGGCAGTACAATTGGTTGATAATTGGGGTAATATTTAGTAATCTCTCCTATGAGCTTCACACAAAGTAGACACTCATTACATAATTGCTGAATCCACGAATAATGTCCAGTTGATATTAAAATATGACTGTGCCTCTGTTACTGAGGTTTTGTCTTAACAACTTATTGTACCTTCCAAAATACCACATGCCGATGTGTGTCACTTAATGGTGGGGATACATTCTGAGGACTGCGTTACTAGGTGATTTCATCACTGTGCGAACATCACAGAGTGTGCACACACAAACCTAGATGCTACAACCTATTACACACCTAGGCTATATAGAATAGTCATTGCTCCTAGGATACAAACCTATACAGCATGTTCCTATACTGTAGACAACTGTAGCACTATCGTAAGTATTTGTGCTTCTAAACATATCTAAACATGGAAAGGGTACAGTAAAAATACTGCATGAAAGATAAAAAATGGTACACCTGTGTAGGCCGCTTACCACGAATGGAGCTTACAGGACTGCGCATTGCTCTGGGTGAGCCAGTGAGTGAGCGGTGAGTGGATGTAAGACCTAGACATTACTGGGCACTACTGTAGACTGAAACGCTGTACGCTCAGGCGACACTAAATTTATAACAATATTTTTTCTTTCTTCAATAATAAGTTAACCTTAGCTCACTGTAACATTTTTACATTATAAACTTTTTAATATTTTTTAACTTTTTGACTCTTTTGTAGAACACTTAGCTTAAAACACAAACATACTGTATAACTGTACAAAAATATTTTCTTTCTTATATTCTTTTTCTTATAAGCTCTTTTCTATTTAAAAATTTATTTATTTATTTATATTTTTAGTTAAAATATTTTGTCACAAACTAAGACACAAACACACACATTAGCCTAGGCCTGCACAGGGTCAGGATCATCAGTATCACTGTCTTCCTCATCCACATCTTGCCCCACTGGAAGGTCTTAGGGGCAATGACATGCACAGAGCTGGCATCTCCTATGATAATAATGCCTCCCTCTGGAAGACTTCCTGAAGGACTTGCCTGAGGCTGTTTTGCAGTTAACATTTGTTTTAATAAGTAGGAGTACTTATTTATGCTTAGAATTGTGGATTCATTCTATATTAAAATTGCTATCATAATACACACACGTGTATACATGTGTAAAATGTATATATTTTGCAAAGACTTTCTTCACTGCCACATAAAGTTGGTGTCTGATTGCTCTCAAAATCCAAGATTAATCAGGAATATCAAGAATTAAAAGTATGTACATAGACTGCCACAGAAAGAACCTTCTTCCAAAATTTTAGAAGCAGGCCTTAGAATGACATTTTAGATATTTTAAAAAATACATACACATTTATCTTGAATTTTTGTTTTTCAGGACAAGCTCAAAAAAAGCCCTCATGAGTAAATGTTCTCTAGGAAAGGAAAACAAGTTGCATTGTTTTAGGCCCTGGGTTATAGAGGACTTGCCCCTCTCTGTTCTTGATAGATTTAAATGAGGCAAGTCCCAGATTGGGAGGAGCCTCATGACGTTGCCACGGGGTTCATGGTTGGCACCCAGCATTTTACACGGCCCTGTAGCCAACTCACCAGCACACCACAAGGCCCCCACAGGGTATCTGCGGGTGGTGACCTTCTCTGATGCTTTCTCAAGCAGTCACCTTTCTGTGCCAAGAAGGGAATGGTCTGTGGCCACTTTCCCAGACTCTGTAAGGAGAAAGCAGTACTTCTGAATATGCATAGGGAGGTCAAGAGTGACAGTCAAAATAACCATAACGTACGCCCTTCTGAGTTTTCAGTTCTTAAGCTTTGCCTGTCCCTACCTGTCCACGTGTATCGCTCTGATCCACCAGCTTAGCTGCTACTTTAAAAGAACCTAATCTGTCTTTCTAGTCAGGCTTGTATCTGGGGAGATCCACGTGCTATAGGCATTTGCACTGAGCCTTCAACTTCATGGCACTTCTGAGCACAAGAGGAAGCAACTGCGTCACCAAAGGGTGACTCTCATAAAGACATTCTACGTCTTATTACAGTTATCAGTATATTGTTATTTTCTCCCATGCTTAGAAATGTATATTCTTTATGTGAGGGGCAGAGGCCATCCTTTAGGGTTGAATGCCTGGTTTACATTAAACTTATTAAGCTTTTCTGACAGGCTACCTGTCCAGCATGACTAGATATTTGAGAAGCTAAGGAGGAAACTGACCACATGGCCCTTATTATTTTGTTTGGGAAATGATTTTTTTTTATTTCCCCATGGTGAAAAAAAGAAAAAGAAAAACCTGTCATGTTCAAATACATACAGACATATATTATTCTGACAAGGTCTTTGCCTTCATTTAGTATGTTTGAATGTTAAAAGCCCTAATATCTATGAAGAATGCAAACCACACATCATCAGACCTCTGTGAATCCACTGCCTGGGATTGGAAAGAAAGAGCAGACTTGCAATGGGATGACACCACAAACAACCCCGCAACATATTTTTTTTTTTGAATGATGAAAAAATACTTTTTTAGGGTGCATTCAACCTATGAATTGTTTCTTCCAATTGAAAAGTCATCTCTCTAATCTCAGATGCTTTTTCCCTTCCAAGGGAGCACAGAGAAAAAAAACTATCCCCTTGCAGGAGTAGGTAGCTGGAGTACATGATTTTGCACATATGGATAGTTGCGCCTCTTTAAAGTCTGCACTGCACGAGCAAGACAATTGCATTGTTCTCTATGTAAGGTGCAAGTAGACACGCACACCTGTGCTTCAGCTAACTCCTTAGAAAATCGTCTCCATTTCACTCTGTTCACCTAATACCTGTTTCACAGTGCCCTAAGTGGAAGGATAACTCCAGAAATTGTGAAGGAGAAATCCTATCCCAGGAAAACCAGCTGACAACTGCCAGGTAAAAAGAGCACTTCCACAGAGTTGCCCAACACGCGTCATTGGTATTTGAAGGTGCAAATGTAAAATGGGCCTCTCATGACCCAAGGAGAAGGTATGTCCTCTCCACGTCCGCCAGCAATGGTCACCATTTAACTTTCCTTTTCCTGAATTTGCAAAAACCTGCCTTGCTACCAGATAAGTGCCTTTTGTAAGTTTACACTATGAAACACACAACCTTATGGTACAGAAGAGACAGTCAATACAAATGAATTGTGGGTGAATTAAATATTTAAATGTATGTGTATATCTAGTTTGAGTTTTTAAGACTATGACCAAATTAATGCAAGTTAAAGCCTCAACAGGAATGAAGTGTACCAGTTAACGAAGACTATTTGGAAAAGGGGCAGAGACAGGTTCTCAAATGTTCTGGCTCCCATCAGTTGTGTGCTGGTGCTAAGTAGTAACCAGGAATAGCGCTCTAAGCTGTTTATGCATATTAACTCATTTCACAGAGATCGCGGCTACAGGTCCTCCAGTCAGCATTCGGATCAATCTGGTCAATATTCTTCTCTTCTCTGTGCACCGCTTACCAAAGGCAGCATTCACCAAATGATGGCTTCATTGTCCCAGCTCCACATAATTTTGGAGCTAGAAGTAATTTTATAGATCATCTACTCTAGCTCCTTATTTTACAGATGAAAAACACTGAGGAGCCCCAGAAGATAAACAAAATCCTAAATTTTATCTTTCTTTAGTGCCGAAGCAAAAACTCAAATGCATGTCTTTAGGTACCCGATTCTTTTTCTGATGAATTTTAGATCCTCTTCAACTTTTATTTGTTTCCATCTTAATTAAATCCATGGGGTTTTAGGGCTTTTATTGTTATTGTTTTGTGTTTTTAGTCTGGACCTATGTATGTCTTATATCCTCACCTAGGATTGAAGCAACTTCACAGTGAAGTTTGTGCATTATGGTTTTCTGAAATAAAAATGCTGCTGTTTGCAAAGTCAACGTGAAGGATGCTTCAACGAAAATAATCCAGAAATGTGATCTGACCCCAATTGAATAGAACAAATAAGTGATTCAGTCATTCTTTTACATTTAACTAGTGCTGTTAAACCACCATATACATGCTTAAGAGCTAAACATATTTAAAAATATTACTAGTTGGGTACATCTTCTGTCTGCCTTCATAAAGCTTCCGAAAAACATGCAGTACTTGGGTTGTTCTCTACATGGAGAAGCATTTTGCAGAAATACATCCTGCTGGATGTCACTACGCTACAAAACACCCTCAAATTCTGCCCAGCCCTGACCTGCCTCCATGACATTAAACAGTATCTATTAAGAGCTGCGTATCTCAGTAGGAAAATTAATTACATTGTAAATCTCATACATGCAACTGGAAGAAGATAGGAACTGGCATGCGTGCAGTGAGTCTAGCCTGCCTCAAGTACGCATTCACAGATTCCACACATTTTCAGGTGAGGCCATTTTTCTAGCTCATGCGGATATTATTGTTAATTTCTGCCCACAGGAAACACCATGAAAGTCTTCAGGAAGAGCATGCTTATAAAAAGAAATAACAAAAACATATTTCTGAGAAAATTATAATGTCCTGTCTTTGGAGAAAAAAAAATTATCTTCGTTTTTTTAAAATAATGCAATAAGAATAGTATATTCCATAGGATTGCTGCTACAGTTTGTATATGCTTACATCACTGCTCTGCCTAACTGTTAGAAAATGTGGAGAAACTCTCTTTCTCAAGAAGTATGTTAAGTTTCTGCAAAGGCCTTTTTATCTGTCTTTAAGTATGCTCAAACTATTCCTGCCTTAAGGGAAAAGCAAAACAAGAAAGATTGTCACCTCGGTGCTTCTTATGAGCTGTGCTGCACGTTTTCTGCCTTCTTGCCCTGAGCCTGTTACCTCCCCTTCCCTCCCAGACCTCCCTCTTCAAACGCCTGCAGTGTGGCTTCCATCCCTTACCCACCGGCACCAATTTCCTGGGGTTACGAAGGGCCTCCCTTGCTCAAACCAAGAGGAGCTTCCTGCCCCAGCCGGCTGCTACTGGCATCCGTCCTTGTTCAACCCTGCTGGCCACCCACCCTGCACTTTTGCTCTCTCTCGGCACCTCCGATAGCATATTACTGCTGATGACTGCGGACCTGCTGTCATGGCTCTATCTCCTCGCTGTCTTTTATTTTCAGCAACCTGCTCCTCAATGCTGAGTGTCTCCAAGGCTCTGTTTTTGGTATTCTCTGCCATTCTCTATTTTCATCTCTTTACAAAATAAATCCAGAAGAGGCTCCCATGGCAACCTCCATAGTAGAGTGACTATATTTGACAACAAATTATTGTATATTTCAAAATAGCTAGAAGATTTGAAGTATTTCCAACACACAAAAAATGACAAATGTCTGAGATGATGAATATCCTAAATACCCTGATTGGATCATTACAGATTATATGCATGTATAAGAACATCACATGTAACCCACAGATACATACAATTATTATGTATTATAAAGAAATAAATCACATGTAACCCACAGATACATACAATTATTATGTATTATAAAGAAATAAATCACATGTAACCCACAGATACATACAATTATTATGTATTATAAAGAAATAAATAAAAATGTCTAAGTAATCAGGAAACAACTTAAAAACAATATTAATGATAATCCCATCTATATATTGGCCAACCTCATCCCTCCCCAGTGTTCTGCTCTTAGCTGCTCTGAGCCGACAGCCTGCTTGACTCTATCAACTTGAACACATCTCAAATGGACCCGTCATCTTTCCCCAAAATGCGTTACCTCTTTCCAACATTCTTGTGGCCACACCAAGTTCTGCTGGGCTGCTAGGAAACTTGGAATATGTGGCCATCTTTGATAGGCCTACTTCTTTCTCTTCCGTTAGCACAAACTTGCCACATACCTATTACGCCACCGCATAAGACACTGAACTATCCTTTTGATGGATTCTTTCCTCTGTTTTTCTGAACGGCCTGTCCTTTTCCCTTGGTCCAGACGCTTGGTCACCCACGTCCCCACACAAGGAAGCTCTAATTAGCACACACTTCATGTCCCCTTCTCTCCAGCCCTGTGCCTCTGCTTCTCCTTCAAGGCCTTTCACATGTCCCCGTGATTCCCTTCTAGTTAAGGCTTTCTCCCCACTATAATGCAAATCCTCCATTTTTATCCTGGGGAGGGAGGTTGCCTCATGCCTTTGGTATGAAATGATTTCCCATCTATCATGAGTGTCCCCATAACACCTGCTCTTAAAAATCTCTCTGTCTCCTGAAGCTATGTAAATATTTCAAAGCCCTTTTCTTATGTTCTACCTCCCTGTGGCGTCTTTCCTGAACGCTCCCCTGTCCTCCTACTGAGGCAGTGCCCGGCATACTGCTCACCTACCCAGTGTCCACCCTCCTTCTCCTCCTCGTTATCAGAACCACACCACGATGTTGAGGATGACAATGTGCCCAATTAAAATATTCACCAGCCCGATTCCCCTGCAACTGGGAGCAGCCGTAGGAAGAAGGCAGATTTGCGGGTGTGTGCTTTCACTCTCGAGACGTTCAGTTTCTGCCTGCCTACACCTTGGACCTACACTCACAGCTGCAGGAGCCATCATGCAAGAATTCCCACTGGCAGAGCAAGAAAATCCTAACTCCCCAAGCCAGGATTCACAAAGCAGTCATGGGCTCTGCATCCCAAGTTCTTGTTATGTCAGAAAAATATAGAACAAGGTTCTACTCATTTAAGCTGCTATGGCTTCATACTGCTGTTACTCACACATGGCATACTGCATATTTTGGTGCTGCAAAACGATTGCAAATTCTTACCAACTTCATGTGTTTTCAATATTGTATCCCCAACTATACTGTAAGAACTTATCAAAATCAAAAGTAAAAAGAAACTAAATAAATAGAACCTTTTTAGACCATTTTCTTAAGGCTCACTTTCATCCACTGACTCAATATCTTACTTTCCAAATTGTGTTCTCAAACATCTAAGGATTCAGAAGCTAATCCATGACTTCTCTGAATAGTAAGAGTCATCAAGTTAACCATCTCACTTAGCTTGGCTATGGGAATTACAAACTGTTGCCACAGCATGTGGACAAACTGCCAGACTAACCACCGTGTATCATTATCAAACACGGGAGCGTAAATGGTCTGGACTGTCTTTGGCAATCTAGTTAACTCATTCATTCTAACCGAACTGTGCATTACGTTCTTTTACTGCATGACTTGGTGCTGTGCCCTCTCTGAGTCTGCGCTTTGTAGTGCTGGAGAAGGAATTGTGCTCACTGTGTATCAAAATAGAGCATGTATCACATTATGTGCAGGGTCTAATCGAATTGTTTGTGGATGGGTTTACTGTTTCTTAGATGAGCTGTGGACTAACCCTTTTCCTCTGCTCAATGTGGCTTCCTAAGGAGAACACAGGCGCAGCAAACGAGATAGCAACAGAGATTTCCAGGTTAGTCTCATCAGTAAAGGCAGGACAACAGAACAGAAGGAGGCCTCGGGGCTCTTTGCTCTTACGGTGTTCAATGGTTTCCTCTCAATAGTCAAGAATCAATGAGTGCACCAGGAGAGAATTCTTGGGGGTATGAAAGACATCCCTGTGGGCCTTCGAAGCCCTGAAATACAATCCTTTTGTCATTTTGCAAGAAGAGCTCTTTGAGGGAGGGTGTCTCCGGCCCTCTCCCCGTGGAGCCTTCAATGTGGTCCAGCTCAGCCGTGGAATGTGCCTGTTTACTGATCCCTCTCTGATAAGGGCTGTCCATAAAGGGATGCTGTCTGTGCAGATCCTAATGAGGACACGCTGCTCAGCTCCACACCTGGACTCCCAGCCAGTATGGGTCCTGCTCAGCAGCAGGCAGCTGGCACAATGGGCCCAGTTGCCCATGACGGGCCCTCAGTGTACAGCTTCACAGCCACCCTGGTGACTTCTTAGGCTCTACAGGAGAAACAGACAGATGACAGAATGGGCTCATGCATTTGCAGCACAGATCCACATACTGGACTCCAAAAGTCAAGAGAAACTCAAACATACACACACACACACACACACACACACACAC
>NW_012151063.1:5683127-5686832 GCF_000956105.1 Propithecus coquereli | reverse complement strand
ACATGGACATGTGCATATATATCTCCTAATCCAATATAGCATACATAAATGTATGAACATATACAAATTGATAGACAAATTGATTAATAGATACCAGATATATATCTACCTATTTGTACCAATTCACAGTTACTATATATTTATTGATATAGCCAGAGGGCCTTACTACATCGCTCTGACGTTACATCCTTGCGGAGCTGGTTAAGCAGTCTCTGTAAGGCTCTTGTCTCTGCATTTGATGTTAGAGCTAGATGTCCACAGGGCAAGCGGTCAGGGAGGGAAGAGGAACATTAAGTGGGAGAGATCAGAGGCGAGCTAGAGCCTACAAGCGTGTGTTGGAGCCTCACAAGGACAGACCGAAACCCATGTCAGTTCTCGGCACCTCTAACCTTGGTGATGAGGGTGTCCTGCAGAACCCAGGGCCCTTTGTCATGGATCTAAACACATGCACCTCACCCGGAAGTTGGAGAAGCTGAAGGAGGCTTCAAGGGAAAGTGGAACAGTTGTAGACTCAGCCACAACTTCATGCTGACAAGGCGATTCAGCAGATCAGCAACCAGAGAAGGGCTGCTGCTTCCCTTCCACCCTCTTAATCCTCTGGATCTCCCTTATGGACCAGCCTAATGAGCAACATATGGGAAAGAGATTTCTGGCAAATGTAAGTCAGTCTAGACAAGCTAACACATTACAAAGCAAACATGGACACCACGTGGTAGAGGCTTCTAGTAATTTTGCCCTAAATTTTAGTAACAAAATTTCTATATGCTCATTACATTTTTCTTCAAAGAGACTGCATTTTGTAGATGTCCCTGAAAATGGATGCAGCTGTTTGATTAAGTTCTGGCCAATGAGTGGAAGCAAAGTGTTACTTCTGGACAATAGCTTTAGAGGGCTAGGAGAGATGGCATCCCTCCTCTTTTTCTCTTTCCACCCTGCTTTCTGGAACATGTTTGTGAAGGTTAGCACCCCAGCAGACATCTTAGAGCATGAGGCACAGTAGAACAAGAGCCAGAAGCAGCCTGGGTCCTTGATGGCTTTATAAGGCCCCCATATCATCCCCATACTGCCTCCTCCAGACTTTACGTGAGTTGAGATGAACTTTTACTTTTTTAAACTGCTACTATTTGTGTCTTCCTGTTGCATAATGCTCACTGACACTTAAGCCTTGAGATTTAGACATGAGTCCGCCCAGGAGATTAATTACAAAATCTAGCCACGTCCTCATGACCCCTTCAGCCTTGGGGGTTCGCCCTGGCATTCATAACATGGAGAACACAGGAACCCTCTGCCTTCTCTGCACTGGGCACAGGAATCTTGGGGAGACTCTCTAAGGTCCCACACTGTCTGCTACTTTGAGATTTGTCAAGCAAGCAAGGTTCCCACCTTTAGAATTTCCTGATAAGGGGTGTGGTAAGGTTGCCAGATAAATTGCAGGATTCCCAGTTAAATTTCAATTTCAGGTAAACAGTGAAAAAAAAATGTTGGCAAGTCACACGGGCTTGCACATTCCATCAGCTGCAAGAACATAGCCTTCTCAAGACTGAACGTGAAACAGGAAACAGGAAAACTATAAAATAAAACCAGTAACTCAACAAACAAGGTATGTGGGGGTTATTTAATGTAGAGGCAAACAGTCCTACGCAGCCAATCAACTTTGAGGACAACCTCTGCACTACAGGCTTAAACAGAAGTGACCAACGCATAAATTAAAGCCTCCAGGTTCTACTGCAGGGGCAAGGAGATGAGAGATATATTAATAAGTATTATTTTCTACATAAATGGGTGAACACACTTAAGAATAACACATGTTTTAAAAGGCTTCTGTTTTCAATAAAATTCACACATGTGGGAAGCTTCAGTCACTTTCCTATGATGCTGAATAAACTAGAATGGCCAAAAATGCTTGCTTTTATTTTCTTTTTTCTTTTTTTATTGCAGTGTAAATAGTCTACTAATGACCAAAGATATTAATATGTCTCCCAGGTGCCTAATTTAACACCAGAAAATGAAAAATATTGTATTTAACATTTACATGTCTCCCTTTGTATAGTTCAGGGATGTTTCCTAAGATAACATTTTAAAAACCTGGCAAAACTTTATCTGTAAAAAGATCTAGCTATTTAGCTCAGTGAAGTGAAACAAAAACAGTTTGAACTGTGGCTCACAAACAGGAGGGATGCCCAAGCGAGCTCTAAATCGCCTCGTATTAGTCATCAATCCATAGATGGTTAGCGGCTCTTCTGTCATTTTGCCTTCCCCAAGAACAGAATCTGCTCAATGTTTTCAGAGCCAATACGAGGCTTATGTTACCCTGGTATTTCAACTGCAGTGGCTCTGGTTTGTAGACTACTCACTGTTGGGCTGCAAGGTCAGCAGCAACGGCATTCGGATCACACTGCTATCGCCACTGCCGCGGCGACCCTTAGTGTGCTTCTCATTGCAGAGGATGAAATCTCCATCAATGCATTAGGTTAAAATGATTCCTACCAATTGCATTCTTAACTAAAGAAAAAGAGCAACATCTTACCATGCATACTTTTGTTGTTTCGGTTGTTGGTGGTGAAACCAAAACAGCAGAAAGTGCAAAGACATGCAAGGTACAAGTGCCAGAAACAAAAAGATGTATGGTCTGGAATTTAAGTAACATTTTCCCTAGAGGTGCCATTGGCATCTAATGGATGCTTTCAAAGCATATTTGACTCTTGACTGTGATTGTTATAACCCAATTAACGCAATGCTTCCTAACTCAACAAAAACCAAAAACAAATTTCAAGACAAAACAAAGAAAGGGGGGACATCTATAAAAGACACTTCTGATGATCAACAAAAGTCTGTGCCAAAACCAACATCAATCCTGTGCTGAATTCTCCACTGGAAACATTTTCTGGCAGAATCTCTCTTGCTGGTGTTCATAAAAATGAATAGTAACACTTTTCAAGATTCTTAAATCTCAGAAACACCTTTTATTGGGTGTTACTATGCTGCATTGTTAGATAGAAGCTGCTTTATGTTATAGACACTCGGGGCCCGTGGTACTGAAGTTCTACTCACAGCACCAAATTCTCTAGTGTTATCACAGACCTGTCCATGGGAAGAAGTTGCATTCTTCATAACTTTACACCAAACCTTAGCTCACTTCAACACTACATAGTAAATTGCCTCCGTGCTGATACCTTCGATGTATTCTTACGGCTCTAAAACATTATATTCTGAAATGATTGTTTATGCCCAAAGTCCATCTCTAAAGATGATGAAGAGAAGCATTCTTTTTCTCCAAATCTGCTCAGTTCCTGGGGTCATTCAGTGTTTATTTATCCAAAGGAAAACATATTTGAAAGTAGTCTCCAAATCATCCTATCTCAAAAATTATCTGAATCCATTTCTTTCATGAGTTTGGATAGCAAGTATTTAGTTAACAAGAATTTGGGAAGCAAAAGAGATTTTGTATATGCTGTTAGTTCATATATATTTGTTATTCTTATTGAAGTATCTTCAAATATTTTCCATTAAACTTTATATGTCTGGTGATAATGTATAGATTAAGACAGGTCTCAGAACGCAATGCAGTGGGAAAGAGAGCTCATTCTTCAACAAACTGCTCAACTCTGGTCATTTACAGTCAACCCACTTAGTATTCTTTTCTTCAGTAGTTTAAACAGATATAGATATAGATATACATATGTTTACATCACATATATGAATATT
>NW_012151063.1:5682159-5683077 GCF_000956105.1 Propithecus coquereli | reverse complement strand
TGTGAGGTACTACAACTTAGAGAAGGAAAAGAGGGTGAAAGAGATGAGAAGGGGGAAAGAAATATTATTTATGTCTCATATTCCTCATCCATTGCCTTAGAGTTAATTCATTTATGAAACATAGAAATTTCAGAACATATAGCCAGAATATTTTGTCTAGATTCCCTTTCTCTATAGTCACCCTGATTCAATAAGCGTCATTTCCAAAACTTCGTGTAAACCTTGAAAAACCTTTACATGATTTCCCATAATCATCGGTTTCCTCATTTAATATTGAAAATGATTCTTTAAGCTATTTTACTTTTCCTCAGTCCATCATTTTGCCTCAAACATAAATTTTCATTTTTAAAAATTTTATTTTATAACTATAACATATGTACCTTTAATTCACTTTTTCTTATGTAAAGCAAAATTTTTAAATATTAGTCATCCTATTCTTTCAAAAACATGCTTTTATAAAACAACCTGGACAATTTCAGGAGAAACAAAGACTTCTGGGAAAAGTTATTACAAGATCTTTTTAAAGTCTTAAATTCTAAGACATAATCCTCAATCTGAGATGTATTTAAATATTGATCTGAAGACCTGATCTTTTCACTGTTCTGCTGAGATCTGACACAGAAAGGACAATGGAAGTATTATTGTAGAGACACATTTTAATTCACAAACTCAGGTGTGCAGGTAATTGAATCATCAGTACTTTACATAATTTAGCTTAATATTTATTTGTTCCTATATTTCATGCAGCTGGGAGAATATGTTAGCTTCGGTTTTGTGTGTGTAGGAGGATGGTGGGGGTGGACCCATGTTACTGTCCCAAGGCTCTGTTAAGTTTCTGGAGCTAACATTCTGGGGCTTACACAGTAACAAAAACATAGGTGTCACGTGGCTACTAGAGAAAGAATTTATCAGACAGGG